>NC_092126.1:172127469-172443794 GCF_043159975.1 Macaca nemestrina
AGTGACCATGCAGATGACTTCTCCAATATCTGGACTCTCAGTTCTTCCCGCTGTCATCTTCATTAATTGTCTCCACTTAATTTTAGCCATCTACTCTCACAATCACATCTTGGATCTTGTTATCATGTAAAATTGCTCTATCTATAAAATCACAAATTCAAACCTACAAACATCTATTCTTCCAGCTTGTGCAACTAGTCCCATTTCAACTGTTCTCCAACCTCATTAGCTCTTTTAATGAGTTAATCACTCTACTTCTTTCCAAACTGTCAGCTTTATTTTTTCTTTATGTCTCTTATTATCAAGCTAAAGTTCTATAGTGCATTATGTCAATAATATTTTTGCTTATACCCCAAATCCTTTGCCCTTTTTTATCTTTTGGCAACAATCTAAAAGGGAATCCAAATGTGGCACTATATATTTTTAATGCCAGACTCAAGCAGCCAGTCACTGCTGGAGAAGGCCTGATGCAAATTGTTTTCACTACCATTTCATACCATACCCAAATGGATGTTCAACACAGACCAAAAATCCAAATGTGTTTAGTTAGTGAATTCATTTCGCTTCTATCCATAGCAGCTCTTTCAAACCTTTCTCAATCTTCTTTTCTGAAGCTTCCTTCCTCTCTCTAGCTGAAGATGGTTTTGTTTCTATTTTAAAGAAATAGAGACAGCACCTCCCTCATTATATGCACTCATCTTATTTTCCCTCCCTCCTGTTACAATAAAAAAAGAAAACCTTTTTTTATTGTTTTTTTTTTGTATTTTTTATTGTATTTTTTTTTTTTCAATATCAGGGTAGTCCTACTTGTGAGTATCATTGTCCCCATTTTCTTAGAAACCTTCATTTATTATTTTATCTTCCATACTGTGTATTTAACTACTCTTTTTAAACTAGATCCTGCCCATTAACTTTGAAGCACAGTCAAGTGTCTTTTATTAATTGAAACCGCCACCACCATCTCTACTGCAATATCAACAGAATCCCGCATTTGAACACCTCTACTCTTCCTGTTACTACTGGCAGATTTCTTGAAAGTCATATCAATGTGCTGTCCCCATTTCCTTGCCTCCCACTCATTCCTCTTCTCCCTCCAGCCTGACTTCCATTCCATAATGCCACTAAACAGTTCCTGTTAGGTGATAAAAAAGTTCATGTTTTAATATACAATCGAATAACTATTTTATCTTCTTAGAAACTTTATGATTGATGGCTATTCCTTTAACGTAATATGTTTCTAGGTTTTTGTGACCCAATTCACTCCTGATTTTACTTGTGCCTCTTTAATTGCTCTTCATTACCCTCTGAAGACTCATCTTTCTCCATCCGTCACCATGGACTCTGCTGAAGTGTCACATGACTTTTCTTGCTTGATTTTCTCTTCCTAGATGATTTCTTTCACTCCCAGAACTTTAGTTAGCACTTACACTCAGATGACTCACCAGTCTGTATCTTCAGCTTAAACTTCTCTCCTAGATCAGAAATTGTATATCCAGATATTTACCTAATATCTTCTGTATATCACAACTTCATGCCTAACTCAACATGTAGAAAATGAAATGCAAAATAATTTCTGCATAATCTGATCATATTCCAGTGTTCCCTAATACAATGTTCCCCTATTTTTTCTGTGTCACATATTAGAAATTAAAGCATCATCCTTGACACTGCTTTTTATTCCTCCCTTCACATAGGCAATCCACCACTGATCCTGTGGGGAGAATCTCCTACACAAGTTTCTAATCTAAACATTCCTCTCTTTCCAGTTCATTGCCACTGTACTTAATGGTACCAGCATCTCTCATGCAGCTTTCTGCTGTTGTCTTCTAACTGATCCACACTGTCCTCTCTGCCTTCTTCAATTCATTCTCCACACTTGAGCCACAAAGGTGCATTTTTGAAATGCAAAACAAAAAAAAATCAAACAAAACAACCACCTTTCAATTAGTTCCCACAGCTCTTAGGATGAAGACAAAACTCCTTAATTGGACTAATCAATCTTTCTAAACTTATCTTCAACTGTCTCACCTGTAATCCCTCTGCTCGAGCCATAATACCTTTTAAAATCTCCCCTGCCTACCCAGTTGCTGTAACTTCCTTTCACCATAGAGCCTTTTCATGTCCTGTTCTTTGTAAAGCTCTGTGTTCACTTGGTTAACTCCAGTTGAAGCAGCACTTCCAAAGGAAAGGAAAGGAGAGGGGAGGGGAGAGGAAGAGAGGGTAGAGGAGTGGAGAGGGAAATGAAAGGAAGGGGGAAAGGAAAGGACAAAGAAAAGGAAAGAGGAAAGAAAGTCTTTTCTGATTTTCCTATTATACCCTCTCATACACTGTCTACTTCCTCACTTCTGGAGCACTTCTCACTGTTGCAATTTGGTATTTGTTCGCTTGATGAATGTCAACTTCTTCCTATTGAATGTTGTGATTCATGAAGGCACAGTTATGCATATATGCCTACCCTGTGCCTGGTGCCCAGCACTGTAAGCACTCAAAAACACTTGTTGGATAAAGACTAAATACAGGAATTTAAGAAGAGCCAGCATTCAGGCTCAATACAAACTAGACAGGATAATAACATGCTTTAGACCAAGCTTATCAACATTATACAATCAAAATTTTATTGCTACTATTACTACAACTTCCAGGACCATGACTTCTTCAACCACTCTCACTGCTACTACTGCTTCCAATAACATTAAGGTCCCACCAAGGCATTCACTGTGAACTAGTAAATTAAAGCCATGTTATACTCTTGTAACTGATCTTAATAACTACAAATTTTAAAATGCACCAAAATCTTACAGTCTGAAGCATTATGGGATCCAGTAGCATTCAAATGAATGAAATCTAGATTATGACAATCCAAGGCTTAACTCAGAGAACTGCATTTCTTGGAGTGACTCAAAAGCTCCTAACCTAGGAGGAAACCCTGTCAAGTGAAAGTGGAAAAGAGGCAAACCCCACACTTCTTATTATATTTCCACTCTTGTCCACAGCCTCAGAGCACTGAGACACACACAGAGACAAAATATTGTGAAAAGAGAACAGAATCCTTTCACATCTAGGCCCTTGGGGAACATGGGAACAGGATTTAGACACACACTGTATTGTGAGCAGACATGAGAGAATGATTCAAACGGCAACGGAAAAGAAACAGGAAGAGATGATCAACCCAAACACCTCAAGTCCCTCAGCATTTTCAAATTAGGTTCTTATGCACCACTTCAATTTGCATTTGTTTATGTACTACATAAGTGTTTGCACTTCAGGTGTGTTTTGCTTACCCAACTAGCTTGTAAACTTAAAGATTGCACAGGGGCCTAAGAGGAAAACTGTATAAGTAAGAGGAGAAGAAGCAAGAGAAGATTGAAAGAGTAAAGGGTAAAAAGGAAATATGCTATTGGTTGTGAACTTGACAGAGCTCTCAGATGGCAATTGCCTCCTTTTAGTCAGCTGCCTACTCTGTAGCTCCACACCAGGCTAACATTTTTGGTCACTCTGTGGTGAAGGATTTGTTTCCCCCTTCTGTTTTGCTCTTTTCTATTTTACTCCCTTTGTACCCAGAAACACAATACCAGAACCATTTCTCTAACACTGAGGCCATTGCTTTTCATCTGATTCAGATGACAGCAGCAAAGTTACGGTCAGAAGACTGGAAATTTTCCAACCACAAAAAGTATAGATATGGTGTCTGCCTCTCCAGTGATCTGCAGTTTTTAGTAGCTACAAGCTTACCTCCTTTGGTTCTCTTTATTCTAAGAAATTCATTTTCTTTAAAGGCAACACCATTCTCCTTTCTGGATAATATACTATCTGTTCTCCATTGCTGTCTTCATTTTGTGGCATCACATATTCTATTTCCTATAAAAGTTACATCAATCCATGTTGCCAAGTCTCAATGAAGGAAACACTAAGTCCTCAGTGAGGCAAGAGTATTGTTCACTGGTTCAGGCAGAATGTACCAAAAAATCTATGTATGAAGCCAAGGTCAACGTGTACTTGTGCTAATATTACATGGCAAATGTCTTACTGGGTTCCAAATGAGGTCAATATATAAAGAGAAGAAGCAGGGCTCATATGTAATCAGAACTGAGAAACAGAATTTGCTCAATATAATTAATACTACTCTTAATTGAAAACTACCATTTGCCAAACTCTTATTCTTTAGCAGGAACTATACATTTAAGTGCATTACACAGATTATCTCATTTAATCATCAAGCTAGTGATACCTATAAAGAAAGTACTATAATTATCCATATTTGTTATGTAAAAAACTTGAAACAACTTGGGAATGATGAAATGTATAGTAAGTGATAGAGCCAATGTTCAAATACAGGCTACCTGAATCAAAGTATGTGTAGCTAAACAGTGTTCTACGTAGGTCTTCCATTTCTCTTTACTTCAATCCCACTCCACTCCATCCTTAATTGAACGAAGTGTGTGTGTAGTGTGCTTTCTGGAAAACAGCAAGGGAATTGGGCATTGTAAGATAGTAGTTGATAGGACCTTGGCCTATAGGTGGACTGTTCCAACAGTATATTTTTAGAGCAAGTAAATTATAAGACATGGGGAGGAGGTAATAAATCCATATCTGTTGCTTGTTCTGGGCAGCTCTATGTCCCCTTTAATATGATCTTCATGAGTTATTTTTTTTTTTTGTTATATTACCAGGTCACTTTGCCCTGAGACAGAACTAGTCCACTGCCAGTGCATTTTGCATTTGTTGGCTTTCACTTTCATTGTTTTCCATTAGCAGAAATGAAAATCATTTACTTTAGGGCCAGGTAATTTAGAGCAGGCATTATTATAATCATTTTCCAAATAGGCTCAGAGAATTTACACGATAGGCCCCAAGTCAAATTTATTTCTATTCAGAAAGGAGCTAGAACTTAAATCTAGGATTCCCGCTTCTAAATGCAGGCCTCCAGAGTATGTTGGTGTGAATGCTGCATGGCGAGCAGCTTCCTTTGCCCCTTTACCTGCCCTAGACTAAATGTTGTATACCCAGAACCACTTTCATAAATTCACCTACAAATCTTCCCTCACAGTGAATAGCACCACCATTCAGGTGTGCATGCCAGATACCCAGTTGTCACCTGCAACTTCTTTCTCTCCTTCACTCATACTGCCCTTATCTTATATTCACTCTATGATCATATCTGTTTTATGCCCAATGCACAAAATGTGCCACTTTCCTTCTGTATCTACCTGAACTACCACTCTCTCTTTTCTGGGCTACTGAGATGGTCTCCTGAGTTGTCTCTACCTGCTTGTTCTTGTCCATCTTCACCTCATTTTCACGGGAAAGTCAGTATGATTTTTTTTTTAACAACACAAATACAATCAGCCTATAAATGTCATGCCATCCTTTTGTTGGAAATGCTTCTATGTCTTCTCATGGTTTTGAGATCAAAATAGAAACCTTTTAAAAGGGAATCTGACCAGGTCCAACATGATCTGGTCCTTACCTGCCTTATCCTTTAATCGCAGTACTGCTGTCCCGTTGGCATTTTCCCATTCCTTCAAACACTCCACAGAGCTTCATGCAAGCTCTTTTCTCTCTCTGGGATTATTCACAATTCCACTCTGCCTCAGCCCCACCCCCTAAATTGTGTTAATGTCTATTCATTCTTTAGACTTAAGCTATGGTGTTAATTTCTCAAGGACAATTTCAATGGCCTCTGTGATGTGCTCCTTCACAAGACTGTTACAGTCTTTATTATTGACGCTTATCACTGCTGCAAGGTTACACTTATTTGCTTAAATGCTGTGGTCACTTCCTGTCTCCCTTATCAGACAGTGGCTCTTTCCGCTCAGCCTTTGTATGCTGAGCACCATGCCTAACCCTGCTTTTCTTACAAGGTACATTTGTTGAATGTGAAGGGAGCTGAGTGAAAACATGTGCTTCCATCCGTCTTCCAGTTATGCTTACCGTGTGTCTGAATGAGAAGGTTGTAGATTTTAGTCTGCATGCCCTCTGGATACAGAGTAAGCATACACTCGTACCTTCCACTGACGGAAGAAGACATGTTCCTTAAGTGCAGAGTCCATTTTGACCCATTCTCAGGAGTTTGTGTGAAGGTCACCAGTGACTCACAGGGACTCCCATAGGCACAGTGGAAGCCGTATTGGGGATGATAAACAGCAATCAGGTCTGCCTTATCGGTGACCTTGGACCATTGCATCTGCACCAAGAAGCCTTTCGCCTGTGTTTGGCAGGTCAGGTTGACATCAGAGCCAAGTGTAGCATAAATGTTTTCTTCTGTGTTGAATGGTTTTCCCCAAACTCCTGAAAAGGAAGAACGTGAGCTTTGAGTTTAAATAATTCACATAGAATGACTCTTAATTAAAAACCCTAGTCTCTTCAGTAAGGTGAGGGGAGAAACTGAGGAAATTTTTCCCTGACTGCTTTAGGAGTAGAGTAGAGCTTGTGTCTGACTCAGATAGAGACGCATGAGACAATATAAATGAGAAGGCATTTACGTAGACAAGCTAGAGGAAATTACTGACTTCTAAATATTTATCTATGTGTTGGTCTGACCAAAATATAATTGAAGGTTTCTAACTACCTGTGAATAAAATCAAGCCTATTTGAAAATTGAAGCATACTAGCAAACTTAGTATGACAATTCTTCTTACGTTTAATATAATTGGCTTTTTGGGTTATAAAACAACAGCTGAATATAATACACACGTGATGCTTTCTGAAACTGCAAAAATAAATGATATGTGTATAGGAATTTATTTGAAAAATACATGTTTACAAGGGCCTTTCATATGTTATCTTGTTTAATCCCCCCCACACGCCGTAAGTGATGTTGTTAACCCTTTTTTATCAAGGAAGAAACTGGGGCACAGAGAGATGAAACGGGGTATGCTCACAGTCACACCTCCAGGCCTGGTGCAGTGGCTCACATCCCTAATCCCAGCACTTTGGGAGGCCGAGGCGGACAGAGCACGAGGTCAAGAGAACCAGACCATCCTGGCCAACATGGCGAAACCCCGTCTCTACTAAAAATACAAAAATTAGCTGGGCGTGGTGGCACATGCCTGTAGCCCCAGCTACTTGGGAGGCTGAGGCAGGAGAATCGCTTGAACCTGGGAGGCAGAGGTTGCAGTGAGCCAAGATCATGCCACTGCACTCCAGCCTGGCAACTGAGCGAGACTCCATCTCAAAAAACAAAAAACAAAACAAAACAAAACAAGTCACACCTCCAGTAAAAGAATGAATTCAGTTACCGAGAGTTTGTGTCTTTCTATAACCCTCATAACTGTCGCAGTAAAACTCCAGCCAAGGAAGACAAAGAGACCTTTGGAGACCAAAAAGAACTTTATTTAATTTGGGCATCCAGGCCCACAGCAGACTCATGCCCAAAATGGCTGCTGACTCTGACAGAGAAAGCAGGCTTGTTTATATGTCACTTGAGGTGGGAAAACAAGGCAGGATACAGGTTTCAGGCAAAGACAGTAAATTATTTAACTCGTGACAATTCTGAGCAAACTTACGATTTAGCTATCTTGACCAGTCAACCTTAAAGCTGGACAGAGGTGGGGTGAGGTAAAACAGGAGTTACAGAAACATAGAGGGGGGTCTGGAGGCAGGCAATAAGCTTGGAAGGTTGAGGTAAGCTCGCAGCTGCAACTCGCAGCTGCTGGGAGGGGCTACTTAAATTTCTTAGCCTACGTATAACTTCTAAGTAACCTATACTTAATGTTAACTATTACCTATGTTATGTTTATTATTTTAAACTTTATTATTACTTATTTTATTTTATTTTCCTTCCACATAACCCCCAAACTGCCTCCCAAATTCAGTTGATTAGAGTAAGAAATTTCACTTTCAATATATAAGGATTGAAAGGACCTCATCTAACCTTAGGTAGAGGCTCCACTTAGTATCACCTCTAATTGATGGTCTGAAATACTAGACATAAGTAGAGTCTCTTTCCCATCAGCAGTCTGACCAAGTGATACAGGACACTTAAAATGTGGTAAGCAT
The DNA here is from genome assembly GCF_043159975.1 of Macaca nemestrina. Taxonomy (NCBI): domain Eukaryota; kingdom Metazoa; phylum Chordata; class Mammalia; order Primates; family Cercopithecidae; genus Macaca; species Macaca nemestrina. The sequence goes on from NC_092126.1 coordinate 172,135,468, forward strand.
TGAGACTGTGACATGCCTTCAATAGTGTTGGCCTCAGTTTTAGAATTAACATGGAATCCTGCTACAGAAATGATATATATTATTGTGACAAGTACCGCTGAAGCTCACAAAAGGAAAAGATAAAAAGACGACAAGCAACTGAGAAGAAACAAGGCTCTTAAAAGTAAAAAGTACTTGACAAATGGGAATTATCATACTTCTGTGGATGCAAAAGTTTGGTAGGCAGAGGTTAGTACAGTTTAATGTAACTTCTTGTGAGCTGTCCTTTGCCTGAAAATATGGCTCTGATCCTATCTACAGCATTATATTCCAAATCTCCTTTGATTTAGAGATTCTCCTTAATATTTTCATAGCTATATCTGAAAAGCACAGTTAATTCTTCAGACACTCAGGCTTACGATAATACTCTCATACTGTGGAATACAGAACTAATCTTCCTTCTATTTTTAAATAGGCCCATTAGGCTCTTGTTCCTACTGTCATAAGGATTCCACTTTGTCTCCCAGGTTCCTACCTACACATACCTCATTAAAATTCAACGTGCATTCAACTCCCAAAGACCTTAGTATTTGGAGGAGAAATACTTGTTATATCCAAAAGAAAAAGAGTACTTGAGAGAGAAAAAAGTGAAGCAAGGATCTCTGAGCGTTGACGGCTTTGTGATTTTTAATTTTTCCGCAGTTGTTTTGACTACCATTTGGAGAGCATTTCATTTCCAAGAAACACAATTTCCCAATTACTCCAGAGATCCTGTTAGAAAGGAAATGGGTGAAAATGCCTCAGAGCAGTGGCACAAACGACCCATTCCCTTCTTATTTTTAGTGTGCATTAATAATCATTTCTAGATTCTAGCATCTCTCCTATACCTGCCACTGAAACACGTAACTGAAACCCTTAGTAATGATTTGTCCTTTGGTGATCAATTTCAGCAGCAGTCACAAGGCATTTTAAATGAACAGAGGCCCCATCCGCCCCTAAAGTGGCCCATCCGACAAGAAGGGACAACTGGAAGTCTTACCCTTGACGAAATGTATCTGGATGATGTAATAGACAGCACAGTATTTCCATTTTTTCTCCATTGTCTTCTGAACACCTTACACCAGCATTTCCGTAATGATCACTTGATGATTAAAACAAGTCAATTGATGTTTTCAAGCAAACCCCAGCCACCCACTTCGTGCTAAAAAAACCCAAATCTACCGCACACGCCTGGGTCTGTTTATCACTTGGCAAGCCCCCAGGAAATGAAACGTAGACAGGAAAGTAATGTGGTTCAGGACTGGGTATAACCTTCAATAGAACAAGGTTGAAATTGTTCTCTGAAATCTGTATATCACCTTCTTTAAAAGACTTTTCAGTATCCAAAGAGTCTCTTATTCAGGATCTCTGTGTCAGTCAAGCAGCGTCTAAAATCTAAACAAAGGATATCACGCAGAGCAGTTGGCAATGTGCTTTTTATACATTTCTTTTCAAGAGCACAAAGTCATTTAACAAATGTGAGCTTGGTGTCTTTCATAATAGTTTTTCTGTTCAATCTTAAGATATGTTTTCTTTCCAGAATTGCCCTGGGGTGAAAGAACAAAGAATTATCACGTTTAATTTTAATAAAATCTGAAAAGTAACAGGGAATAGTGTCAGCTATCAAACCAACTGTTATTGTCTCTCCTCTTGCAGGGAAATGCACATTTCCTGGGAGTGGAGGAGCGAGGGCTACTTTTCTACCCTTCGTCTGGGAAGGTTGGAAGTCAGATAGGGAGGTCTCCCACCGGGTTGGCTGGAGGCCATTTTTGCTCACCACGGAAGAGCTTATCCATGCCTAAGCCAAAGCAAGGCAGTAATAATCAGAATCCAAAGGCAGAGAATTCCCCCCTCAGTGAGCTATTAGGCTTATAACATCTGCCTAGTTACTTCTATTTACAGAGAACCGCAAACAAGTTTCAGGAAAGTGACCCCTTGGTAAAAATGTCTGGTTATTCGTAGAAGAACATGATGACTATTCCCTGTTATGATTCTCTGATTGATTTAATTGTATTAGTTTTTCAGCCTGAGATAAAATAGGCTGTCATCACCCTCCAACATTAAGAAAACAAGCATTAGGCTGAAGACTACCGTAAGTTTGATGGACAAAGAATAACTACAAATAAACATGTGTGTCTTCATACATACCGTATGCATGATTAAAATATACTGTGACCCTAATCTCATTACTAGGATATAGGTACCACCTAGGAAGACCAAAGACAAATGAAAAGGCCAATTGCAATCCTGAGATGGGAATTCTTTTCAGGTGAGGTGCAGATAATTTTGGTCAGGTTGTTATCATCTATACACCAATCTCTCCATGCAAGGACTTGTGGGGAATATGGACGATGCTAAGACACAAGGAAATGCTTTTGCCATTCAGGAGATTAAATTTAAATGGGAGAAGAGAGATTGTCATGTAAATAAATAACAGCTACTGTCTTCCTGGATTTCCATACCACCCCCTATACCACCACCACAAATACTTGCCATGGTAATTGCCATACTTATTCAGTATTCCTCAGCTAATGATTTCTTGCAGAATTTAGAAGAGATAGTTACTTCTTGCCTAGTCCAGTGCTCCCCAAACCTTTATTATCGCCCCTTCCCAACTTCCCATGAGTTTCAGGTCACTGGGGATATTGGGTCAGGTGGTGCTGACAGTGATTTTCCAGGGAAGGCTGGGGAACTCAAAGTCCTTGATAGAGGGGCAGGAAGAGACATAACTGCTCTGGGTAGCTACATCTCTTCCCATTGCCCCTGGAAATTCTGGTAAATCAAAATTATGAAGCATAGCAGCAGAAACAGTCCTGGAGATGCACTACGAAGATCCTGATTTGCACGTTGGCATCCCTATTAAATCGGGACACATTACAAGCCCAGAGAAGGGATTCTATGATCTCATTCCATTTTTCATATTAAGAGGAATTTACCTAATAGAAACCAATGCAAATCTACATTTATCGAATTCTCTAAGAACAATACCCTCTTTGGGGTATTTAGACTTCTCCTATCTATTATTGTATTAAAGTGAAGTAATTGTTCCAAAAAAGTCTGTAAACTCAGAAACATGGAAATGGTTGTTTATTTTCCAGTGCTACAGACTTACTTTCAGCAGAATTCTTGCCTCTCATTGGGGCTGGGCTACCTGAGCCATGCATTTAGTGGCTATATGACAAATCTGTCCTCTGGGTATTGTTCAGGGCTTAGTTCATGATTCTTATATATAGAAAATTCTATGGCCTGAAGCCATCAGATTTAGCTAATTTTGCTTTGGGACCCAACCAGGTTCTGAGAGCATAACAATTTCAGATGCGTGGCCACAGAATATTAACTGAATGCTTTCACATCGGGTGTCCTGTAGCTGCAAGACCCAGGCGACAGCCCCTCCATGGCTCTTTGCATGCAGCAGGTGGCAGCAACACTCCGCCGACTGGCACGGCTATCCCAGGTGATGGGAATTGCCCCCACCGCCTTTCAATCCTGGTAATATTTTCTAAAGGCTCTTTCAGCATGGGGATAGACAGGCATTCTCTATACTTAAAAATAACTCTTCTATGGAAGTCATGTCAATCTCTTCTATTATCCTCCCTACTCACCATATCCCAATTGCACAGGGTTTCTTCTGCCTTATAGTCTGCTGCACATAAGGAGAAAACAGAAGCAAGTCAGTTTCACACACAAAAAGAAATCGTGATCTTCTTGAACTGCAGAGGCAAATTCAATTATTTACAAAGAGAAGCAGGAACACACATTATTTCTGCTAAAGGCAAGCCATGATTGTGTGTTTTGGACAAACTTTTTAAATGCTCTAGCTAAACATACTCAATGAGAAAAGGACATTTTCAGAAACAGGAAGTTGAGCAAAAGGTAAACTTACTTTTGTGGTTTTCATAATGGTTAACTCAAATATTACTTACTTATCGTTAAACACTTACTAAAAAGAAAAATGGGGAGTGTTATACTTTTGCATGTTTTCCAAAATGCTTAGAAAACATGATGGTTAAAGTTTCACTTAATTAAAAAATACTTACTGTGTGGCACTTCTTAAGGGATTCCTGAAGAGGCATAGTTTTAGTTTAAAATACCAAAGATAAAATATAACCCTCAGTCTTGAGGCAGTTACCATTTAGCTGGGAGGAAGCATCCATGTTCACTAAAAAAGTCAAGTAGCATAAAGTACATTCCAACCGAGTTAGTAGGACAGGACTTTAGCAAAGGGGGAGTTATATTAGGGGTTGAGTGGGCCAAGAGCATCTGAAGTGTGGAATCTAAACTTGGCTTTATAGGAGTCAGACTGGTAGAAACCGCAAGGTAAGTGATTCCAGGCAGAAGAAACAGGAAGAGCCAGCACTTGATAGTGTTGAAGTTCAAGGCCATTTATTCAGTGGGCTATTCTGGTTTAGCAGAGGCTGTATTAGGGGACTTGGGGCAGCCAAAGCTGTCCAAGAGCTTTGAATTCTAGGCTAAGGGGTGTGGGTTTTCTTCTCATGTCAGAGAGACTCCCTAAAGAGATTTCAGCATATGAGTCATATATTTAAAGTAACATTTTAAAAGGATAAATTGGGTGGGCATGTGTGAAATGAATGGAAGAAAGGAGAGCAGAGAAACAGAAGACCTGTTAGGAGTTTATGTTTCTTTAGGCACTTTAGGATGAGAATGGGCTGACTGGCATGGCAAAGCATGATGAAAGCAAGGTCATTACCAACAAAGAGGCTATAAGGTGAGATGTAGGATTGGGCATGGAATCAAAATCTCCTATAAAGTTTCATGCCTCAAAATTAGGAAAAAGGGAAAACTAAAGGAGTTGGATTCCCACTGGAAGAACCACCCTAATCGAGGAGCAGTTATTAAATGATCAATAGATTTTTGATGGATGTGAAAGATAACCTATTATGGCACAGCTGGCAGTCCTGCCTGCATCAGAGTACAGTTCTTCTGGGTTTCCTCAGCTTTCCTGAGTTTAATGAGTTAGCATGTAATGAAAAAGAGTTTCATGAGACTTTCAGCATAGCAATCTGTTTTATCACCACTATTTTCACCATGCTCAATTCCATCCATGAAAGACTAATTTTAGTTTAATACATTTTTTCAGTTACAACATCAGTATCTGCTCATTACATGAAACCATTTTAAGTGGATGAGAAAGAAAATTTAAATGGATAAGAAAGAATTCTAACTGCCCAAAGACTACCAAGACCTATATGTTGTATCTTTGTCTAGATTTCTTCATAAACACACATATATATAAAGAAAATAAATTTTTACCACATGTATGCTAAAAATTCATTTTATAGATGTACAAAAAATAATTTTAGGTAAGATATATATATGTAAATTTCACCTAACATTTTATTTTGAGAAATAAAATTATATAATTCAATTGGATAATTATAGTAAATAATCTTTGAGTATTTATTTTGAGTAGCAAACTGAAACAAGGAGAGAGAGAGACAGAGAGAAACAGAGGCAGAGATATTTTAATATTGCCAAAGCCCTGGCAATTTAATAACTCAGTAATCATAATGTTGACTTTTTCAGAAATACGTTGAAGAAACCATTCATATTTCCAAGGTTAAGTTAGCATAGCCAGAATTAGAAGAAATATTTTAAGTTCTACATTCGACTTGGGTGGAAAACATTAAAATTTATTAAAATGTCTCTTCATAGTCAATGAAGAAAGAAAGAACACCTTGAAAAACTGAGAAGAGTTGCAATTGATTTTATAGCTTAAAAATAGATAGTGTGGAGCAAAATCACGTACTGTGGCTCTTTGATAGACTGCGACAATAATATTCTTAATCACATTGTAGTTTTACAACTATAGTTCACATAGAAATTGTCGTGTTTCTGTACTTAGTGGAAACGATAGGCTAGGTAAGGTCAGCCAAGGACTGAATTACCCCCTCTGTCCCCTGTTATTTCCCCCAATAATTTCCTTTTAAATGGAGTCCTGCATTTGAGGACAAGAGTGAAAGAAATAGGGCATGCACAAGTGCAAGAGGGGGAGGGAGACAGAGTGAGAAAGAGAGAGAGAGAAAGAGAAAGCACACTTTTGTATTTTTTGCTTTTAGTAATGGTATAGCTCAATACAACCTCAATTAAATAATATTATCAGGGAATAGGAGATTGTGATTAATAGCATTTCCTGGCAATTGAGAGCCAAACCAAATTCTTTTCTTGGAAGAGGTGGGGTTGTAATGGGGAGGAGAAGTAATTAGGATAGAAATTAGTCCTTGTTGGTGAACATCTTTTAAGAATGCATTGTTTCACATTTCTGGCTCAATGAAAACCTTATCATGAATATAATTTTATTTCAAGATTGAAGATCTTACAGAGACCAGGGACGTTGTTCTGAACCACAGTCTCCAGAAAGTAACTGTAACAAACAAGAAGATAGTTGTGCATAAAAATATGCTCCTTCCTTCAGAAAAGAAGTCTAACTTTGTAAAGATTTGACTGTTTTGTGAAAGTGTTTTGTGAAAGCAGACGCATGAGCATGCTTGCACACATAGATTTTCTATTTCCTACCAAAACCTATAGAATGTTGGAGTTAGAAGAAACTGTATTGGTCATTTAGCATAGACTGAGCCCTTTATTTTACAGATGAAGAAAATGACACCCGAAGAGGTAAAATGTCCTGCCGAAGATCAAAGGGTCTCTTATAAAAAATCCTGTACTAGTTACAATGAGTCTTTTACACTATTAACCAATACATTGAGCTTCATAACATATTCAATAATAAAACCAGTTATTCCTCAATTTAAAATGCAAATTGTCTCTAATATTTTGACAAATAAGAAGCAATCCAAAAAGCATACTTTTTTTTTCATTCCCATGACATTCCTCTTGACAAAACTACACCTGTATGTCACAGAGGAAAAAATAAAGATTTATAGATACTCAACTATACACACACACACGCACACAAAATAGATTTTTATCTCAATTATATATATATATATTTGAGAAGTTTTTGTTGTGTATTTGTTTGTTCTCTTGCTTGTTTTTAAATTTAATTTCCTGGAGAAATTCTGACTGACTCTGGGTGAAACCAAGCATGCTATTTTTTAATTAAAGGTATTGAATTAGCTTCATTCCGGTGTTATATAACTCAGCATCAATTTTACTTTATTTTCACTGGTCTTTAGTCATTTATTATTCCCTTTGGTTTTGCTCAGGGAAGATACTATAGGTCTCATATTTACATCTCCAAACTCTCTTTCTCTTTTGAGGCTCTCCTCTATCTCCAATATACATGACTGTGACTTAATGGGGAAGCTTCTCTAATTACCCAGCACCTAGTGAGGAAGGCCACATTTACAGGGGTGCTAGAGGAGGATGGAGACAAATAAACTGTAGAAAATACTCTGTGTGGAGGTTTCTTTTAAGCAAGCTGAAGATCCTCAAAGCTCATTTTTTCTAAAAGTATGCCTTATTGCTTCAGAGAAAGTTAGAATCTACTTGGCATTAAGAGTATTTTATCAGTTTCACACTTTAGCCATGTAGAGCCATAGAACCTCAGGAGGATCAACTCCCTTATTTTATAAATCAGGATACTGGTGCCCAATGGTGGGAAATGCGGTCTGAAGTCATAGTTATGTGTATTTAAAATATTGAAGTGTTTGGCTTTATCTTGACCTTTTTTTTCATAAAGAAATGAACATTAATCAGATCATGAGTGTTACTACTTACATGATGGTGAGCAAAAGTCCACAGAATGAGGTAGAAATTTGGGTGTTGGCAGTTAACTAGGCTCACTCTCCTGCAGAGTGATTCACAGCACACATAATTCAGATGTATCACTTGGTAAAATAAAATATCAAAGAACAATGTGTCAGGGACCCTCGCTGTAAATGTCCAAGTTCCCCTTTTCTTATGTCTCTAGGGCATACGCATGCTTTCTTATGTCTCTAGGGCATACGCATGCTAATGGCCCTAAAGGCCCCATGAGCCCCTGGCTACTTCTCTCTCCTTCACCCCATGCTCCTCCACTTATCACAACCCTCCTACTCTTTCCTTTCTGTCCCTCAAGCTCTCTGTGCCTATCCAACCCCAGGGCCTTTGCATTTGCTCTGCTTGGAATACTCTTCCATAGGCTACATACATGAATGTTTTCTCTCGTTCTGTGGTTGTTCAAATGTCCTCACCACAAAGAGGCCTTTCCTGAATTTCATGGCTATCTAAAGGAGCCCTGCCATGGGTCTCTGTAACAGCAGCAGCTGTATTCTTTCCACAGGGCTTATTCGCATGAGACGTTAAGTTGCTTACTATTATTATTATTATTATTATTTTGGTATATTGGCACTTTCCACTAGACTGTAAGCCTGGGAAGGACAGGAGCTTTATGTATTAGTCACTTCTTGACTCACCAAACATTCTCACAACGCACCATTAAAGATGGGAAAAGATCAAAGTGGTTTTCCTACTCCCTTGCACAGTCAGTCAGCACTTCACTTCTGACACCAGCTGTCTGGGGGTTTTCCTCCACACACCAAGCAGTTTTTCAGTTTTCTAGCCGACACCAACTGGATGTCCTATAATTTTATTCAGACGCATATCTACCTAGATATAGTGTCAGTCTCACAGATTGAGGACTTAGTCCCAAAAGACTGTCCCTCACTGCAGATGTCAGTTACAAGTCCCAGCTTGTGACCTGTGCTCTTGATGACTGGCTTTAATTCAGGGTTTCCAAGATCCCCTTCTCAGGTTCATCTAAATTGCTAGGGTGACTCACAGAACTCAGTGAAACAGTTCACTTATGTTTACCCATGTAAATAATGTTATAAAGGATGCAGATGAGCAGCCAGATGGAAAAGATGCATAAGGCAAGGTATGTGGAAGGGTGCGGGGCTTCTGCGCCCTCTCCAGGTGCTCTGCTCTCCCAGCACCTTCACCTGTTCGGCAATATGGAAGCTCCCCAAGCCCAGTCCTTTTGGTTTTAATGGAGGCTTTATTACAATCATAGGCATGATTGATTAAATTATTGGCCATTGGTGACCAACTCAACCTCAACCTTCAGGCCCCCTCCCCTCCTCAGAGGTCAGGGTGTGGGGCTGAAAGTTTTAACTTTCTAATCACATGGTTGGTTCCCCGGTAACCAGCCTCCCATCCTGAGGCTATCCTAGAGTCCCCAGTCATCAGTCATCTTGCTGCATACACAAAGACATCTATCACTTAAGAGGCTCCAAGAGTTTCAGGGGTTGTGTGCCAGGAACCGGGGGCAGAGACCAAGTACATAATCATTACATCACAATATCACACACACCTTTTCAATCCAGCTGTCATGGGTCCAACAGGCTGCTCAAATGTAAGCCCGAAAGCACCTCTCCTCAGCTGCCCTAAATATCTCTTACTTTCTGACTTGGTCATCTCTGGCCCCTCAGTGAGGGGAGGGGGATAGGTGGGGGTGGAGGCCTCATTCCACTCATCCGTGCATACACATGCATGACTTTGGAAGTACAGGGAGTCAACACCTCATGGGGCAACCTTTGACCAATGGGGAACAGGAGCATGTGTTGCTCAGGTGAAAGATTCTAAGGTGCATTCTACACAGATCCTAAGAAAGTGCCCAGAGGGACCCAGACAACAGTGGATCATAGTGTAAGCTGCTTGATATTGCACCCTTGCATTGACTTTCCCTCCTTCCCTGTTTCATTCTTTTTTACCCCCACTCCTCTTCCATGGGATTACATCCCAAAGTAACTGTAGGCAGGCCCTTGTCTCAGTCTGTGCTTTTGTGGAGAATGCATGCTAAGGCTGTCTGATCACTCCACTGCTCTATTCTTAGCCCCCAGAATGGTATTCAGCACATAATAGATACTATATGAATATTTTTTGCTGAAACTCTCTTGAGTAAGTAAATCCATTTCCCATCAATAGAAACAATACAGCATACTCATTTCACAAGGTCCACAAAATTGAAATAAACTAGTCAGAGTTCTAAAAACAGATACATTCTTAATTCTGCTGAGTGTCTCAACAAATACTGAGCTCCACTTAAATGTCAGGCACTAGGATTGATCTGTACGGGAGACAAAGATAAATAATCTCTCTTCTTCCATGATATTATCTCAGCGTTATCAAGAAGAGGGGTGCCTACAGTAGCTATGAGTTCAAGGAGCCCATTAGATCTGCCAGCAATTATTACCTGTAGGTCTCCTGTGGAGTATGTAAGATGAAGGAAATTAGCAGCACATAAAAAAGCAGACAATATTTGCCCTGCCAGAGAGAATATAAATCTTAAGACATTTTATGACTGGCTTTCCAAGTGCTCAAATCAACTGTAGAAAATAGAGAAATTCTTGTTACCTAAGGGATGGAATTCAATAGCAGTACTTAAGATAGATAAAAATAAGGATGACAAACTTATCTCTACCAATGACAAGATTCTTTCTTTTTGAAAGCCAGAGGGTTAAAGGATCTAAAGCTATAACTATGGGAAAATAACTATTATAAAATCCAAGTCTGTTACATATAGGCACAGAATATTACAAAATCTCAGAAAAGCTGCAATACAACTTTTGCTGTCACTAGTGGCTTAGCATTGACTGAAGTCATTGCTCCCTGGGAGCTAAATTACCCCAGAGTTGACAAGCCAGTCTAGTCTCAGTGGAAAACAGAAGGCACACTCAAAAGTGATAATTGAATAGAGTTTAGTATAGGGGCTATTTATAAAGATGTAGTAGGGCTTAGGGGAGACCAGGGCAGCGTAGTTCTTAGGGATTAGCAACATTGGGAAGTCACTTTCTTTCCTATGACTGAAGGGAAATGAGAGACAGCCACCAGTGAGGGTAGCTAAAGGGAGAGAGCCTCCCAACAGGAACTGTGGCCTTCAGCATGGATGTGTAGCCAAACCTTGGCAACCACTCCAGTGGAAACCTAGGGATATAAGTATCTCAATGCCACTCTCCCTCCTACTGAGAGTTTTAAGAATACAAATTTTATGTAGCGATTAAATGGTATAAGATGTTGTATTAGTTTTCTAGGACTGCTGTCGCAAAGTGCCACAAGCTTGGTGGCTTAAAATAAAATAAATTCAGTTTCTCACAATTATGAAGACTAGGTCCAAAATCAAGGTGTTAGCAGAGCTATGCTTCCTCCAAAGGCTCTAGGGGACAAATTGTTCCTTGGCTTTTCCAGCTTCTGGGGCTGTGAGCTTCATTCCAGTTATTTCAGTCTTCTCACGGACTTCTCCTCCTTTCCCTGTGTCATCTCCTCTTCTGTTTCTTATAAGGACATTAGTCATTGGATTTAAGCTCCACCCCATTGATTCAGGAGGATCTCTTCTTGAGATCCTTAATTTAATTACATCTGCAAAAATCCTTTTTCCAAATTAGATCATATTTACAGGTGCCTTTTGCATATATCTTGGGTCACCATTTGGCCCACTAAAGATATAATGAAGTAAAATATTTTCAGAAAATTAAGCATGCTATCAACACTGAGAAAACTGGAGGTATGTAGTGGATACTGTGGTGCACTGTCCCACTTCCCCATTCAGGACTGAAGCACTAATTTTTTCTGCTGCTGGGAGTGTTGCCTGCTGATGGCTCATAGCTGTATCACTCTCCAAGAATTTCCTTAATCTAAAGAAAGCTGCCTCTCTAAGTTTTTGCTTTCTCCCTGGGAACAGCACACAGGTAGTGAGTGGATAATGAAGGAGGATGCACAGAGGTCTGGCTTTGTGCCTCAATTCTCGATAACTCTGAAGGGACATCCCCGTTCTAGAACTCTCTTGTGGGAAGGGCTGAAGCTTCTGTTGCAACTTTATTGGAAGGCAACTTCTCCTTCTATCCCCTCTTGCTTCCCTCATTCCCTTGTAGGTGTTGTTCTCAAGAGCACTTCTCGATAAAGCTTTTGTAGGCAAATTTCACCACAGTGTCTGTTTTCCAGGGGCCTTGATTTAAGACATGCTCCCACATGAGATGAACCATCAATAATCTAAGTAGCTCAGAAGGAGGCTTTTTGGAGAACCATCCTCCCAATGCATAAACAAAATAAGTTTTATTCTCTCTTGTGGGCTCTCTGTCTCACTATCGCCCCTGTGATAAGAAACATGAGGTAAGAAGTTAAACACAAAAACTAGAAGGACGAAAACCTTTTCAAAATAGAAGTAATATTTTTCAAGAATTGGACAGAAGGTTAAGTGGATGGTTAGTGGGTATTGAGAAATTAAACCAAGATCTTATTGTGTCATAAAAGATTTGAGAATGTATTTTTAAACAGAAAATGAAAGTCAAAAGTCATGGATATTGAGAAAAGAAATTAAGAAAAAATATCTAAGTGTGGCTAAAGAAAAAGGAATATGGACTAAAAGTAAAAAAATAATGAATCCATAGCAATCTTGGGATTGCACAAGTTTCCCACAGTGTCAAATCCTCTCTTTTGACAGTGGAGACAAGCAGTGTGGAGTCTTCCTCCTCAGTGATTTGCACCAACAACAGCCAACTTTTCAAAAGGAGTGGTTTCTCAGTGACCTCTAAGCAGCAGAGACTAAGCAGCATCCAGCCTGGCCTCCAGACACTTCCTGTCTGTACTCCCAGTAGAAGTAATTCGTAGAAAGGCATCAAAAGCCTCTCCACTGGAGCTTGTTTTGCCATGTCAGAATCCAAAATAATTTTTGAAAATCAAACTTAAAACTTTAAAGATATATATATATATAAAACCTGTGCTAATTTGGGCTGTTCAGCACAGAGAAAATCTTGTACAGAACATGGATCCATGGCATATCAGATATGCTTTGGTTCTTGGCTCCGTCATTTTCTAACTCTGGCCTTACACAAGATGCTATATCAGGAGAACCTGCCCGCAATATTTCAAGGTAGGTTCTTTCTATTTTCCATAAGTGTTGACTGGCTGAGAAACAAAGGCAAAGAGAGGAATTTTACAGCTGGGCTGCTGGGGGTGACATCACATATCGGTAGGACTGTGATGCCCACCCAAGCCTCAAAACCAGCAGGTTTTTATTAAAGATTTCAAAAGAGGAGGGGACGTACGAACGGAGTAGGTCACAAAGAACACATGCTTCAGAGGGCAAAAAAGTGGAACAAAGATCACATGCTTCTGAGGAAACAGGACAAAGGGCTAAAGGCAGAACTTCTGATAAGGGTCTATGTTCAGTGGTGAACGTATTGTCTCGATAAACATCTTAACAGAAAACAGGGTTCGAGAGCACAGAATCAGTCTGACCAAAAATTTACCAGAATGGAGTTTCCCAATCCTAGTAAGCCTGAGGGTACTGCAAGAGACCAGGGCGTATCTCAGTCCTTATCTCAACTGCATAGGACAGACATTCCCAGAGCAGCTGTTTATAGACCTCCCTCCAGGAAGGAATTCCTTTCCCAGAGTATTAATATCAATATTTCTTGCTAGGAAAAGAATTTAGCGGTATCTTCCCTGCTTGCACGTCTGTTTATAGGCTCTCTGCAAGAAGAAAAATATGGCTCTTTTTGCCTGACCCCACAGTCAGACCTTATGATTGTCTTCCCTTGTTCCCTAAAAATTGCTGTTATTCTGTTCGTTTTCAAGGTGCACTGATTTTCATATTGTTCAAACACACGTTTTAGCGTTAGTGTGTACAGTTAACACAATTATCATAGTGGTCCTGAGGTGACATACATCCTCAACTTAGAAAGATAACAGGATTAAGAGAATGAAGTAAGACAGGCGTAAGAAATTATAAAAGTATTATTTGGGAACTGATAAATGTCCATGAAATCTTCACAATTTATGTTCCTCTGCTGCAGCTCCAGCTGGTCCCTCTGTTCGGGGTCCCTGACTTCCCACAACATCTCTCCCTATCTTTTTATACAGATGTGCCATGGCGATGAAGGCTTGTTCGTTCTGTTAGTTTTGATGCAGGATTCTTTGACTGGTCTGGCATACTAAAAACAAGCTGATTAAACAGAGAAACCTAATCTAAGTCGTGGGGTTTAGTCCAGAAAGACTTTCTGCCACCTGATCTAATGCCTCAGCTCCAGGCACAATGGATAAATGAGCTTGAGAGCCTTCAAAAATTTGTTTCTTTAATTTAGTTATGCCCAAGGATAAATTATCTTCCCTACCCAGAATGTGTCCTTTGACCATTTCCCACGAATGATCAGTCTCATTGTAGGAATATGGTGTGACACAGAAATCAGAAGTATTCCAATCACACTGCATTTGCATGTGATGTTTGAGACTCACTACCTGATCTTCAAGCCAAATAACAGACTGTCTTAAATCATTAATTTGATTAGCTAATCTTTGATCAATGCCTTGTTGAGAATTCCACATTTGGGTGGAACTGGCTTGCCGATCATTAACAAAATGAGCCATTTGAATAGATTGGTATAATGCCACTCCGGCAGTGGTGGCCAATGCAGTGACTGTAATTAGGCCCATGATCACAGCAATTAAAGTGAAAACAAATCTCTTAGATCATTTGAGAATTCATTGTAACACTTCATTAATTAAATGTACTGAGGGGGAAGATTCTCAAGGTCTGGGTAAAGTTACCGGTATCCAGATTCCTTCTCGAGCTCGAACCAACATTACACTTTACCTGGAGTCAAAACAGGAGTTAACACAAGTGTATAAATGACAATTAATGCATTAGACAGTTTGATTGTTCATCCAAATTTTGATATTTCCCACTAACAGCATGTAAGGAGGCTTAACACAACTTTGTATAGGAATAGTCAGGTTGGAGGTAAACAAAGCAGAATGTTTGAATCTATGTTGATACTGAGGGAGAGGAGTGGCAGTGGCAACACCTGATGCTCTCCACTGTAAAGAAGCTATCTGAGGTGCCCGGGGATGCTGAAGAGGTAGAGGGGTATACTTGGGTCAAGAAGAATTATCATAATGCCAATCGGAGTCCCATAAAGGAGGATTGGCATCAAAAAGAGGAAAAGGGTTTAAAGGGGATTTATCATGGGGTTCAGCATCACAGATGCGAGGGGCAGTAGTGGGGACAACAGACAGAAAAGTTTCCCCTTCCAATACTTGCAATCCTGACATGGCAATAGCCAATTTCCAAGTTCTAGGTGTTCTGGGCTCAGAATGGGGAATATCATACGAGGCCTTGGGGGGGTGGGTAGTGCTCTTATCTTCCCATTTTAAGGGAAAGAACGAGCTGAACCTCCTATGCAATGTAGGATGATGATTCTCATCTTCCCAATAAGAAATAAAATAAGTAGCCTCCAGGCATTCCCTCCTGCCAGAGGAGCAATTATTTTTTAAATAGCCCTTTGGTGCCCAGTCTGTTACTAAACTATATGAGTCATTTTTGAATACTGCTGCGTGTGAGTTAACAGTCTTCGCAAATTAAAGTTTTAGATGGGCCCTCAAAATTTTTAGGACATGGTTTTCCTACAGGTTTATATTGAAAGTATGAAGTATCTCCTATTACTCCCCTTTTTATTTGTCTTAAAGGAGAAAGGGAGAGGCCAGAGACCAAATGTCCTCATTCCCTTTTAGCTAATCTCCCCGGAAGATAAACAGCCCAGACTCGAGTTTCTAGATGGATACAACCAAGTGCATGTCCGAGGCACAGAGGAGGGTATTTATAACCCATAGTAACATTAAATGCAGTGCCTTCTTCTCCTGGTTGAGCGGGGCCATGGTCATCTGTAACTCCAGGCATCCACACACTATTGTTAGTATAGATTTCCACAGGAGCACCCATCCACGTGAGAGGTCGAGTAAGCGGAGGAAAAGGCACATAAGCCCAATAAGAATACTTTTGTGTAGCAGGTAAATCACTTTGAGGGGAAACTGGTGAGACAGAAAGTATAAGGAGGAGAATTATTAAATAAAACCTATTTAAGCAAGAACCAGTGCTGAAGGAGGAAGAGAAGAACAGAGCGATGTTATTTTCAGGCTAATAGAAATGGTGAGATTTTTAGGTTCATAAGGAGAAAAAGAAAGGGAATTAGGAGAAGTGGGATTAGTTAGAGGGGGTCTCCATTGCCATTAGGGAGGATTGAACCAGACCCATTTTGATTTGGCATGCCAATTTCTGAGGAGGTGGCACAGATCTCACCAGGTTTGAGGGTGGTCTCTGACGAGGACGTCTTTTCCCTGTGGTTTTCATTGTCAGTATTTACACAAAGTTTAAGTCTTCTAGTGGGCACCCAGACCGGGGATTGATGATCTCCTGATGAAACACAAGCATACCATCTTTCCCACTTTAAAATTGTTCCAGATTCCCAGGTATGGGTCTGGGAGATTTTCCATAACACTGGCTTGCCTTCATTTAGGGAGAATTTTTTGTCTGTATAATGGTGTTCATCTGCAGTTAGAGTATTGTCTTTAGGAACATTTGAAAGTTTAAAGTAAACAATGCTAAATGTAATTGGGAGTGGGGAATGGTTAAATTATGCTTTTGTTGCTCAGACTGTTTGGACAATTGAGTTTTTAAAGTGCGATTGGCCCATTCCACCACAGCCTGTCCCTGAGGAAGTAGTTTCCATTGATAACGAGTTGCAGGCTCTGGATTATTGATAGAGGGTACAGTAAAAGCAAATTTTTCACAATCTGATTTATGTAAAACAATATGAAAGAAACAGTTTTTAAGATCAATAACTATAAGAAGCCAATTTTTAGGTATTAAAGCAGGGGCAGTCATGCTGGGTTGGACAGCTCCCATAGGTTTAATTACAGTATTAATGGCCCTTAAATCAGTTACCATCCTCCACTTGCCTGATTTTTTTTTTTTTTTTTTTTTTTTACTAGAAACACAGGAGAATTCTGGGGGAAGGAGGAGGTTCCACATTTCCAAGTTGTTAACTGTTCAGAAACCAATTGAGTTAAACCTCTAGTTTTTCTTTGGAGAGCAGCTGCTGCTCAATCCAAACAGGTGTTTCAGATTTCCATTGTAAAGGAATAGGATTAGGAGGCATGGCAGTGACCGTCATCAAAAGGGATAACCTAAATCAGCCCTGTCTTCTTTAATAGTAACTTGAAGAGGTTTAGTAATTCCTTCATGTCTTGGACCAAGACGAAGTCTGGGAACAAACCCCATGTTTTCCATTATATGTTGACTGGAAGCACTATAAGAGTTACATGGAATATTAATTTTAGCTCCCCATTATGCCAGCAAATCTCTACCCCAAAGATTAATGAGGATTGGCATGATGTAAGGCTTAATTGTACCCTTTTGACCATCAGGGCCAGTGCACGGCAAGATAAATGTGCTCTGGTGAACTTCATCAGCTTTTCCAACACCTACTAGTCCCATGTTAGCAGGATGTTTAAGCCAGGAGGAAGGCCATAAATTAGAGGAAACAATAGAAACATCTACCAGGTCCTCAAACTTTTTTCCTTGAATGTGTATGGTGCAGGTGGGCCATTGTTTAGAAATTACATTAATCCAATAAGCAGCTTTTTCGCCGCCGGAGCCCATCCTAGGGCCCCATGTCTTATCTCCTTTGTTTAAAACAATATTAGGTAGTAAAAGTAATTGAGCAATTGACTCACCAGCTGGAATGGAACCAGGAACTTTGGCAGACACCGTAAGTTTAATCTCATCAAGGAATCAGAATTAATGAGACCAGTATGAACTATGATACCTTCAGCAGAGGTGGATGCCCTGCCTAACACCAGACCCACAGAACCTTGAGGTAAAGGGCCAGTGACTCCCCGGGGGGACAATTAAAGGCAAAGAATTAGGTAGTAAATTTAGAGGAATGGTACTACAGAGATCGACCACCCCACCTCCTACTGTGGAGGTCTAATATTCCATTTTTAGGAAACCAAGGACAGTGTTCTTCTACTGCCCTTAATAGGGTGACCATATTTTCCATGGGCACTTGAACTCCTCCCTGTTTTAACAGGAATTTAATATAGCAGAGATAAGCATAATGTTTAGACTCCGCGTGATCTTTAATTACCCCAGACAATACACAGACAACTCACCAATAGTCAGGGAGCTGAAAAAGCGTTTCTGTGGACTGGACCGATGAACATTTCTCCACACCTACCAAAGGGAATCGGGTTCCCACATGTACTTAGGAAAAAGAAAACCATGTTGATGCACCAGATATCAGGGGAACCCGCCCCCAATATTTCAACATAGGTTCTTTCCATTTTCCATAAGTCTCGGCCAGCTGAGAAATAAAGAGAAAGAGTACAAAGAGAGGAATTTTACAGCTGGGCTGCTGGGGGTGACATCACATATCAGTAGGACCGTGATGCCCACCCAAGCCTCAAAACCAGCAGGTTTTTATTAAAGATTTCAAAAGAGGAGGGGATGTACCAACAGGGAGTAGGTCACAAAGAACACATGCTTCAGAGGGCAAAAAAGTGGAACAAAGATCACATGCTTCTGAGGAAACAGGACAAAGGGCTAAAGGCAGAACTTCTGATAAGAGTCTATGTTCAGTGGTGCATGTATTGTCTCGATAAACATCTTAACAGAAAACAGGGTTCGAGAGCACAGAATCAGTCTGACCAAAAATTTACCAGAATGGAGTTTCCCAATCCTAGTAAGCCTGAGGGTACTGCAGGAGACCAGGGCATATCTCAGTCCTTATCTCAACTGCATAGGATAGACATTCCCAGAGCAGCCGTTTATAGACCTCCCTCCAGGAAGGAATTCCTTTCCCAGAGTATTAATAGCAATATTCCTCACTAGGAAAAGAATTTAGCGATATCTTCCCTACTTGCACGTCTGTTTATAGGCTCTCTGCAAGAAGAAAAATATGGCTTTTTTTGCCCCACCCTGCAGGCAGTCAGACCTAATGATTGTCTTCCCTTGTTCCCTAAAAATTGCTGTTATTCTGTTCTTTTTCAAGGTGTACTTATTTCATAGTGTTCAAGCATACATGTTTTACCATCAATTTGTACAGTTAACACAATTATCATAGTGGTCCTGAGGTTATGTACATCCTTAGCTTATGAAGATAACAGGTTAAGAGATTAAATTATAATTAGATTATGAAAGTATTATTTGGGAACTGATAAGTGTCCATGAAATTTTCACAATTTATGTTCCTTTGCCATGGCTCCAGCCAGTCCCTCCGTTTGGGGTCCCTGACTTCCCACAACAATGCTAAATCTCTCTAAGCTTCTGTGTTCTAGCATCTCTTAAATGAGTATGTATGAAGACTGATGACATGTAAAGTGCCTGGCATCCAAGTAAGCCAGGGGCAAAACAAGCTATTCTTAGCATAAAATGCATAGTCCTTTTTGTTTTTCTAATGATAACAACAACTTTTGACCAACATGTTATTTTACATGAATTGCCTAATTCTTTCCTTGATGAAAACAAATGCAAATTTATTTTTCTTTCCCCGTGTCAACTGTACAGATTCAAAAGAGCTGAAGAAGAGTGATCTGTATTCTGGTTAGTGCCATCCATTATTAACCAAAGTTCCCAGCTCTGTTTTGGATCCCTAAGACAGAGAGTGATATATGGAGCAAAAGATCGTCAAAGAGAGTGATTTTCAGGCAAGGATTTGAGCTCATATCATGAACAATTTAGAAACTCACCTTTTGCCCTAAGGAAGAAGTTGGGGAAATGGCAAAAGTGGCAGAACACTGCAATGTCATCTTTCTAAGCAATGTTATGTATAGGGTATGATTAGGAGCTTAGAATTTGTGTGGAAACCAACTTTAGCTTAGTATCGAGGATTCACCCAGCTTTTAGTTGAATGATCTTGGTCAAGTAACTTAAATTCTTTCAGCTTAATTTCCTTACATATAAAATTATGGTAATGACAACGCCTTCCTTCAAGATTGCTGTGAAAATTCAAAGGGATTACATATGTGGAAGTTTCTGGTGTAGCATCTGGCCCATAGTACAGCTAACAAAGTCACAATAATGCTAACAAAAGTAAGAAGCAAGAGAGAGGAGTCAAGGGAAGGAAGGCAGTTTCTACATATAGCTCTCCTCCAACTCAGTGATGTTGGGTAGATAGGTCATTTAACTTTTCTGGGCTTGCATTTCCTCATTAGTAAAATGGTAAACTGCTAAAGATTACATAAATGAAAATGGTCTTCTAGTTCATTGATTCAAGACGAGTTTAATAGTCATCACCAGATGACTTGGCCTGACATTAAGTTATAAAATATAAGATTTCCATGAAATATATAGAAAATGATAGGCCATGTAAAACAGAAAATTACAATAAATTAGATGAGTAAATATCTTAGTTTTGGCATATGTAGCCTATAATCCCTTAATGCATTTTTTTCTCCCTGAACTAAGGAGGACTTTTCAATGATCCTTAAAAAATCAATGCTGCAGTAAATTAATCACAGCCTGCTGCTGTGATTGGATTAATGGGAAGATCTTGCTAGGGCTTACATAAAAGCCTAAAGTAAATAGCTACCCAATACACAGATCTACTGGTTTGGGCACAGAAATGCTATAAAAATATTAATAAATCCATCTGCTAAAAAAAACAAAAACTCTTGCTAAACAAGAAGAAGCTGAAACTTCAGATTCTCTGTCCTTTTGCCCCCTTATCAATTTTGTTCAAATCAAATTTAAGTTTTATTAAAAGCATAGATCCCATGGAAGTCATAGGAAAGTTAGCATCTGCCTCAGTTGCTTCCTGGAGTGATGACGACTCTAGACTCTTTAACATACATCAAATAAATGTCTAAATTTTCATCAAATTCACTGTGAATTTAAATTAGCCACAGAACATTCAACATTGTAATCTTTTAAGCTAAGCTTGAGAAAGTCTCTTACGCTTCCACTGTAATAGAAGGAAAGGTACAGCTAAGAAACTGAGTCCCCACTAATTTGTAAGATTCTAGATGTTCGGCATAAAAGTTCAGGGAATGATGAGTCAATATGCACTCAGAGGTTGCCATAATACTCTGATTTATCATGTTTTACTTTCCTCACAAGGCAGGTGACAAAATGGGAATAAAGCCAGATGAATCTATTCTTATTAGATTGGGCCCATAATCTCATATTGGGTTTAGATACTGGATTTCCTGCCAGCTCCTTGTATTGTCCGCTTATTGCTTTCAAGGAAGCCAGCAATGGCCTGGGATAACAGTTTGTCTGTGGTATGAGACATCTTAAATGGATGACACAATTTCCCTGGGCTCTGCTGCCAGTGGAGTTCCCTAAGCAAGTTAGTGTTTATGTGCTGCTGATGTTTGTGGGCCAGACGGGAAAGATCTTTGCTTAGAATAATGATATCATCAAAGAAAGTGGGAACACAAAGATAAATATTCTTACAGATGACATTTACTCAGGGACAGTATTGTCTATCTGAGTGAGGAGCTGTTTTCTTTTGGCTAAGAAAGGTTCAAAGATTCTTTCTGCACTGATTTTCCCTCTCATTTCCTCTTAGGTTGTTATGAAGTACCCTTGCCTTTGACATATCCTTTATACCCAGTTGTGGGATATTCCTCTTTCCCACATCAAATATGACATATGCTCCCCAAATCCACATGTTGTAGCATTGGTCCTTTAATAATTTTCTGACATAAACTTGACTGTATGGCTCAAGGCTCCAGTGTGACAAAACAATAAAGCACTTTTTTTTTTTTCCGTTTAAATTATACTTGAGCCTTGGTCTGGCTACTCTTCTTATAAATGTAAGTTTGATTATAAAAGTCATAATGTTTGCTGATAGGTTGGGAAAAAAAACAATATTTTTCATTAACTTGAATTTCAAAGACACATCTGACATGGATGCTGAGAAAACAAAAGGCAATCAAATCAGTACGAGACCTATATATTAGTAACGCTTTGTTAAAAACTGAAGTTCCTGGGGCTAGAAGTTGTGGATGGATAGGTAGGTAGAGAGAGGTGATGGGGCACCACATCCCTTAACCAGAAGATTCCTTCATCTCCTAGTAGCTCCTTCCAGGATTGCTGGTCCCCCTGGCATTAGCATCTGACTGTCCCCTCTGTCCAGCAGTGTCTTGCAAGACAAAGGCCAGCCTTACACCTGCTGTACTGGTCTTCACTTCTCTGTCCCAGCAATGCAACCACAAATCGACTGGGTAAAGCCCACCGGGCTGGAATGGAGGTTGGCTCTTTCCTCTCCTGATACACTTTGCTCAGAAAGTGGGGCTTCTGTGGACCTTGGTCTGGCTTTCAGGGTAAGTCCAGGGCCGTGCTCTCTTGCCCCCATTCCTAACCCCATACACACTTCTGTGGCTAGCCTTTTCCCATCTTCTTCATAGGTGATTCCACCTTCTACTCTTGGAATCTTAACCTTTCAGCAGTTCTGTTTTCTTTCTTCTTTCATTCTCTGTTGACACTCCCAACTTCATTTATCATTAGTAAGTTAAAATATACAGTGCCAGGGGAGTGGTGTGCACAGAGGCCAAACTTCAAGTCACAAGGCAAAGAGGGAGAGGATTCTTTGGAGGAAAAAAAAAAAAAAAGAGGATGAAAGATAGCAAGAGGGGGAGGCAGTTAAGTATTGTTGGGATGAGACGTTTTTCATAAGATAAAATTTATTTTAGGTAGTAGGAAGAAGATAGTGAAGAGGAAGAGATCAATAATTAAAGAAACAGGAAAAAACTCACAGGGAAGTATTTGGGAGATTAAGAGAGTGAGATAGAGCACTGATGGAGTACGCAGACTGAACAAGGAAGTGCTTGCTCTATAGTAGGGTGGTTATCAGAGAAATTGCGGTAAAATTGGGATGTGGAGAGTAAGAAAGTTGAAGTTCTGACTTGAACCCCCAACCTTGTGTGTAAATAGAAGAGAATATGGGTTATTTGTGAAAATCAGTGAGGAAGGAGCCCCAAGGAAAGTGGAACAGGGAATTTTGGGTCAGTGACTGGGAGGATGGTGACAGGAGGCAAAAAAAAAAAAAAAAAAAAAAAAAAAAAAAAAAAAAAAAAATTCTGAGCATAGGTGAGGGTGTGATTGAGGATGAAGGGCTGACTTTGGACTGGAATCAACAGTACCTGGTGTTAGGGAGCAAGATAGCAGAATGCTGGATAGGAGGCTGCAGCTTGACCAGGTGGTGATGTTAGGAGGCTGAGGGGCCTAGGTACAAAAAGTTGAGTGAAGACAATTAAATATGCTGACAATGGGGTATATTGTCAAATATACTTAATTGCTTCCCCTTCTTGCTATCTCTCATTTTTTTTTGCTCTCCAAAGAATCCTCTCCCTCTTTGCCTTCTGACTTGAAGTTCAGTCTCTGTGCATATCACTCCTCTGGCACTGCATATTTGAACTATATGGAAAAAGAGAAACTAAAAAAGTGACTGAGGAATGGTGAGAATAGGAGGTTTGGAGGGGACAAGAGAAGTAAGGAAGGAGGAGGTCAGCTTTCCCTCAATGCTTATGTATTGTTCTCTATTCTCATTAGTTTATCATTTCAGTCCAAATTTTACTAGTAGGTTAAAAGATGAGCACTTGTGTGAATAACATCCAATTTAGTAGTCAGCTGCTTCTTACCCCAACGGCGCATTGTTGTTCCAGTCAACACCAACTTATATGGGAAAACAGACTTTTTTAGAGGGGGAATAACATGGTCTTTCTGAGTGGAGTGAGAAAAAGGGGAGTGCCTGCTGTCTGAGAGCAGTAATCTGGGAACCACAACCTTTGGACTTTAGGTCAAGGGAGTGAGGGATACCTCTTAGAGGAAGCAGAATGCCAAAGAATAACCTGGCCTAGCCATGTTTGCCATATTTTGTCTTACAGGTGTCTGATGCTGAGGTAAATAAATTATTATGAAATTCTGTCTGACCCCTGACCCAGGACAATGCGAGTGCTCAAATAGGAACCAAGAACTGGTGGGAGGGAAATTGCCTACTTAGACCGTGAGTTTTTTCCATCAAAGTACAAATGGTGCCAGCCCTCAATTGTTTCTTTGTCTTTGGACAGCTGCCAAGTTTTGTCTCAGGAGGTCCTTATTTTCTTTCAAGAGACTAAAAATCAATCACTTAATTCTTGGTGAGGTTAAGGTGGAAGATTAGAAGGGATTAGAGTCGATTATAAACACAATCCCTTCTGCCGTGCTTCCCGGGGACCAACAAAAGCCCATCAGATGCCTCATTAAAACAATTACTCTCACAAGCCAGTGATATGGTATCTATGTTATCTATTGATTAGACCTCAGTCTACACTGAAACCAAACCAGGGAAATTAAGAGAACAAAACAGGAAATAAAATGCCTAAAGGATCACACAGATCCCAGATTGAATGGACATTGCTCACAAACAATCTCTCTCTCTCTCTCTCTCTCTCTCTCTCTCTCTCTCTCTCTCTGTGTGTGTGTGTGTGTGTGTGTGTGTGTGTGTGTGTGTGTGTTTTACTTTAGATCAAGGCTGGCAAGGACCTTTAACTTCTAGAACTGACCAATCTAGATATCAATATTAGATCCACACTTTCTGAGCTAAAATAACTGAAAACAATGATGGTGATGGTGAGAGGTGAAAGGAAATTGAGTGTTAAGTAAATGACAGAAAGCTGTAGGCCAAAGAGACAATTGAGGCTAGAAAATACTGCTGGTGCCTCTTCCACACCCCACGAAAATGCTGGGCCTCCACGTTGTGATGAATAGCACATCTGCCCAAGTGGTTCCTCTACCAGAGTAGATTCTGTATGAGGCATTCCTATTACTCAAAGAATGGCTAAGTGTTCACAGATGTGTGGTTTAAATGTCTGCCAGGTACCAAGAGTGAATTGGGGCTTGACAGCCTAAAGTCCCTACTGTGTGACCTCAGAATCATTTCAAGCTGTCTCTTCATCTTTTATAAATGTTATGTGAGCCAATAACACTGACGAGTAATTCTTTTTAACATTTTAAGCCTTAGAATAATACTTCATTTTTAAAGAATATTTCATAAAATCAGTGAATTATGGTTGAATTAATGCAGTGTCAAAATTGGTATTTTAATCACATAGAAAGGCAGAACATGTAAAGTCATGACTCTCTGTGCTACTACCATACAATATCCTAGCAAATATTTTTTTAAATTTAATAAATATGGTATTTTTTCCCTCTCTGCTGGTACAATGGGTTCTGCTATGTTTGCCTCGGGGTTTTAAATTTGGGAATTTTGCTTGCATTTACATGATTAAAGACACAGCATTAATTTTGTCCTAATACTTAGTTGTGATTTATTTTTAACTTTCCTCTTTAAGAAATAAAAGTTAGTAAGAGCAGAAAGGGGACAGGGACATTCATTTGGTGACTTAGTCAGAGACTGAGTTGCTAATGTAAGCCTTATGAAGGCCCCTGAAGGCAAACATGAAATGCAGGGCAAACAGCAATGCTCTCACGTGTGGTTACCCACAGTCATTCTCCACTGAACTGTACCAGCCAATTGATTTACAAAGGGCCTCTCCCACCCACAGGATTACAACTGAATTTTAACTGTCAAAAGCACTGGATTTAGAATAACAAAACCTGGACTTGAGCCCTAGCGCTATCATTTACTAGCTCTGTGAACTTAGGCCAGTTGTTTTACCCTTTGAGTCTGCCATCTTATCCAAAATGAGAATATTCCAGGGTCTTCTTAACTGAAACAGGAATTTTCTTGGCTTTTTAGAGGGCTTAAATGAACTCACAAGGGAGAACCACTTAACACAATGTCTGGTGCACAGCAGACATCAAATAAATATTAGACCATTTTCTTTCATCCCATTTTAATTAATAAAGAATGGCTTTTGAAAAATTATTTCTGGGCATCACATTTCCAACTACTTATAGCTTAGGCAAAGATGTCTATGCAAATCATTTTATAGTAATTTCCAAAGCATTATTAATCATACATTATCCCAGTGAAATGAGGTCTGATCCTGAGAATCTTCTAGTCAAGTTGTCTCATTTTATGGATAAGGAAATTGACCCAGAGAGGTTCTGTGAAACACCCAAGGTCATGCAGATACATGGTGGCAGTGAGAACCAGAATCCAGTTCTTTTGCCTCACGCCCAGTGCTTCCCTCCTTTACCAAGCTGGCACTATTGCTGCTGTGCCACAGAAGTGCACAGGGCCAGGGTGCCTGTGAATCTGAAGGTTCAGGGGTGCTTGCACATTTCCAGTCAGCTCACTGGTCTGAGCCAGTGGCCAAACCTGGCATGCGCCCAAATCCCTATGGAAAAAGGACTACTCAATCTGATCAATAAACACATCCGGGAATTTATGGAGGAGCCGAGAACTAACTTTGAATCTAACCTAGATCTGATCTCACACACTTATCCTCATAGCTCACAGTAGTCTGATTGACTGTGTCCTAAATACTTCTACCCAATGGTGACAAATGAGAGTCTAGACATGATGGATGGGATCAAAAATAGATGGGTGAATTCTAAGTTTAGTACACACCACTTTTTCCCATAGGCGTCTCCTCTTCAGATTGTGCTCGCAGTCGAATCTTTAAAAGCAGATAACATCATGTGGCATACTTCAGGGAGTACTCCCCAGCCCCACTGATGGACTGTATGGGATTCTGATGGAGGTCATTTGGAGCAATGGTTTCCAGAGATCAGTCTGAAGGCTTGTACCAGGCTGGCTGGCTGTACATCTAGGGAGTCCCTCTGGGGAGACAGCTTTAAGAGAGCTTTACCCCTCCAGACGCCTTTCCTGAAGATTCTCTCTCAGTCAGCCTGTGGTAAGGCTTGAGGATTACTATTTTTCAAAAGCTTCTCCAATGCTTTGATATGCAGCCACTGCACTAACTCAGGGTGGGAGGGGTTGGCCGAGATCTACGGGACTGGTATAAATGACAGTGTGAGGGCTTCTAAGCCAAGAGCATCACCTCATGGCACAGACATAATATAAAAGAGGACAGTGAAGCATCGTCACCTCATTCTGCTCTACCATAAGCTACTCCTCCCTGCAGAGTCAAACTTAATTGCCCATCCACCAGAATCCAGCCTTACACTTTGAGCATACCTCCATTTAGTATTTACTCTGCCAGGTGGGGGTTCCTGTCTTTCTCCTTTACTAGATGCAGGCTCCTTGAGTTGAGAATAGAGCCTGGCATATTCTTCAGTGACCGCTGTTCCTAGTGCTGTGCCTGGTGCATGGTAGCAATAGCCTCCTTTCTATCAGGAAGTGGCATTATCTCTGCTTGGACTTTAAGCAAAAGACATTGATGTGTTTGGGGAGAACCTTACATCACTAAAATCCTGGAATTGTTTTTCCAGGGAACTGGTAGATTCAGTCCCTGAGCTTAATTTCTGTGAGACACATCTTAACCTGATGACAAATAGTAAACACACACAGTATCACCTCAGATGAGCCATGTGGCCCCTGGGCCATCCACATGGCTTCATAACTCTCAGAGTCATTCAGCCAGTGGCTGTTAAACAAATAAAGATGCTGATCTGTGAAGCAAAATGAGGCTTAAAGCTAGTGAGTCCACAAACCTACAATAAATTAGCCCCTAAATCAACTGGGATACTTTGGGAAGCATGTAGTCTTCTGAAGCAGATTCATCTTCAGCTTCTTTGAATTAATTTGGGGGTTTATAAAACTGAAATTTCAGAATGAGAAAACAACAAAAGAGTTATTTGCCACGATCCAAGAGACAATTATACTTTTTATTGAAATGAAAGATAGTGGCGGTCTCAGTTGAGCCTAAACTCTGTTCCTTCCTGACTGGGGCTCAGACAAATCTGGGCAATGCTAGCCGACTCAGGACTGGATCTGCCAGAACTTTGTGGGACTAAGAGTAGTCTTGGGGAGAATTTGTCTCAGGGAAGGAAACAGACAGTCAGACTTGACTGTGAAGTGAAGCCTCAGCTTTAGGAGGCAGTGGGAATTCTTTGGACATCTTGTTGCCTCTCCTTCGTATTTGTCTCCTGACCTAATCCTATGAACTTATGTCTTGGTATATAGAGAGGAGAGGAATAGGGTGAGAATATGGTAGTATACCATACATTACTACTGAAATATTTACATAAGTGTCTATAAAGCTGCACCTGGTCCAGGCTGAAAAGTAAAACTTTATCTCTGAAGCATCATGTGAATAGAGAAATTTTGTTCGCAGTTATTCTAATGAAAACATGCTGTCCTCTCCAAATTCTTGGCATCCTTCCACTGCTGAAAGTCCCTCATTCTTGCTTCCTAACAGAATTCTCCCATCTACATAGTCTTGTCCTCACCATCCTGGTCCATCATCTCCTTTCTGTGCACAGAACTTTCACAATATGCATCTGGCATGGCATAGCTTTCTACTACAGGCCTCAATCCTCCAGGAATGTGGTTCTTTTTCCTCGATTGCTTTACTCAAATTAATCCATCTACTTAGATTTTTTTCCATCATCTCTTCAGAGAGGGGAGAGGCAAAGGAGCTAAAGTTGGGGAAAAAAAGGAAGAAAAAAGCTGTGAACACCTATATGTCAAAAGTTTATCTCATCACAGCTTTCAATAAAAATTCTGTAGAGCACAGGACCCAAACAGCCCTTTTTTGATATCTCACTAAAGAGAAGAATGCAGTTTTTCACAGAGCCCCATTTAGTATTGGACAGGGTTTCTTGATGGTTCCTGTGCAAAAACAGGCCCAATGTAGGTGATGGTAGCATGTATGTGATGGTAGCCAGAGTATGTGTTGGGGTGCATTGAAATGGCAGTGGCATATCATAGCAGAAGCATCTGATAGCACTCTGAAAAAAAGCAGTACCAGGGAAAGGCCACGCCCAGTGGCAGCATCAGTGCCCTGTGGAGGTGAGGCAATACTCATGAAAGCAGTGGTACTGGTGAGAGAGAGAGAATCACATTGGGCTCTGCCAGTGGATATGAGGCACCTTAACATGGTCCACATACACTGGAGACTTGACAGCAGAGCCGTGGCTCTGGAGCAGAAGTATACAAACAGGGCCTATCCCCTGTGGTCAATAAAGGAACTATTTGAAGCACATGTGAGATACCCTTAAGAGCTGGAGGATTGGTGTTGGAGCTGGTGATGCTATAAAGCAAATAGCAAAAGACTGTGCTATTGTCACTGTGTTTTTCCTATTTTATGCCTTTGTAGAGAATAACACAAATCCAGGAATGAAGACATATAGCTTGGAGACTCATAGATCACTTATTACAAAAAGTTTCAGTATGCAATCCAAACTGACATTCTGATATCCAAGTTTTCATAGCAAAATCTAGGCAAGAATTTCCTTGTTTTAATTTAAATTATTTTTGGAAGTCCCCGGGAATCTATGATCAGAAGCCCTGTATTATGTGTGTGTCTACTCCCTGGTCAGTGTTCTCTCCCATTTAGGATCTGGAATATATACCCCCCACATAGTCCCTGAAAGACATGCTTCTATCATTTAGACTTTGAGTGCTTGAGAATTAGATGGATTTATTATAGTATTTGTGCTGTAACAACTATATAATCAGGAACAGATTTCTATTATTGGCCTACATCTCTTTGGCTAAAGATGGAATGATAAATGCATAAATGTATGCAGATAAATATGGTTTAATATGGTCTAGAGTATTCTGAAGTAACTAATAACATCGAATTAGGCAGCCGTTGGAAAGATATTTCCTCAGTCTTCATTCTTTAAGTATCACTGACATAGAAAAATAAGAAAGAATATTAGAGTAGAAATCAATAGATTTATATCTGCAAATCACTATGTATACTCAGACATGTTTCTTCATTTCTCCCTAGCTCAGCTTTCTCATCTGTGTAATCAGAGAATTGGATTGCCACTTAAATCACTTTTGGTTCTAAATTTTTATGATTCTGCTTTTCTTCTGTTGCTTTAAATAGGGTAGATCAATGATTTTTCAACTTCTTAAACCAGTGTCTTCCTTAATCCATATAACATATGGATTAACCTTAATATATACAGAAAATAAAGGCAGAAGTTCTTGAATGAAGTGTGGATGGGAGGGGAGTTGACAATTCCTTGACTCTCCTCAACTTTCCTGCTGATCCCTTGAGTGTTTCTTCTATGCCAATTTATAAACCATTTTGCTAGGAAAGTGGGAACTAAAGAACTTGAAACTAGATACCTCTGAAGTGATAAAGTAAAAGCTAAATATTGAATGCATCCCAAAATTGAAGCATCAGTAGTTCTAGTTAGTTCGGGAGTCAGCTAGGAAGAACATAAAAGTTTCAGAGAGATGCTCAATATGAGATGGGCTGATTCAACAAAACACCAATTTTCTTTCTATGATTTCAAGACCAAATTTAGTAAAACCCTTATGTCAACTTCTCATCCCTTGAAAAATGAAGACATGGAGAGGGAAGCATTCCTGGAGGAATTTTGGACAAACAAACTTAAATCAGACTCATGGAAAGAAAAATGCCTTTAAAATTTTTTCAAGTAGCATGATGCAATGACACATCAATAACAAATGCCTGTAGCCACATTTTTAAATGATGGCTTGGAATCTATCCCCATTGCCCTCCCTCTCCCTTTCAAAATAAATGAAAAAATCAGGTTGAGTAAGAAATGTCATTTATGCTTTTCTCATTCTTCTTCAATTCAGAAGTGAAAATGATGTTGATGTTTTATTTTGGTTACCTTTTGTTAAAATCCTAACTGCCATCCATCATGTCCTCTAAAAATATTAGCAATTCCTTTTGACCTGGTAGAAGACAGTAAGTTTCAAATTGAGTCACTGACGAGGGTACGTGATAAACTATGCTACTTTTCAGCTATTTTGGGTAAAGCCTATTCTTGACATAACTCTAATGGATGGTAGTAAAACACACCATGGGCAAAAGTAAAAAGGAGGCAATGAGAAAAAGTAATCATGATATTTTCTCCACCTTTCCCTCTCACCTACCTCCCCACAAGAGAATGGCATGTCAGAGAGACCTCCAATATGAAATTTATAATTGTTCCTTTATTTAGCACAGCTCAAGTCTGTAACTGACTGTATCACAAAGGACTCTTCAGGAAAACTTGTTGAAATAGTTATTGAAAGTAAAGAATAAAGAATAGAAAAAAAACTTCTTCAGTGATGTCATTTCCTGCAAATGAGAGTTACTATCTCTTTAATCCTCAGGTATTCTTAATTTATCCTATCTTCAACTTTGTTTAAAGAGAATAAGATTTTGTTAATTCAGATTTTAGGTATAAATTTCTCCTTAGTGAAAAATTAAAAATCAGAGATTTATCTGCATAATTTTTCACACATCTTTTGGCTTATTCATCCAAACATTAAGAATTTATGAAGTTCCTATGTAGTAAGCACTATTAAGTGGTGGAGAGACAACGAGTGAGTAATACATGAATCCTCTCTGTGTTAGTTCATTTGCACTGCTATAACAAAATATCTGAAGCTGGGCAATTTATTAAAAAAAGGTTTATTTTGGCTCATGGTTCTATAGGCTATATCTAGCATCTGCTCCTGGTGAGGCCCCAGGAAACTTTCAATTGTGGTGGAAGGCAAAGAGAGAGCCAGTATATCACCTGGTGAGAGAGGGGACAAGAGAGAGAGGTGGGAGGTGTCAGCCTCTTTACACAACCAGATGTCATGTGAACTCAGAGCTAGAACTCCCTCATTACCGTGGGGATGTCGCCAAGCCATTCATGAAACCAAACAGCCTCTCACTAGGCTTCACCTCCAATAGTGGGGATGACATTTCAGCATGAAATTTGAAGGGGACAAATATTCACACCATATCAACTCCCCTCAAGAAGCCTAAGGTTTTCTTTTTCTGCATTAAAATCACAGCTTGGGTCTAGATAGAGTTGTAACTAAACTGAATGCATTATCAATAATAGGAAACTAAAAGTAAAACCAAGATAAGCTGGGACTTAATAGCAGAAATACAATGAGAAAAAGATCAGCTAATTCTTAGTGCAGTATTACAGCCCAGTTGCTTATCATTATACTCTCTCATTCTCTCCTATCTCATCTGGACAGGAGGTGCAGTGCCTTTGTACCAGGCCATATCCTCCTTTCTAATACTAATGGCAGACATAAGCAGTGATTTCAGCAGAAGCAGATCACTGGTCCTTCTTATTTATTTATTTATTTATTTTTGGTCCTTCTTATTTTTACCTAATGTTGTACGAAATGTAAATCTAAATTTTGAAAGGAAAACAAATTCTAAAAAGCAAAGAGAACTTTTAATTTCCTTGAAGATTTTCTCCTTATTCCATCTTTATGTAAGACAATGTAGTGGGGATTATTTTTATGTCTGTCTAATTTAATTCTGTCAATGCCACTGTGAGGGAGAAATTATTGATATTGAGATTCAAACAACTGGGTAATTTACAGGAGGAAGAAAGTGGCAGCAAACATATAGTGGAATGGTTGCAGATTGTAAGAGGGGCTCTGAAATTTGGTTTGTTAATAATGATGTGTGTTTATTATTAATGTTTATCTATTGGAAAATGTTTTCTCTTAACATATTTCTTCAAGAAAGGAATTTTAGTAGTATCAAGAGACATCATAAAATATTTTATCTTTTTATCTTTTTTTTTTTTTTGAGACAGAGTCTCGCTCTGTTGCCAAGGCTGGAGTGCAGTGGTGAGATCTCAGCTCACTGCAAGCTGCACCCTCCGGGTTCACGCCATTCTCCTGCCTCAGCCTCCCGAGTAGCTGGGACTACAGGCGCCCATCACCATGCCCAGCTAATTTTTTGTATTTTTAGTAGAGACGGAGTTTCACCATGGTCTCGATCTCCTGACCTCATGATCCGCCCACCTCGGCCTAAAATATTTTATCTTAATCTACACTTATAAATAGCTATAAACAATTATTTATGTAGAATGTGTGTTCCAGCTGATAAAGAATTAATGGTAGAGTAGGAGAAAGGAAGGAACAGAATGAAATAGTTACAAAATCATGTAATTCATCTGTTTAAGAACATGCGGGTATGAAATCATAGATTGTCTCTCTCAGTACAACTAGAGGAGGATTGCAGGGACTCTTCCACTTAAGGAAGTTCAAGTGTATCAACTACTTATCATGGATATATTAATCTGCTTTGGTCTAAATGTGTCCCCCAAATTTGCATGTTAGAGACTTTATCCTCAGCATAATAGGGTTGGGAGATGGGGCCTTTCGAGAGGTGTTGAGGTCTTGAGGGATCTTTCCTAAATAATGGAATCATGTCTTAAAAAGGGGTTGTAGGGGTGGGTTTGCTTTCTCTTGCCCTTCAACCTTCCTCTATGTGAAGATGTGGCAGGAAAGCCTTCACCAGAGGCTTGTGTCTGGATCTTGGACTTTCTAGCCTCCAGAACTTTGAGAGAATAAATTTTTGTTATTTATAAATTACCCAGTTTGTGGTATTTTGTTATGGCAGCACAAACGGACTAAGACATCATGGTATAGAGTACATTAGAATGTCTAAATGAAATGAGTTAACTTTTCAGTGCAGAGGAACAGAAACATAGCAGAAACAGCATGCCCACTTTTAAATAACTATACTGCTTCACAAGTAAGGCAGGTATCTTACAACAAAGCATTCCCAGTTCTTCTCTCCTGTTCCTTATTACATTGCTGTCATTCATTTCACTTATCCATAAACTATACTCACCTAGTACATTGTTGCTCTTATTATTTTGAACTGTTATCTTTTAGATCAATTAAAATTAATAAAAATAAAAGATTTCATTTTACCTCCATTTATTTCTTCTCTAATGTTCTTCCTTTCTTTGCATATAAACAGGTTTTTGTCTATAGTGTTTTCCTCCCCTCTGAAAAACTTCTTTTTTTTTTTTCTTTTTGAGATGGAGTCTCGCTCTTTCACCCAGGCTGGAGTGCAGTGGCGGGATCTCAGCTCACTGCAAGCTCTGCCTCCCGGGTTTACACCATTCTCCTGCCTCAGCCTCCCGAGTAGCTGGGACTACAGGCACCCGCCACCCCACCTGGCTAGTTTTTTGTATTTTTTTTTTTAGTAGAGACGGGGTTTTACCGGGTTAGCCAGGATGGTCTCGATCTCCTGACCTCGTGATCCACCCATCTTGGCCTCCCAAAGTGCTGGGATTATAGGCTTGAGTCACTGCGCCCGGCCTGAAAAACTTCTTTAAACACTTCTTACAAGGCAGGTCTCCTGGAGACCAATTCCTTCAATGTTTGTTTGAGAAAGTGTTTATTTATACTTCACTTTTGAAAAATAACCCAATTCAGAATTTCAGGTGTTAGTTTGTTTTTTCTTTCAACACTTTGAATATCTGATTCCATTTCCTTTTTGTTTGCATACTCTCTGAATGGAAGTCCATTGTAATTCTTATCCTGTTTCTCTCTAGGTAAGGTGTTTTTCTTCTGGCTTCTTTTGATATTTTTCTTTGTCTTTGATTTTCTGCAGTTTTAATATAATAGGCATAAGTATAGTTTTTTCTTGGTATTTATTCTGCTGCTTGTTCTCTGAGCTTCCTGAATCTGTAGTTTGGTGTTTTTCACTTCAAATATTTCTTTCCTTTTTTTCTCACTTCCTTCTTTTGGTATTCCCATTTTATGTACCTTTTGTAATTGTCACAGTTATTGGACATTCCATTCCATTTTTTTTTCTCACTTTTTTTCTCTTTGCTTTTCACTTTGAAACTTTTTATTAACATATCTTTGAACTGACTGATTCTTTCCTCAGTGTTGTTCAGTCTATGAATGGGTCCATCAAAAGTTTTCTTCTTTTACTTTTGCAGTGTTTTTTACCTCTAGCATTTTGTCATGACACACTATGCCAAATGTCACGCTCAGGGTCCAGTTCCAACCCATGCTGAGGTCTGAAGGGAGTGAATGGGTGGCAGATAGCTGAAAGAACACTTGGGTAGTTGTGGGGGGTGTAGGCAGGTGAAACGTAGTTTTATTCAGCAGCTTTCTCAGCAGCTTTCACACTGTCTGCTCTGGCCCTGTGGCTCCTCTCAGCAGCCAGCTCTACGGCTCCTACCACCCCCATGCCTGCAGCTGCACTCTCTGGCCTGCAAGGCCAGCTCTCCCTTGCAGGATCAGCAGCTTAACTCTTTTCCTCTGGGTACAAGTCAGTTCCTGGCTCCCCACAGCTTGCCTTCAAGGTGACTGGTTCTCCCTTACAGGGGTCAGTAGCATTACTCTCTTTCTCAGCAGGTTCCTGGCTCCTCGCTGCCTGCCTTCAAGGTGACTGGCTCTGGCTCTCTCTCTTTCTTTAGGCATGTCAGTACAAGCCCTGTGCAGTGTCAGCAGGACAGTTATACCTTTCACAGACAATAGTGGCTTACAGCCAACTATGAGCTTACACAAACAAGGGGAGTTATACACCTGTGCTCCAAACTCACTGTCACTCTGGCCCAGATGTCTGCCTCAGCCTATTCCTGACCAAAACACATCCATGTACCTCACGCATTTCCTTTTGATTCTTTCTCAGACTTCCACCTTTTCCACTTACATTACCCATTTTTTTTCTTGTGCCATTAGAACCATCAGGTTCCATTAGAATCCTGAGCATATCAATTAAAATTATTTTAAATTTCTGGTGTGATAATTCTGAAATTTCTGCCATATCTAAGTCTGCTTATGAAGTTTGCTTTGTCTCTCAAGACTATTTTTGCCTTTCAGTATGCCTTGTAAATTTTTGTTGAAAGCTGGACCTGATGTATAGGTAAAAGAAACTGAGGTAAATAGACCTTCATTGTGAGGTTTTATGTATCTGGGTAGCAGTTAAACTGTGTTTACTGTTTGTTGTAGTTGCGTGTGTCAGCAGTTAAAATTTTCTGCAGTGTCCTTTCTGTTGTCTTTTAGTGTCCTAGTGTCTTTGTCCTCTTTGTCCTGTTGTCCTCTAGTGTCTTTTCTATTGTCTCTAGGTTTTCTGTTGTTCTGTCATTTCTGTTGTGTCTAGGTTTCCTTAGAGGCTTCTTCTTAAATAGAATCTGAAACTTGCAGTTCTTTTATCTGTAATCCTCTGTTATTACACAGAAGCCCTATTGATGTGGTGGTAACATATGGCAGAAACGAAGCATTCTATAATTACATGATTAGGTTTCTGTCTTTTAGTGAGCTTGTGTCCCTGGGTTATGACCTTCACAAATGCTTGTCATTGCTTCCCTTTCCTCCACTTATGTGAAACAGGAAAGCAAAAGGAGACTAAAGTTGTATATTTCCCTTTCCTCAGGTAAATTAGGCTGTGGCAAGACCCAGGTAGGTAGGCTCTGGTTAAATAGTTTCCTTTGAGGACAGGCCTTTGTTAAGAACAGAGCATTCTGGACTTATTTCAAAATGGTTACTTATACTCTCCCTTCACAACAGATATGACAAATTTTTCTGTGATACTTACCCTGACGGCCTCAGGTTCTGGGCCTGCTGGAGTTTTTATCTCTCAAGCTAGTTCCATGCTCAGTCTCTGTCAATTAGCCAAATGCCATTTAATTTAATTATTTTTTATTTTTTATTTTTTTAAGATTCATTCTTCTTTTTTAAATTTATTTATTATTATTATACTTTAACTTGTAGGGTACATGTGCATAACGTGCAGGTTTGTTACATATGTATACTTGTGCCATGTTGGTGTGCTGCACCCATCAACTCGTCATTTACATCAGGTGTAACTCCCAGTGCAATCCCTCCTCCCTCCCCCCTCCCCATGATAGGCCCCGGTGTGTGATGTTCCCCTTCCTGAGTCCAAGTGATCTCATTGTTCAGTTCCCACCTATGAGTGAGAACAGGTGGTGTTTGGTTTTCTGTTCTTGTGATAGTTTGCTAAGAATGATGGTTTCCAGCTGCATCCATGTCCCTACAAAGGACACAAACTCATCCTTTTTGATGGCTGCATAGTATTCCATGGTGTATATGTGCCACATTTTCTTAATCCAATCTGTCACTGATGGACATTTGGGTTGATTCCAAGTCTGTGCTATTGTGAATAGTGCTGCAATAAACATACGTGTGCATGTGTCTTTATAGCAGCATAATTTATAATCCTTTGGGTATATACCCAGTAATGGGATAGCTGGATCATATGGTACATCTAGTTCTAGATCCTTGAGGAATCGCCATACTGTTTTCCATAATGGTTGAACTAGTTTACAATCCCACCAACAGTGTAAAAGTGTTCCTATTTCTCCACATCCTCTCCAGCACCTGTTGTTTCCTGACTTTTTAATGATCGCCATTCTAACTGGTGTGAGATGGTATCTCATTGTGGTTTTGATTTGCATTTCTCTGATGGCCAGTGATGATGAGCATTTTTTCATGTGTCTGTTGGCTGTATGAATGTCTTCTTTTGAGAAATGTCTGTTCATATCCTTTGCCCACTTTTCGATGGGGTTGTTTGTTTTTTTCTTGTAAATTTGTTTGAGTTCTTTGTAGGTTCTGGATATTAGCCCTTTGTCAGATGAGTAGATTGCAAAAATTTTCTCCCATTCTGTAGGTTGCCTGTTCACTCTGATGGTAGTTTCTTTTGCTGTGCAGAAGCTCTTTAGTTTAATTTGATCCCATTTGTCAATTTTGGCCTTTGCTGCCGTTGCTTTTGGTGTTTTAGACATGAAGTCTTTGCCCATGCCTATGTCCTGAATGGTACTACCTAGGTTTTCCTCTAGGATTTTTATGGTATTAGGTCTAACATTTAAGTCTCTAATCCATCTTGAATTAATTTTCGTATAAGGAGTAAGGAAAGGATCCAGTTTCAGCTTTCTGCTTATGGCTAGCCAATTTTCCCAGCACCATTTATTAAATAGGGAATCCTTTCCCCATTTCTTGTTTCTCTCAGGTTTGTCAAAGATCAGATGGCTGTAGATGTGTGGTATTATTTCTGAGGACTCTGTTCTGTTCCATTGGTCTATATCTCTGTTTTGGTACCAGTACCATGCTGTTTTGGTTACTGTAGCCTTGTAGTATAGTTTGAAGTCAGGTAGCATGATGCCTCCAGCTTTGTTCTTTTGACTTAGGATTGTCTTGGAGATGCGGGCTCTTTTTTGGTTCCATATGAACTTTAAAGCAGTTTTTTCCAATTCTGTGAAGAAACTCATTGGTAGCTTGATGGGGATGGCATTGAATCTATAAATTACCTTGGGCAGTATGGCCATTTTCACGATATTGATTCTTCCTATCCATGAGCATGGTATGTTCTTCCATTTGTTTGTGTCCTCTTTATTTCACTGAGCAGTGGTTTGTAGTTCTCCTTGAAGAGGTGTTTTACATCCCTTGTAAGTTGGATTCCTAGGTATTTGATTCTCTTTGAAGTAATTGTGAATGGAAGTTCATTCCTGATTTGGCTCTCTGTTTGTCTGTTACTGGTGTATAAGAATGCTTGTGATTTTTGCACATTAATTTTGTATCCTGAGACTTTGCTGAAGTTGCTTATCAGCTTAAGGAGATTTTGGGCTGAGACAATGGGGTTTTCTAAATATACAATCATGTCATCTGCAAACAGGGACAATTTGACTTCTTCTTTTCCTAACTGAATACCCTTGATTTCTTTCTCTTGCCTGATTGCCCTAGCCAGAACTTCCAACACTATGTTGAATAGGAGTGGTGAGAGAGGGCATCCCTGTCTTGTGCCAGTTTTCAAAGGGAATTTTTCCAGTTTTTGCCCATTCAGTATGATATTGGCTGTGGGTTTGTCATAAATAGCTCTTATTATTTTGAGGTACGTTCCATCAATACCGAATTTATTGAGCGTTTTTAGCATGAAGGGCTGTTGAATTTTGTCAAAAGCCTTTTCTGCATCTATTGAGATAATCATGTGGTTCTTGTCTTTGGTTCTGTTTATATGCTGGATTATGTTTATTGATTTGCTAATGTTGAACCAGCCTTGCATCCCAGGGATGAAGCCCACTTGATCATGGTGGATAAGCTTTTTGATGTGTTGCTGAATCCGGTTTGCCAGTATTTTATTGAGGATTTTTGCATCGATATTCATCAGGGATATTGGTCTAAAATTCTCTTTTTTTGTTGCGTCTCTGCCAGGCTTTGGTATCAGGATGATGTTGGCCTCATAAAATGAGTTAGGGAGGGTTCCCTCTTTTTCTATTGATTGGAATAGTTTTAGAAGGAATGGTACCAACTCCTCCTTGTACCTCTGGTAGAATTCAGCTGTGAATCCATCTGGTCCTGGACTTTTTTTGGTTGGTAGGCTATTAATTATTGCCTCAATTTCAGAGCCTGCAATTGGTCTATTCAGGGATTCAACTTCTTCCTGGTTTAGTCTTGGAAGATTGTAAGTGTCCAGGAAATTATCCATTTCTTCTAGATTTTCCAGTTTATTTGCGTAGAGGTGTTTATAGTATTCTCTGATGGTAGTTTGTATTTCTGTGGGGTCGGTGGTGATATCCCCTTTATCATTTTTAATTGCGTAGATTTGATTCTTCTCTCTTTTCTTCTTTATTAGTCTTGCTAGTGGTCTGTCAATTTTGTTGATCTTTTCAAAAAACCAACTCCTGGATTCATTGATTTTTTGGAGGGTTTTTTATGTCTCTATCTCCTTCAGTTCTGCTCTGATCTTAGTTATTTCTTGCCTTCTGCTAGCTTTCGAATGTGTTTACTCTTGCTTCTCTAGTTCTTTTAATTGCGATGTTAGAGTGTCAATTTTAGATCTTTCCTGCTTTCTCTTGTGGGCATTTAGTGCTATAAATTTCCCTCTACACACTGCTTTAAATGTGTCCCAGAGATTCTGGTATGTTGTATCTTTGTTCTCATTGGTTTCAAAGAACATCTTTATTTCTGCCTTCATTTCGTTATGTACCCAGTAGTCATTCAGGAGCAGGTTGTTCAGTATCCATGTAGTTGAGCGGTTTTGATTGAGTTTCTTAGTCCTGAGTTCTAGTTTGATTGCACTGTGGTCTGAGAGACAGTTTGTTATAATTTCTGTTCTTGTACATTTGCTGAGGAGTGCTTTACTTCCAATTACGTGGTCAATTTTGGAGTAAGTACGATGTGGTGCTGAGAAGAATGTATATTCTGTTGATTTGGGGTGGAGAGTTCTATAGATGTCTATTAGGTCTGCTTGCTGCAGAGATGAGTTCAATTCCTGGATATCCTTGTTAACTTTCTGTCTCGTTGATCTGTCTAATGTTGACAGTGGAGTGTTGAAGTCTCCCATTATTATTGTATGGGAGTCTAAGTCTCTTTGTAAGTCTCTAAGGACTTGCTTGATGAATCTGGGTGCTCCTGTATTGGGTGCATATATATTTAGGATAGTTAGCTCTTCCTGTTGAATTGATCCCTTTACCATTATGTAATGGCCTTCTTTGTCTCTTTTGATCTTTTTTGCTTTAAAGTCTGTTTTATCAGAGACTAGTATTGCAACCCCCGCTTTTTTTTGTTCTCCATTTGCTTGGTAAATCTTCCTCCATCCCTTTATTTTGAGCCTATGTATGTCTCTGCGTGTGAGATGGGTCTCCTGAATACAGCAGACTGATGGGTCTTGACTCCTTATCCAGTTTGCCAGTCTGTGTCTTTTAATTGGAGCATTTAGTCCATTTACATTTAAGGTTAAGATTGTTATGTATGAACTTGATCCTACCATTATGATATTAACTGGTTATTTTGCTCGTTAGTTGATGCAGTTTCTTCCTAGCCTCAATGGTCTTTACATTTTGGCATGTTTTTGCAATGGCTGGTACCGGTTGTTCCTTTCCATGTTTAGTGCTTCCTTCAGGGTCTCTTGTAAGGCAGGCCGAGTGGTGACAAAATCTCTAAGCATTTGCTTATCTGTAAAGGATTTTATTTCTCCTTCACTTATGAAACTTAGTTTGGCTGGATATGAGATTCTGGGTTTAAAATTCTTTTCTTTAAGAATGTTGAATATTGGCCCCTACTCTCTTCTGGCTTGGAGAGTTTCTGCCGAGAGATCTGCTGTTAGTCTGATGGGCTTCCCTTTGTGGGTAACCCGACCTTTCTCTCTGGCTGCCCTTAAGATTTTTTCCTTCATTTCAACTTTGGTGAATCTGGCAATTACGTGTCTTGGAGTTGCTCTTCTCAAGGAGTATCGTTGTGGCGTTCTCTGTATTTCCTGGATTTGAATGTTGGCCTGCCCTACTAGGTTGGGGAAGTTCTCCTGGATGATATCCTGAAGAGTGTTTTCCAACTTGGTTCCATTTTCCCCCTCACTTTCAGGCACCCCAATCAGACGTAGATTTGGTCTTTTTACATAATCTCATACTTCTTGCAGGCTTTGTTCATTTCTTTTTCTTCTTTTTTCTTTTGGTTTCTCTTCTCGCTTCATTTCATTCATTTGATCCTCAATCGCTGATACTCTTTCTTCCAGTTGATCGAGTCGGTTACTGAAGCTTGTGCATTTGTCACGTATTTCTCGTGTCATGGTTTTCATCTCTTTCATTTCGTTCATGACCTTCTCTGCATTAATTACTCTAGCCATCAATTCTTCCACTTTTTGTTCAAGATTTTTAGTTTCTTTGCGCTGGGTACGTAATTCCTCCTTTAGCTCTGAGAAATTTGATGGACTGAAGCCTTCTTCTCTCATCTCGTCAAAGTCATTCTCCGTCCAGCTTTGATCCGTTGCTGGCGATGAGCTGCGCTCCTTTGCCGGGGGAGATGTGCTCTTATTTTTTGAATTTCCAGCTTTTTTGCCCTGCTTTTTCCCCATCTTTGTGGTTTTATCTGCCTCTGGTCTTTGATGATGGTGATGTACTGATGGGGTTTTGGTGTAGGTGTCCTTCCTGTTTGATAGTTTTCCTTCTAACAGTCAGGACCCTCAGCTGTAGGTCTGTTGGAGATTGCTTGAGGTCCACTCCAGACCCTGTTTGCCTGGGTATCAGCAGCAGAGGCTGCAGAAGATAGACTATTTCTGAACAGCGAGTGTACCTGTCTGATTCTTGCTTTGGAAGCTTCCTCTCAGGGGTGTACTCCACCCTGTGAGGTGTGGGGTGTCAGACTGCCCCTAGTGGGGGATGTCTCCCAGTTAGGCTACTCAGGGGTCAGGGACCCACTTGAGCAGGGAGTCTGTCCCTTCTCAGATCTCAACCTCCGTGTTGGGAGATCCACTGCTCTCTTCAAAGCTGTCTGACAGAGTCGTTTGCATCTGCAGAGGTTTCTGCTGCGTTTGTTATTGTTTACTGTGCCCTGTCCCCAGAGGTGGAGTCTACAGAGACAGGCAGGTTTGCTTGAGCTGCTGTGAGCTCCACCCAGTTCGAGCTTCCCAGCAGCTTTGTTTACCTACTTAAGCCTCAGCAATGGCGGGCGCCCCTCCCCCAGCCTCGCTGCTGCCTTGCTGGTAGATCACAGACTGCTGTGCTAGCAATGAGGGAGGCTCCCTGGGTGTGGGACCCTCCCGGCCAGGTGTGGGATATGATCTCCTGGTGTGCCTGTTTGCTTAAAGCGCAGTATTGGGGTGGGAGTTACCCGATTTTCCAGGTGTTGTGTGTCTCAGTTCCCCTGGCTAGGAAAAGGGATTCCCTTCCCCCTTGCGCTTCCCAGGTGAGGCAATGCCTCGCCCTGCATCAGCTATCGGTGGTCGGGCTGCAGCAGCTGACCAGCACCGATCGTCCGGCACTCCCCAGTGAGATGAACCCAGTACCTCAGTTGAAAATGCAGAAATCACCCGTCTTCTGTGTCACTTGCGCTGGGAGTTGGAGACTGGAGCTGTTCCTATTCGGCCATCTTGCTCTGCCCCCAATTTAATTATTTTTAATAGGCTCCAGCTGTGGCTTCTAATTTCAATAAGCTGTGGTTCTCAGTATTTTGTCTCTCCAGTTTTCAGGGCGGTGGTTTGCCCTGTGACCTCAGTTCTCTGATAGATCAATTAAGCATTATTGTTTTTTAGTTTGCTCAGTTTTACCTTGTGAGGATAGAGTGATGGCTTCTAAACTTTTTACACGTCAGACCAGACACCAGAAGTTTCCAAATTTTCAACTTTATAATCTATTTACTTACCTATTCTGATCTGAGATATATGTTGGAAATGATCTTTTTTAACAGATTGTCATTTGCTTTTTTGTCTATATTGTTTTAATTATAATTTTATCTGATTAAGGCCAGGTGTGGTGGCTCACGCCTGTAATCCCAGCACTTTGGAAGGCTAAGGCGGGTGGATCATGAGGTCAGGAGATCGAGACCCATCCTGGCTAACACGGTGAAACCTCATCTCTACTAAAAATACAAAAAAATTAGCCGGGGGTGGTGGCGGGCACCTGGAGTCCCAGCTACTCTGGAGGCTGAGGCAGGAGGAATGGCGTGAACCTGGGAGGCGGAGCTTTCAGTGAGCTGAGATCTCACCACTGCCCTCCAGCCTGGGCGACAGAGCAAGACTCCACCTCAAAAAAAAAATTTATGTAATTAAATTTATAGACTTTTAATCTTATTGCATCTAGATTTTGAGTCACATTTAGACAGTTTTTAACCACCATTGAATTAAAAATAAATTGATCAATATCCTATATTAGAAATATGAATGGTTTTATATTTATCTTCAGAGATGTGATTCAT
Organism: Macaca nemestrina; assembly: GCF_043159975.1. Taxonomy (NCBI): domain Eukaryota; kingdom Metazoa; phylum Chordata; class Mammalia; order Primates; family Cercopithecidae; genus Macaca; species Macaca nemestrina. The sequence continues at coordinate 172,178,679 of NC_092126.1, forward strand.
TTGGGGTTTATCCTAGTGTGTGATTTGAGGCAGGGAATGAATTTTTATTTTTTCCAAAATGACTATTCTGTTGTTTTAATACAAATTATTAAGTAGTCCATCTTTAACTGAGTGAATTGAGATTCAGTCTATTCCTATACCAAAGTTTCCAGATGTGCTCGGGTCTATTTCTGGAGTTTGTGTTCTGTTCCATTAGTCTGCCTGCCTAGCCATATGTGAGCACCATCTGTTTTAATTGCAGAGGATTTGGTGTATATTTTAATTCCTGGTAGGGCTCGTCCTGCCTTACTGTTTGTTTAGTGTTTTCCTAATTGTTATTCCTTGGTTTTCTTTTGCATATAAACTTTTAAATGAACTGTCTAGCTCCAGAAGACAACTATTGTTATTGATATAAGATGAAATTTATGTGAACATTTTTATGATGGTGAATCATTTTGTTAAAAAACAAGAAGTGTTTTTCCATTTGTTCAAATCCATTTCAGATCTCTCAAGGATCTTTTCAGGTATATCTTTTATAATTTTTGCTTATTTCTTTTCTATAACTTTATGGAGGTATAATTGGAATACAATAAACTATGCCTATTTAAATGTACAATTTGAACAGTTTTGACATGTACAGACCTGTAAACTAAGACCAGATTCAAAATATAAAACAACTCCATTACCCCCCAAAATGTTTTCATGGCTTTCTATAATTTATCCATCCTTGCACCCTGCTACCCAGGAATCACTAATCTACTTTCTGTAACTACAGATTACTTTGCATTTTCTAGATTTACATGAATAAAATTATATAGTATGTACTCTTTTGTTGGCTGGGCTTCTTTTACATAATTTTGAAATTCACCCATGTTGTTACGTGTATCAATAGTTTGTTCACTTATATTCTTGAATAACATTCCATTGTTTAGATATACCACAGTTTATCCATTCACTTGTTGATCATCTGAGTTGTTTTTAGTTATTGGCTATTACAAATAAAGGTGCTATAAACATAAGTATACAAGACTTGGGGTGGGCATGTTTTCATTTTTTCTTTTTCTTTTCTTTTTCTTTTTTTTTTTTTTGAGATGGAGTCTCGCTCTGTTCCCCAGGCTGGAGTGCAATGGCACAATCTCGGCTTACTGCAAGCTCCGTCTCCTGGGTTTACGCCATTCTCCCGCCTCAGCCTCCCGAGTAGCTGGGACTACAGGTGCCCGCCACCATGCCCGGCTAATTTTTCGTATTTTTAGTAGAGACGGGATTTCACTACGTTAGCCAGGATGGTCTCCATCTCCTGACCTGGGGACCCGCCCGCCTGGGCCTCCTGAAATGCTGGGATTACAGGCCTGAGCCACCACATCCGGCCTTATGCTGGCTGTGTGTTCAACTTCCTCATAAATTACTAAACTGTTTTCGAAAGTGGTTTTACTATTTTACATTTTCACCAGCAGTATTTGAGACTTCTACTCTCTTCACGTTTTGCCAACTGTTGGTATGGTCAGTTTTGTTAGTTTTAGTCTTTCTAGCAGGTGTATAGTAGAATCTCAGTGAGGTTTTAATTTACATTTCCAGAATGACTAGTGATGACCGTCTTTTCATGAGCTTGTTTTCGGTATATCTTCATTATACGTGTCCATTCAAATCTTTTGTCTCTTGGTGGTGAAAATGGGGAGCAGGAAGTGTTTATCTTACTATTAAGTTGTGTGAATTCTTTATATATTCTGAATACAAGTTCTTGGTCTGATACACGTATTCTGAGTATGTTCTCCCATATTATAGGTTGCCCTTTATTTCCCCCTTAATTATGATTTTGGATATGTTCACATTATTTTATGGCATTTGCTTTTTTGTGTTCTATTTAAAGTGTTTTTCCTACTCCATTGGAAGGAATTTCTTTGTATTTTCTTCTAAATGTTTTGTAATTTTGAGTTTTACGTTTAGGTCTATAATAGATTTTTAGTTATTTTTACAAATGGCAGGAAGTGAAAGTCCATTTTCTTCCCCAGTCAGTTGATTTAGGACTACTACATGAAAAGGCTTTTTTTTTTTCTCACCTGTTGGGTTACCTTGGCACATTTTTTATAAATTGAATGATCATATTTATAGGCAGTGAGATTTTGGATGTCTTTTATTAGATATATTTCTGCACATTCTAATTTTTTGGTGCTTTTTAAATGAGATTATTTAAATTTTCTTTTCCAATTGTTTCTATAACATAGGCCAATATTTAATCTTGTATATTAACTTTGTGTCTTGTGATCATACTCAAGCAATTTATTAGTTTTAGTAGCTTTTTTTTTTTTTTAGATTTTCTGGCATTTTCTACATCAACAATCATATTACCTATGAATACAGACTGCTTTACTTTATAATCTTTATACCATTTTTTCTTGACTTATTGTAATGACTAGGCTTCCAGTACAATGCTGAACAGAAAATAAAATTAGTCATATTGTATTTGTTTCTCATCTCAGAAGAAATAGTATCATTTAACATTAAGTAAAATGTTAGGTCTCAGCTTTTTGTAGATGCTCTTTATTAATTTAAGGAAATTGCTAAATGTTCTAGTACACTGGATTTTAAGAAATTATGAATAGTGTTGTTGAACTTTGTTAAATGTTTTTTCTGTATCTATTGAAATAATCATATTTTTTCTTTATTCTATTAATGTGGCAAATTATGCTGATTGATTTCCTGAATGTTAAACCATCTTATATTTCTGGGATAAATTCAACTTAGCCATATAATTTATTGTTCCTTTCATATATTGTTGAAGTCAATTTGCCAATATTTTGCAAAGAGTTGTTGCATCTGTATTCATGTATATTCATAAAATATATGGGTCTATACTTTTCTTTCCTTTCTCTTTGGTTTTCATTCTCTCATGGTTTTGGCAGGTTTTGACAGTATTAGAGTAATGCTAACCTCATAAAACAAGTTGGGGAGTGTATGAATTTGCTAGGGCGGCCATAATGAAGTACCACAAACTGGGTAGCTTAAACAATAGAAATGTATTGTCTCATAGTTCTGGAAGTTCAGCCTCAATGTGTTGGCAGGGTTGGTTTCTTCTGAGGGTTGTGAAGAAAAATCTGATTCATGCCTCTTCCCATGATTCTGGGTGGTTTACTGGAAATTTTTAGTTACCCTTGGCTTGTAGAGGCATGACCCCACTTTCTGCTTTCATGTTCAGAAGACATTCTCTCTGCAGCATGTCTACCTCTAAATTTTCTTTTTATAAGAACACCAGGTAGATTGGATCAAAGTCACCCTCATGACCTCATTTTAACTTGATTACCTTGGAAATGACCCTATCACTAAATAAGCTCACATTCTGAGGTACTTGGTATTATGCTACAACTTCAACATAAGAGATTACCCATAATATGGGGTAATTTCACCTTCTTTACATTCTAAAAAACTTGTGTAAGATTGGTGTTATTTCTCCTTGAAGATTAGAAAAGATTCACCAGTAAAACCACTTGGGTCTAGACTTTCCATTTTGGGAGGGTTTTTGATAAATTCAATTTCTTTATTAGTATAAGGGTATTCAAATTTTCTTTATCTTCTCATGCCAATTTTGGGAGGATCACTTTTTAAGGACACTTGTCAATTTTAAGTTTGATCTTTTTAATGCCTGGAGAATCTATAATGACAACCTTTTTAAAAAATTCCTTGTAACTGTGATTTATGTGTGTATTCTTTTATTCTTAATCAATCTAATTAGAAGTTTGTCAATTTTGTTGATCTATTCCAGGGATCAGAAAGCTTTTTTTCTGTAAAAGGCCAAGTAGTAATAAGCTTGTAATTTAGTGTAAGCACTGTGGACCATATGATCATCATTGTAACAATGCAACTCTGCCATTGTTGAATAAAATCAACCATAAACAATCCATAAACAAATGAGTATTGCCAAGTTCTTTTATTCTCTTTTTGTGAAGATAGAGTCTTGTTATGTTGACCAGGTTGGTCTCTAACTCCTAGGCTCAAGCAATCCTCCTGCCTTTGCCTCCCAAAAATGATGGGATTACAGGCCTGAGCCACTGTGCCCAGCAACTGTTGCCATGTTCTAATAAAACTTTATTTACAAAACCAAAAAGAACCACAATGAGTTAATACTCCACACTTACCATATAATCAAAAAGAGAGAAATAAACAACTGTTGGCATTTATGTTGAGTAATACAATCTCTCATACATTTCTGGTTGGAATATAAAGAGTTACAGCCTCTTTGAAAAATGGTTTTCAAGTTTCCTAAAAAGTTAAATATATATTTATCATATAACTACTCTCCCAAAGCAAAAACATATGTCCATACACAGATTTGCATGTAAATATTCATAGCAGAATATTTCATATCCCCAGTGGGGAAACAATCTAAATGGATAAACAAAATTTGTTATATACATATATTCTAATACTATTCAGCAATTAAAAAACTAATAAAAAATGGACACATACTACAACATGGATGAACATTGAAAAATTACGCTATATGAAAGAAGTGAATCACGAAAGAACAGATATCATATGATTCTATTTATAAGAAGTATGTATAAAGAACAGGCAAATATATAGAGACAAGAATTTTACTAGTGGTTTTCTTGCAACTGGGGGTGGAAATGGTGATTAACTGTAAGTGATAAAAATGTTCTATAACAATTATGTTGAAGAGTATACAACTCAAGGAATTTACCAAACATCACTGAGTTGCACACTTAAAATGGATGAATTTCATAGTATGTAAACTATACCTCAATAAAATTGTTATTGTTTTATGAAACAATTTATTCTCTATAGGAAAACAAAAGTAAACAAAAAAATAGGCAGATTTGTCTTGTGAAAAGTACTTTTTTATGGCCTATGATCTATTCAGAGAATCAACTGATACAATTTTCTCCGTTGTCTTTCTGTTTTCTAAATCATTGATTTCTTCTTTAATCTTTATTTTATTTCTTTTACTTAACTTGGGTTTACTTCTCTTCTTTTTCTAGTTTCTTAAGTTGAAATCTTACGTATTGATTTAGATGTTTCTTTTTTTCTAATACAACATTTAAAGCTATATATTTTTTATCTAAGCACTGCTTCAGGTGCATAACACAAATTTCCATTTTTTTTTTTTTTTTAATTTCCATTGTTATTCAGTTAAAATATTTTTTAATTTTCTGGTGCTTTTGTTTTTAACATATAAATTATTTACAACTTTGTTGTTCAATTTTCAGGTATTTGATCATTTCTACTTATTGTTATTGATTATTTAATTCTATTGTATTCAGAAAATGTACTTTTAATAATTTTAATTCTTTCAAATATATTGAGATTTTTTATGGCCCAGGTCTTATTCTATGTTAATGAAGTTAATATTCATTGCAAAGAATATGTATTCTGCAGTTGTTGGGTGTAGTGTTCTATAAATATCAATTACATCAAGGTGGTTGATAGTGTTCAGAGCTTCCTTTTCTGTGTGTAATTATTCTAGCAATGGCTGAGAGAGGGTGTTAAGACCTCTTACTATGGCTATATCTTTTGGTATAATATTTTTGGTGCTTGATCTAACGATTACAATATTACTTAATCTTACAAATTCTACCTTGAGTTAATATTGTATTACTCCAAATAAAATGTAGAAATCTTGTAGCCACATATGTTCCTCCTGTCACTGACCTTTATCTTATAGTCATCTTATGTTTACATCTACATATTTTGAAAACCCAAGCAGGTGATGGTTTAATTATTGCTTTCAACAGAATTACATATTTTAAAAAACCCAAATGGAGAAACATTGTTTATATTTACCCAGTATTTGCCATATATTTTGTTATTCCTTTATTCCAGAAGATCTAAGTTTCTCTCTGCTATCACTTCCTTTCCACCTAATGAACTTCCTGTAGTATTTCTGGTAAAACAAAACAAAACAAAACAGAAAAACAAAAAACAAGTTGGTTAGTGATGAACTTAGTTTTCCTGTATCTTAGAATCTATCATGCTTTGAAGGTTATTTTTGCTGGATGCAGACTTCTGTGTTGAAAATTCTTTTCCTTCAGCACTGCAAAGACACTGCTTTAGTGTTTTCTAGTCTCTCTAGTTTATATTGAGAAATCTGTAGTCATTTGGAATCATTATTCCCCTGTATGTAATGCATCATTTTGTAGCTGCCTTCAAAAGTTTTTATATGTCTTTGTTTTTTCAGCAGTTTGATTACGATGTGTCTAGGCATGTTCTTTTTCCTTTAGTTGTGTTATATCCTCTTTAGGGTTTAGTGAGATTCTTGAATATGTAAATTTATGTCTTTCATCATATTTGTGCATTTTTAGCAATTATTTCTTCTGCCACATAATTCCTTTTTCTCTGGCACTTCAATAGCATGTCATTTAGACTTTTGATATTCACCTACAGGTCACAATGACTCTGTTTGTTTTTACTCTTTTCTCTTTCTTCTTCGTATTGGATAGTTTCTATTGATACATCTTTCACTGACTCATAGTCATTTTCATGCCTTAATTAAGGTCTTTTGGTAAATTTTTTAATTTCAGAAATTACATTTTTCAAGTCTTATGTTTCTATTCAGTTCATTTTCATAGGCTGTAGTTCTTTGCTGAGAAATTCTATATTTCATTTATTTTATTAAATGTATTTTCCATGACCTCATGGGGTATACCTGCTTTAAAATCTTTGTCTCATACTTTAAACTCCAAGACATTTTATGGTTAGTGCTGAGAACTGGTTAAATTTTCTGAGTAGTATTTTATTGTGTTCTGTACCTTACAGAAAATTACATCGTATAGCCCCTGGGACCTGTATGATCGATCCTCTGGTGAATTTGGTAACTTGTTTAAGCAGGCGGTCAACTCATTTAGGGTCAGACCCCAAGTGCTGTCTCACTTTCTCTTAGTTGTTGTTCACATATCAGTTGAGCTCTGAAGGTTTTGCTGTGCTGGTTTGGGTCTGTCCCACACATGCATAACTCAGAGGTGAGCCAGAGATCTGTAGGTTTATATGCATAATTAGGGGATGCCTTCTGTAACTCTTTCTGATCTGGGATTTTCTTCCTTATGCTCCAACCCCCATGGTTTCTTTTCCCTGATTCCTCTAACCAGAAGAATAAGGTTGTCAGAGTTTCAGTGCTCTGCCCTAATCACTTTGCAGCTTGGCAACTAGGGTCTGAGAAATGGAAAAGCCTAGCATAGGAGGCAGAAAGCAAACTGGGAAACTCAGTTTGTATGGTCCCTTCTTCAAGTTTTAATTTCCCTCCACAATCGTTTTGCTTTTGTTTAGCTTTGGGGCTCTAAGTAGTTTTTCATATTCTGTCCAGGGTTTCTAGTTGTATTCAGCTGCAGTAGTGGGCTATAGGGGACTTACGCCACCATACCAGAATTGGAATCACTATGCTTATTTCTTTTAAAGCTTATTCTTAAGTATTTTATTTTTAAATTGTTGCTAAAATAAAATGGGTTTTTCTTCCATTATAGGATTACATCTTTTAAGTGGTTATTACTGGTATATCTGAAGGCTCTTTATTAGCATATATTAATTTTATATCTTCCTACCTTACTATTTGTGTTAGTTTTATCAGTAATTCTTTTGAGTTTTATAGTTATTTTATCTTTGCTTCTCCAAAGTGATATAGTTTTGATTCTTTATTTTCCATCTTTCATGTCTCCAATCATTTTATCTTATCTAATGTTAATTACTAATACCTGTAATACATTGTTAAATTATGGAAGAAATAGTGGGTATCTTTAACTTATTCTTGACTTTAGTTAGACAACCATTAAAGTGTCTTTTCTAAGTGGAAATATGGTTTTAGAACTGAGTTATATATATTTAGTGTTAAAAAAGAACCAATTTTTATTTTACTCAGTGTATATCTTTTAATAGGAATGGGTGATGAATTTTTTCAAAGTTCTTTTTATTATCTATAGAAATAGTCATATATTATTTTTCATTAGGTATTAATGGTAGTGAGCAATATTAAGAGATTTTCTAATATTAAAACATCTTGGACTAAATCACATTTGATGATAGTATATTTTATTAATATACTATTAGAATATGTTTGCTGATATTTTATTTTGAATTTTGGCATTAATATTCAAAATGAGACTGGTTTGTAAGTTTTCTTCTTATATGTGATTTAGACATCATTATTATATGTGTTTAATTAAAGTAATTTAGAATTTTTCTCCTTTTTCTATGCTCAGGTGCAAAGATGTTCAAATGTCCCTGTTACTATATCTTGACCTTGATTTTCTGTTTCTTTGGGATAATTGTTATTACGTTGATTTTTCCTGTGAAAAACTGTTTTAAGCCTTTTATCTCTACTGAGGTGAATTTTAGTACATTGTATTTTTCTAGGATGCTGTACAATTATTTAATTTTTCAAATATACTTGTATAGAGTTATACAAAAGAGGCTGTAAGAACCTTTTAAAATTTACTTTGTTTCAAGGTTATTTCCCCCATAGCATTTAAAAATTTATATATCTGTACTTTCTCCTCTTTTTCTGAGTTAGATTAGGTGGTAGTTTATCTAGTTTATTAATTTTTCCCTAAGAACAAGCATTTGGATTGATCTATCAATTTTGTTATATTTTTGTTTCCAGTTTTATTAATTTCTATTTCTCTTTTAAAAAATTTCTTTATTCTGCTTCCCCCATTCCCTACCTACTTTTCGAGTTGGGGATTTAATTCATTTATTTTTATTTATCTAAGTACCATAAGTACATAGAGCTGTGCATCTTCCTATAGTCACTGCTTTAATTGTATCTCATAAATGTCTTAGGAAGAGTTCATGAATATTTACTGAGTTTCTATCTGTATCAAACTGTTTCCCTATAGGCTTGGTACTTTAAAAACAGTCTGCCTACATATAGCACTCTGGGCTCACATTTTCTTTTTTTGAGTTTCTTAAAATTGTTCTTCCATAGTTTTCTTGCTTTGTATGCTATTTTATGATCTTATTTCCTTTGTAAGTGATTTGGCCTTTTTTGCTTGGATGCCCAGAAGATTGCTTGTATATATTTAATGTCTAATAGGCCTATTATACTGTGTCTCAGATGTATGTCTATATATTACAATTGACCATTCTGGGTTAGTCTTCTCAGGTACACAAATATATACAAGTTTTCTTTTATTTATAGATAGTTTTGTGTGGTTTAATATGTGATTAAATATGTGATTTCTCTTGTTTTATTGTTTTTGTTTTTCTTGTCAGAAACCTAAATGATAATGCCCATTCTTCTTTCTCTCTGATGGTTTTCACCTTATTTATTTTGTTTTCATTTTCTTGGAATTTTTCATATATTTTTAAACTTCTACTTTCAGAGAAATCAATTTTCTCTTGAGTGCTTTGAAATTATTCTTCCTATATAAGATGTTTTTGCCCTTTTCTTTAATTTCCCTCCTGGGGTCTATCCTTTTTTTTTTTTTTTTTTTTTCGTATATTACCTTAATTCTGCTTTTCTGATTTAACATTTTTTCTTTTTGCAAGATGTTTGTTTAAAATATTTAATTCAGGATGGGGTGTTATGTTACAGATTGTTTTCAGGGCGGCCAGTTAAATTGGGGTTCCAGCACGAGTGTGGCTAGCTAAGGGGAAATGAAGGGGAGCTGGATAGGGTTGTTTACAAGGTGTCTTTCACAGGACACGTCTTTTACCTGGCAGACAGCCTAGTGTCTAGTTATCTAACCTGTGACCAGGAAGATTCCTCACACAGGAAACTTGTTTACACTGGCAGATGCCCTTTTGGCTCTTGTCTGACCTGTGTTCAGTTTATGCCTGCCTGACCATCGCTCTGGTTCTGGGAGCTCAACTTTGTGCTTCCCCGTCCCATGTCAGGGAAAGATAGGCCTGGTGTAGCCCCTGATTCTTCAGATAGAAGGTGGAAATTCAATACTCCACCACAAAAGGAAACAATTAAAAGATTGTAGGTACAGATCTTGGGCAAGGAAGGTGGGAGGGCAGTCCTCTGTCCTAGGGTCGTGTGAGGCAGAAATGAAGGAGTCAGGCAGAGAAACAGAGCATGTGGCAACTAGTAGTATGTATAAGGGAATACAGTGTAGGTTATTTTAAGTTCTTAGGCAAATATCATGATGATTCATTTAAAGGAAACAGCGGAAGAGTGGGTAGTCCTTTTGAGATACAGGACTAGCTGAATTTCCTAGGTCAACTAAGAATTCCTAAGCCTAGCTGGGGAAGGTGACCACACCCACCTTTAAACATGGGGCTCGTACCTCAGCTCACACCTGACCCATGAGGTAGTAAAGAATACTCACTAAAATACCAATTAGTCTAAAAGCAGGAGGTAAAGAAATAGTGAAGTCATCTATCGCCTGAGAGCACGGGGGAGGAACAATGATCGAAATATAAATCCAGGCATTCGTGCCTGCACTGGCAACCCCCTTTGGGTCCCCTCCCATTGAATGTGAGCTCTGTTTTCACTCTATTATATCTTGCAACTGCATATTCTTCTGGTCTGTGTTTGTTCCGGCTGGAGCTGAGCTTTCACTCACCATCCACCACTGCTGAACACCATAGTTGCAGACCTGCCGTTGACTTTCATTCGTCCAGATTCGGCAGGGTGTCCACCGCACTTCTGATCCAGCAAGGCGCCCATTGCTGCTCCCAGTCGGGCTAGAGGCTCGCCATTGTTCCTGCATGGCAAAATGCCTGGGGTTCATCCTAATGGAGCTGAACACTAGTCTCTGGGTTCCATGGTTCTCTTCCGTGACCCACAGCTTCTAAAACAGCTGTAACACTTACTGCATGGCCCAAGGTTCCATTCCTCGGAATCCCTGAGGCCAAGAATCCCAGGCCAAAGTACAAAAGGCTTGCTGCCGTCTTGGGAGCAGACAGCCCCATCTTGGGAGTTGCCCGCCACCGTCTTGGAAGCTCTAAGAACAAAGACCTGCCGATAACACTATCTCTGGCCACCTAGCTCTGGTCTATCTCTGGTTCCTATCTCTGGCTATGGTTTGAGCCATTTGGGGGCAGTGAAGAACAGGAAGCTGTCAAGAGTGACAGCCCTGCTTCTACAAAATGGATGCCAAGGTAACATAAAATTACAAGAATTTACTACATAGATCTCTGCTTTGTTGTTAGTTTCAGTAGGGGAGAATTTTCATCAGTAGAAACGTTTATCTTCTCATAGTTTTTTGTTGTTGTTGTTTTGTTTTGTTTTATAGCAGTTTTTATGGCTATTGCCAGACATTTTTCATTCATTCCCAGTGAATGGCAGAGAGATAGAGAGCATGTGACAACTAGCAGTATGTATAAGGGAACACGGTGTGGGTCATTTTAAGTTCTTAGGCAAATATGTCTTATTTTTTTCTGACCAGCCTTAATGTGAAGGGGCGAAGTGTCTGGAAGGTTTACTAGGTTTCTTGCTTCAAGAGAGCTTTCTTCTATTGAAATGTTAATGCAATTTTTTTTTTTTTAATTGATGGAACTGTTTTGAGGCAGAGGAAGAACCATGTTTTTGTTTGTTTTTGTAAATCTCTGGATTCTTTTGTTTCTGTAGGACTTTTAATTTCCATTGCTGACCTCCTTCTTTCCTTTATCACTAAGCCTTCAAAGAATGCCTCTCCTTTCCAGATTGCCTCCTTTCCCCCAGAAATTATATCATACCAAGAATTCCAAAACTTATCTTTCACTCTTTAAGCCATTTCCTTTGGATTACTCAGAAGCTGTGTTCTAAGACCTGTTCTAAGTGTGTTCCCATTAAGAATGGGATTCTTATGGGGGGTGATTTTATCTATGTTCTGCTAAGCTAGTCTCTCATTTACATTACACTTTTCCATGCATAAACTGCCCTTGGAATATTTGCAACATTTTTTTCCCCCATACGCATGTCATTTGGTGCATTACATTGTCTTCTAGTTAAGCTGTAAGCATTCATGGCGGATGGTTTTATTTACTCTCCATGTGGATCTGCATGCCTTTTTGATAATGTATAGGGATATTTAAGAAACTTCATCATCCTACAGGAATGAAAAAGTCTGTAATTGTATCCTTGGTTTCCTTTTGATTCAGTGGCTTTACAGAAGTTGCTCGCCCCTCATCCCCACATCTCTGTATTTACATTTTTATTTATTGTCATGAGATATTTATTGTTTAAAAAAATAAATTGGCACATGGCTATTTGGCATAAGACTTATACATACACATAATTACATTATGTATGATTAATATATCATTTATATCATGTGTATATAATGTAATTAGCTTTAGTGTTCATAATCTTTTTATACCATTATTTTCCCCATTTCTTAATTATTTATTTTCCTCAGTTAGTTAAAACGTTTTAAAACAGGTTTCTCAGGCACAGTGAATAGGTTATTTATTTTACATAGCTTTGTATATCTAAAAGATTGCTTTTCTGTTACCTTCACACCTGAATGACAACATTTTCTAACTCACATTCTTGGGTCACAAGATTTTCCATTGCTTTATGATTTTCTGGTGCTCAGTGTCAAAGAAGTTTAAGGTTCATCTGGTTCTTTTCTTTTGTAAATATTTTTTTTTGTTTTATATGTTTTTGTTATCTGTGGTTTAAATATCAATGTTATATACTCACTTTATAAAATTAATTTAGTAGATTTCCTTTTTATTCTATCTTGGTGAACATTTTAAACAGCATTAAAGTTATACTTGCCTTAGAGCTTTAGTAGAATTTCCTTGTGATGCCACATGAGAACTAGTGCATTTTAAAAAACTAGCTCTATAACATCTTCACGTATTTCCTCTATAGTAATTGATCTGTTTATATTTTCTGTTATTTAGGTCAGTGTTGGGTATTCATGATTTCCTAGAAAAATCACATGTTTTATCCTAAAATGTATTCTCTTAAAACTAATAAAATAATCCTTTTAGTTATTAAATCTGTCCTATCTCCCAGTTTTCATGACTTAGTAACCTATGAATTTTTGTATTTTATTATTGCTATTTTCATTATTATTAGAGTCAGCTCTTGGATTTATTAGTGCTACCAATGTCTGATTTTGATCTTATTAATTCCTAGTTATTTAATTAGGTTTAGTTTTTTTGTTCTTTGTTTTTTTGGTGGATTTTTGGCAATTCCTTTTTCTAATCTTTTCATTAGATTCTTAATTTTTACATTTTCTGAGCATACAAACTCTATATTCTAGATTATTTCTTTATATTTGCTTAAGGTTCATTCAGATGTATAGCTGAATGATTTAAATGCTCATTGTCACACCTTCAGCATTTGTATTTGTTTGGCTAAAGTTTCCTAGTTTCCTAATGTATTCAAGCATTTGTAACTCTGGTTCAAGGGATCTCAGACCTAGCATATTCCAAATGACGTGTCATTTACCCTTACATTTTAATAAAAGATTAGGTAGGTATGAAATCCTTGGATTAAACTTTCTTTCCTTGAGAATTTTATAGCAACATTTAGAGTTGTTAAAAGTTGCTGTGAAAAAGTCTGAAATTAATATTTTTTCTCATAAAAATGATTAGCTTTAAATTCAGTCTCCTTTTACCTTCGAAGGTGATAATTTTACCAGAATATATTTCTTAGTGTTGATAAGTGAGTAAGCACTGTTTCCATGACAAAGTGTGCCCTTACAAGCTAAACATGAATGGTTTTATTAAAAAATTGGCAAAATTATTAATATTTTTGTTATTTATTTATTTTTAAAATTATAGATTCAAGGGTTACATGTGCAAGTTTTTTACATGGGTATATTGCAGAATGTGGGGGTTTGGGCTTCTGATTAACCCATCATCAAAGTAGTGAGCATAGTATCCAATAGTTAGTTTTTCAAACCTCACCCTCCTCCTCCTCTCCCCATTTTTGGGTCCTCAGTGTCTATTGTTTTCATGTTTATGTACATTGCACCCATTGTTTAACTCTTACTTGTAAGTGAGAGCATACAGTATTTGATTTTATTTTTGTGTTAATTCACTTAGGATAATGGCCACTAGCTACATCCGTGTTGTTGGAAAGAACATGATTTGATTCTTTTTTATGGCTGTGTAGAATTCCATGGTGTATATGTACTAAATTTTAAAAATCCAGTCCACCATTGATAGACATCTTGATTGATCCCATGTCTTCGCTATTGGGAATAGCAATATTCTCCCTTAATTTCATTGTTTGCCCAAAAGTCATTCAGGAAAGAGTATTTTGATTTCCACAAGCTTGTGTGGTTTTGAGAGTTTCTCTTGGTATTGGTTTCTGATTTTATTCCACTGTGGTCTGAGAAGATGATTGATATGGTTTCAATTTTTTCAATTCATTGAGACTTGCTTTAGACTATGTGGTCAATTTTAAAGAATGTTTCATGCACAGATGAGAAAAATGTATATTCTGTGGCTGTTAAGGGGCATATTCTGTAGATGTCTACTAGATCCATGGGTCAAGAGTCCAATTTAAGTCCAGAGATTTTCAGTTTTCTGCCTCAATGATCTGTCTAGTGCTGTTAATGGTGTGTTGAAGTCCCCCCACTATTCTCGTATGGCTTTCTATCTCTTTTCTTAGGTCTAGTAGTATTTCTTTCATGGATCTGGGTGCTCCAATGTTGGATGCATATATATATATATGATATGATATTTAAATCTTCTGGTTGATTTAAACCCTTTATCATTATATTATGCCTTTCTTTTTTTGTCGTCGTCGTTGTTTTTTACTATTATTGGTTTAAAGTCTGTTTTATCTGATAGAAGAATAGCAGCCCCTGCTTTTTTTGTTGTTTTCCATTTGCATGCTAGATCTTTCTCTATCCCTTTATTTTGAGTTTGTAGGTGTCATAACATTTGAGATGGGTCTGTTGAAGGCAGCAGAAGGTTGGGTCTTTTTTGTTTTTTAATACAATTTGTCTCTTTAGTTCTTTTAAGTTGAGCATTTAGACTGTTTACATTCAAAGTTAATATTGATATGTAAGGTTTTGTTCCTGTCCTAGTGTTGTTAGTTGTTTTGTAGTCTCTGTTGCGTAATTATTTTATAAGATCCTTGAGCTAATACATGTGCTTTCATGGTAGCAAGTATTGTTCTCTTGTTTCCATGTTTAGAACTCCTTTGAGCATTTCATATAGAAGAGGTTTGGTGGCGATGAAGTCTATTAGTGTTTGCTTGTCTGAACACAGTTTATTTTTCCATTTTTGAAGCTTAATTTGGCAGGATATAAAAATATTGGCTGGCATTCCTTTTTCTTAAAGAAGCCTGAAAGTAAGTTCCCAGTCTCTCTGGCTTGTAAGGTTTCTGCTGAGAAGTCTGCTGTTAGTCTGATGGAATTTTCTTTATAGGCAATTTGGCCCTTTTCTCTAGCTGCCTTTAAGATTTTTTCTTTCGCATTGACTTTGGGTAGTCTGATGACTATTTGCCTTACAGTTGGTCATCTTGTGTAGTATCTTGCAGGTGCTCTCTGAGTTTCTTGTATCAGGATATTGACCTCTTTTGCAAGATTAGGAAAATATTCCTGAATTATTCCCTCAAATATGTTTTCCAAGTTTCTTACTTTTTCTTCCGTTCAGGAGTGCCAATAAGTCATAGGCTTTATTGCTTTGTGTAATCTCGTATTTCTGAAAGGCTTTATTTGTTTTGTAAAATCCTTTTTTCTTTATCTTTGTCTGACTAGGTACATTCAAAAGACCAATCTTTAAACTGAAATTCTTTCTTCTGCTTCGTCTAGCCTATCTTAAAGCTTCCAACAGTATTTTGAAATTCTATTTGTGAAATTTTCAATTCCAGAAGTTCTATTATTTTTTCTTAATATTACTGTCTCATCTTTCATATCCTGAATAATTTTTCTGGTTTCTTTGTATTGGGTTTCAACTTTCTCTCAGATCTCATTGAGTTTCCTTGCAATCCATATTTTGAATTATTTATATGTTATTTCAGACTTTTCAATTTGGTTAGGATCCACTTCTAGAGAACTAGTGCAATCCTTCGAAGATGTTAAGTCACTCTGGCTTTTTGTGTTGTGGGTGTTCTTGTGCTGATTCCTTCTCATCTGAGGGAGCTGTCACTTCATATTTTTGAATTTGTTATTGTTTGGATGAGACTTTATTATTTTTACATTCTTTTCTCTCGCAAGTGTATAACTATTTTGTATGTTGTCTATGATTGTTTGGCTTTATTTCTGGATGTTTTCTGGGAACCAAGGCTCTGTATGGGTTGCTTGGTTGTGGATAATTTCTGTTTGGTGGCTTTCTCAGATGGTGCTTGTTGTAGCAATGTATTGGACGTAAGAGCCAACACACTATCTCCTGTGGAACTTAGGATACAGGGGTCTCAGGAAGCTTATCTTGTGGGTTAGCACTGAAGTCCTTCTGGCACTAGGATTTTTATTGGGTGATGTAGTTCATTATGCAGACTAGTAGACAATGCTTAAGAGTAACAACTTTGCCCTCAGGCAGGCTAATGTTGAGTGGAAACACCTGCCTTATTAGGGGACCTGGAGTGGAGGGATCATGTTGGGTTGCACTGAGGTCTTGGAAAAGGGGTGTGGCATGTACCAGCATCTCACCCTGAGCTGACAGGAATGTTGTCTGATTCCCTATCACACCCCTGTTGCATGGCTCATGACTTCAGTTCATAAAGACTTTGTCCTTTGGTTTCATGGTGCAGTACCATTGTGGATTGCAAATACGACCCTCTGATGTTTACCACCAAAATGGGCTCATGGTAGAACCTCTTACTCTAGTCCAGAGAAGACAACTCTATAACTTTTCTGTCTTCTGTTGCCAGATTCTGCTGCTCTGTGTAGGGAGGGAGAGTTGGGCCCCACTCTTATTTTAAACCCAAGTGGCATGGACTCACTTTCACTAGGGGTGTAGCCACTGGGAAAAACATAAAAAATGCTTTCTCTGAGTGCAAACATGCTGACCCTCAGCACAAAGAACCACTGCTGCATTCACAACAGTGCTGTGAGGGTGGGAGATGACTCCATCTTCCATGTCCCTTCCTAGACATAGATACCGGCCCCTTCAGCAATTGGTGTTGGCCATTTCTTTTGTCCCAAAGGGGAATTTAGTGGTATGTGCCTGCCTTCCCTTAGGGGAGACCCACTCTGAGGGTTAGATCTCCAGGTAACTGAGGACCCACCTCTATGCTTGCCAATATCGGAGTGGGCTGTGGAGTATGTTTGCAGGGCATCTGGTGGTGTGCTGACTCAAAGGCAGAGAATCCTTGGCAGGGCAGCAGCCCACATCAGATGTATAGCCAGAATGGTTCCCACCTTCTCAGTTTGGCTCTGAGGAGAGTGTGTGTACATCTTCATAGGTTGGCTACCTGGTTCTCTGTCTCCAGAAATTTCCCAAATTACCACTGATAGCAATGTCCTGGGCCATGAGGACAGAGGGTCTCCATAGCAGATTGGCAGTAAGCAGATTGTCAGAAGGGTAAGGGGAGCAGGGAGCACTCCATCGACCCTTTCTGTGGAAGTCTTAGTTCCTTTGGGATCAATCTCTACCAGACTCTTGCCGATTTCCATTTTTGCACCCTAGTTTCTTCCTGAGGGCACTCCAACAGATCTTGGGTCTCTTCCCTCAATTTTCTGTTTTTTTGTTTTGTTTTGTTTTGTTTTTGTTTTTGTTTTTGTTTTTTTTTTTTGAGACAGAGTCTTGCTGTCTCCCAGGCTGGAGTGCAGTGTGCAATCTTGGCTCACTACCTGCTGGGTTCAAGCTGTTCTTCTGCCTCAGCCTCCCAAGTAGCTGGGATTACAGGTATGCACCACCATGCCTGGCTAATTTTTGTATTTTTAGTAGAGACAGGGTTTCCACCATGTTGACCAGGCTGGTCTCAAACTCCTGACCTCAAATGATTCACCTGCCTCAGCCTCCCAAAGTGCTGGGATTACAGGTGTGGGCCGCCATGCCTGCCCTTTTTCCTCAATATTCTTTGGAACTTGGACATTCACCAGTAACTTTGATCTTTCTGAGGATAACTGACATCCAATGTCCCTAGTCAGCCATCTTGAAAAAAGTCAAAACTACAAAAATTTTAAAATATTTTTTGTCCTATTATTTTAGATCTTTTTTAAGGGTATGGTGGTGGGGAAAGAGGGCACAGAAGAAGACATCAATTATATTTATGTTGGGTTTTCTTTGCCTGATGTCCATATAATGTTCTAACACTTTTCTTTTTTATAAAAAATTTTTTATTTTACTTAAAGTTCCGGAATACATGTGCAGGATGTGTGGGTTTGTTACATAGGTATACGTGTGCCATGGTGGTTTTCTGCACCTATTGACTTGTCCTCTAAGTTCCCTCCCCTCACTCCCCACCCTTACGACAGGCCCTGGTGTGTGTTGTTCCCCTCCCTGTGTCCATGTATTCTCATTGTTCAACTCCCACTTATGAGCGAGAACATGTGGTGTTTGGTTTTCTGTTCCTGTGTTAGTCTGCTGAGGATGATGGCTTCCAGCTTCATCCATGTCCCTGCAAAGGACTTGATCTCATTCCTTTTTATGGCTGCATAGTATTCCATGGTGTATATGTACCACATTTTCTTTATCCAGTCTTTCATTGATGAGCATTTGGGTTTTAGTACCATGACTTTGCTATTGTAAATAGTGCTGCAATAAACATATGTGTGCATGTGTCTTTATAGTAGAATGATTTATATTCCTTTGGGTATATACCCAGTCGTGGGATTGCTGGATCAAATGGTATTTCTAGTTCTAGATCCTTGAGGAATCACCATACTGTCTTCCACAATGGTTGAACTAATTTATATTCCCACCAACAGTGTAAATAACACTCTTCATTTTATTTGTTTTTATTTTATTTTGCTTCTTTCCTCAAGCCTATCATTTGCATCCTTTACTGTGTTTTCCACAGTTTCCAATTTCTGCTTCTAATTTGTCCTTTATTTCTGTTATAGTTTAAGTTAGTTTTTGTGACTTCTTTTGTTATCTTCCCTCTTAGTTTAGAGAGAATTTTTAAAAGGTAATTAAGGTTCTGATTATTTTAGTCTTTATTTTTATGAAAATTCACTTGCCTACAATATTATGTGCTCCATCAAAAATTTTTAGAATGAGTATATTTTATCTGTCAGTAATTTCTATATTTCTTTCCTTTTTTTATTTATACTACCTTTGTCATAGTTCTGTGTTAGTTCTTTTGATTTTATTACAATTCATATTTGAGTGAAGTTAGCACTTCTTAGACTTGGAATTCACTTTGAAGCTTCCTATGGGCTAAGAATAAATACTATATTTTAAACTTGTGGAAATTCTCCTTATGACCCAGAAGTGCGTGTGTGTGTGTGTGTGAGACTTCTTTTTGCCTTTACTTTTCCTAACACACTGAATTAACCTGGCAGTGTGACTCACAATATGCAAAATCTTTTATTCCCTGCCTTACTGACAAATATCTTTCAGCAAACATGGCATCTCTGTGTTATTTCTTACCTACCCTTGATTTACCTGTTGTTTGAGATATTGTAGCAAAATGAGTCTAGAGAAGTGATTGCTACCACGCAATATTCTTATTCTCATTAATTCAAACCCCAGGACTCATTAGTTAGGAGTCTGCTTATTTTGGAGATCTGTGCTCTGACAGGTTTGTCTGATATTTATAGACATGAGCATATGTTCTACATTTCTTTCATGCGTCTGCCGGACTTTATTCAGTAGCTCTTTTTCAGAAATTTTGGTAAGTTATAGTTGTTTCCTAGTTTTGTTGAAAATGGAGATAGTACTCTTATTGCTTATTTTCTTTGAGTTTTTTTGTGATATCTAAGAATGGAAAGGAGAAACCACAATCTTTTACTGACATTTTGAAACTGGGAGTACTCTCCTTTCACAATATTTTGAAGATTCAAAGCAAAGACAAAATAAATCTAAAACAAATGAAAACAAAATTTTCATCAGTTTATTGTAGAAAATCATATTAAGAGTTTTTTCCTTGCAAATCTTCACAGTACTCTCTTTATGGCTGCATTTTTTAATGGGCCTAATGTTGGCCTTTCTTCTGGTTACTGACAGGGTACTTTTTAATCAACTAAATTTTAGAATTTGCATCACAAAGGATTGGTGCTGTATTCTAGGTCTCCACCATCTACTTCTGGGGGTCTGAAAAATTATCTTTCTTAAACAAACTTTAAGTTTGATCTCTGTCCTTGTTAGAATGCAGGTGTTTAGTGCAAGTTTTCTGGATCTTTTCTTGCTCCATCGGATTCTATCACTAAACAAAAAGGTATGATGCAATTTACAATTTTTTAAACAGTGGAATTACATGAAATACTATCGCTTTCTACTTGTGCTTCTAACAGTCTTCTTGTCTCTGCCTAGGTTTGGAGGATTAAATATGATATGTTTCAGTGAGTCTCTTCTCATTCCTATATACTTTCTTCTGTGCCACCTTCTGGGAATTACCATTTTAAAATGATGATAATAAAAACAGCATGATAGGAATAAATGTGGAGAGGGTAAAACCTTGGCTCTATTTGGTTCCTCTGGAGTTGGAGAATGGGTACTTGTTTTTCTAGTCAGTACATCTTCACTGTTTCGGAGTTAGGCACTTACAGAGAAGGTGAATAAAAACTTTTTCCCCAACTTTACTGGGTCCATCTGGCCTGTTCTGGTTCAGAGATTAGAGCATGTGTTGTGTAGTTCAAGAATGTACTTCTTGATTTTATCCACACGGCTGATGCAATTAGTTGAAATTCCACCTAGATTTGGCATATGGTCTTCTGTTATCTTGAATTTACAGTAATGTTGCCAGCTTTAAAAAAAAGCTTTTATATTTTAATGAATATTTTAATAGGAAGTTGGGAGAGCTGCCATAAGCATTTTAAGCTTGCCTCCATATTAACTTCCGTATTCATACAATGAAGCCACCCGTTAAATGCCTGCGAGCAGGGCTTCAGGTATATATATATATATATATATATATATATATGTATACTCTCCGGGGCTCTTTACTAAGTGCCCAATAAGCACATTTTCCTCTAGAACTAATAAAAGTTAAGCTGTTCTAGGTTTTTACTCTAATATACTAATTTTGAACTTTATATTAACCTAGCTCTGGATAGTATGAGTACGTGAAAGTGATAAAACTAATGTGTAAAAATATATATTTCAACATTTTTGTTAACTTTACAAATATTACTCTACTTGAAGTTTATCTTTTTAAAGAAAAAAAACTCGATGTAAATAAATGTGGCTTTAAAAAGACTTAGAAGTTGTACTCTTGTTAACTATGAATAAAGTTTCCTTTGGTTCGATTTGCCAAATTGCTCACAACACATAGTGAAACATTCAGCTTTGTCACATTAGTAAATAACCAATTAGTTATAAAAATTTCCACTATTGTCAAGAGACACACAGGAGTTAAAGGAGCCTGCATATCATCCAGTTTACTCCAGGAATTATTTACTTTACTTATCAGTCTTCACTACTATATTCATCAGTATCTTAGTATTTACTTCACTTATCAACAGCAGTATCTATCTATTGCCTAATGACAATTAGTACTATAGGGTCTATTTTTTTCCTTTTGTTTTTGTTGACATGTGATAATTGTACACATATATGGGATACAGGGGGACATTTTGATACATGTGTTAATCTGTTATGATCAAACCAGGGTAATAGGCATATCCATCGTCTCAAATATTTATCATTTCTTTGTGTTATGAGCACTCAAAATCTGTTCTGCAGCACTGTAGGATAAATATATTGTGTAGGGTCTATTTTAGACTGGTACATTCTGCAACACCATCAAAGATCCCATGCCTGTGGAACTAGATTGTAAGTGCTCCTTCACTTATATCATACCTATCTTAAGGCAAAGGTTATCTTTTTATTTCCTCCCGTTACAATGACTACTGGGCACAAAGCGTGCCATAAGTCTCAATCTAGAAGTTTGCTTTAGTGGATGAAATGTGAAATTTACAGTTAGAAGACCTGAATTTGAGTTTCAAGCTCTGCCATTTATGAGCTGTATGACTTTGGGCATGTTGTTCTCTCTCTCTCTCTCTCTCTCTCTCTCTCTCTCTCTCTCTCTCTCTTTCTCTCTCTTATTTCAGAAAGGTATGTGAATGAGTAAATTTATTTGAATAAGCTTGGTAAACTATAAATATGCTATAAAGCAGTAAGCTGCATGTACTGTGTGTAGTGTTTCTTCAGATAGATGGCATTCAATTATGACCAGAGCCAGATCAACTGGGCAATTGACTAGACTGCTAAAATGTCACATAAAATGTTAAGAGATGAAGAAAATGTATTTATCAGAACTCCTGGATAAAGAGAGATGGGAAGTGAGTCTGCATGTGTTTTTAAGCAGCATTTTGATAAGCCACTTCGGATGGAGAAATAGACCCTGAAAGGATATTCTCAACTATCCACAGATGGTACCTAAAATGCTGTCTAAGGAAGATCAAGCAGGTTAACTCCAGCCTTCTGTTTTTCCGAGGTGAAGACAGAATCTGGAACTGCCAATGGGGCCTTCTTTTCCTTTCCTTCCTTCAACACACCTGAGATCTCTCTATAAATAAACACTGAACTGTGATTTAGAAAAATATCAGCTTAATGTGCTTACTACATCAATAGCCTCTCTGGGACAAGCACAGGATGTGATCTGGTCATCATCACAATGATATTTAAATTTTGCAGTGACATGGGAGTTGCAGTAAATAAGAGCTAAGTGTCTTCAGTGCTAAGTTCTTGAACATCTTCATCTCCTGGCATTACTCGTTCTGACTTAGATCTCTGTGGTTCAGCTTCTAACTTACTGATCAAAATCTGTCAGATTTCTTGTAAACTTATAGCCCTTGAAATATCCAATGGTGGCTTCCTGCTTTATTTAGTATTAAAGAAGTTTCTCATCACCTCTCCATGCTAGAGTCAAATGTCTATATTTGTGGGTCCGCTCAGCACCTAGGAACTAAATTAGCCATCTTCTGTCTTTCAGGGATTGGTTGCATGAAATCCTGATTATTTTGCCTTATGAGCCACCCTTGCGTAGGTAAGAAGTATAGACCACAGCTGATGTGGTTTGAATGTTTGTCTCCTCCAAATCTCATGTTGAAATGTGACTGCCAATGCTGAAGGTGAGGCCTACTAGGAGGTATCGTATCTTGGGAGCAGATCCCTCATAAATGGCTTAGCACATTCCCCTTGGTGATCAGTGAGTTCTCACTCTGTTAGTTCACACAAAACCTGGTTGTTTAAAAGAGTCTGGGACCTCCCCACCATCCCCTGCCTTGCCCCTGCCAATCCCTCCCTCTTGTTCCATCTCTTACCACGTGACATGTCTACTTCTTCTTTGCTTCACCTTCTGCACCTTCTGCCATGAGTTAAAGCTCCCTGAGGCCTCACCAGAAACCGAGCAAATGCTGGCACCATACTTCCTGTACAGCCTGCAGAACCGTAAGCCAGTTAAATCTCTTTTCTTTATAAACTACCCAGCCTCAGGTATTTCTTTATAGCAATGCAGGAACAGACTAACACGAAAATAGACGCCACTGCTTGGTCTAAAGATTGCTTTTTTAAAATACTAAAGTTCAAGAGATAATTTATAAAAGCTGACAATATTATGTTAGTTTCCCTGAAAATTGTTTTGATTCTCTGGACCTCAGAGCAAGCCCTTTTTAGAACAGAAACTACTTATTTATACAGTCTGACTTGGAGGATGATTTATTATATATTCATCTGAGAAAACTGCAACTCAGGCAATTTAGGACTTTTAACTATTTTTAAAATCTCCAACAGCAATGGGATATGTTTCCAGACAAAAGCAATGTCACTTGATGAATAATCCACTTGTTATTTATCTTTCTGCTTTTGGGAGACAATGCTAAGTCAGCTAAGGACATCTCCAAAAGGGTGTTATTATTAATAGAAATTAAGTGGTATACCACACAGAATATGTTTTCTTCAATTAAATTCTAAAATGTGATGGAAAATAGTTCAATAACCCTAGAGCTGATATCTGATTTAGGATATTTTTCTGCATATAATTTAATTTAATCTTGGCTTTGTATGAAATTTATAAAATTTCAATGAGATTAAACCATAGATGCTGGTATTAATTTGCTTAATGCAATCTAATCCTTTTGGTCTTGCTTATGGTCTGAGAGGCATCTCAGGACCTTGACCTCTTTTTACTCATGGCTTTAGGGCTTTGGGAGGATATAGGTGGTACATAGACGGGTGAAGCCATAAAGTAATATAAGCTATGTAAATGTGAATCCATCACTTTCTTGCTTAAAATCATCCTAAGGGTCATCCTAGTTTTCAAGGCAAAATTAAAATTGTTTAATATGCAACACATACCCACCATGATGAAACCCTTGATCACTTTTTAAATTTTATCACTGATCAATCCTTCCCAACTTCCCCTGCAAGATACACAAGATACACATACATATACTAACATGGGCACACACACACCCCATTGCAGCTTCTCAAGAATATTTTGTTCTGTCATGCTTCTTCACTTTTGTCCTGCTCTTTTCTGTGTCCCAAAATGTTTTTTTCTCCCTTACTTACCAGACCAATTTATTTATCTTTAAAGAGTCAGCTCTCTGCTTTAGTACCACTTCCCAGGTTTGCCCCTTCTTTGCATTTCCTTGTTACTCTGTTCATATCTCTATCATTAACATTCATCATCCTGCGTATAATGGTTGATTTCTTCATCTATCTCCTCCAACTAAACTGTGAGCTCCTTATTAAGGTAGGATCATTACATTTTCTTGCTATATTCTGAGATCCAAAGTAGAATTTGGGCTACAGGAGGCATCCAAAATCTGTTTTTGATGGGTGAATGAATGAATGCATAAACTAATCATACAATTGATCAATGAACAGTGACTAAGTAAGATTAGTAGCTAGTCTATGGCCATCTTCTGCTCTATATAAGGGATCAGAGTAGGAAGGAGACTGAAATTAGAGCACATAGCAATTTTAGGGAGGGAATTTTAAGTTCAGAACACCATAGCTTTTATTTCAATAGCTCTGCAGTAGTTCCTGATTTTCCAAAATGGACACTTTTTAATACAGAGGAGCTTCAGTCTTTTACCTGACCCAGGACTTATCACTCTATGCAGTTAGACAGAGGTCCATTCAGAGTTGGTAATGGAAGAGGGTGAAGTTTAAGGACTAATATAGACAGCTATCCAAAGATAATTATGTCAGATACGTTTGAACCAGAGCAACTCCATCTTGAATAGGGGCTGGGTAAAATAGGGCTGAGACCTGCTGGGCTGCACTCCCAGGAGGTTAAGGCATTCTAAGTCACAGGATAAGATAGGAGGTCAGCACAAGATACAGGTCATAAAGACCTTGCTGATAAAACAGGTTGTGAGTAAAGAAGCTGGCCAAAACCCACCAAAACCAAGATGGCAACAAGAGTGACTTCTGGTCATCCTCACTGCTACACTCCCACCAGCGCCATGAGAGTTTACAAATGCTATGGCAATGTCAGGAAGTTACCCTGTATGGTCTAAAAAGGGGAAGCATGAATAATCCACCCTTTGTTTAGCATATCATCAATAAATAACCATGAAAATGGGCAGCCAGCAGCCCTTGGGGCTGCTCTGCTTATGGAATAGCCTTTCTTTTACTCCTTTACAGTCTTAATAAACTTGCTTTCACTTTACTCCATGGACTCGCCTAGAATTCTTTCTTGAGCGAGATCCAAGAATCCTCTCTTGGGGTCTAGATTGGGACCCTTTTCTGGTAACAATTAGACTGATCAAAAAAGCCAGTAGACAGATTACCATTAATGTGGAGCAGTAACGTGTCATGGTTACCATTTCTAGACATTTGTTGAGAGAATATACATCTAGGACAGCAATTAAATTGGACACCGATTCTCTTTGGAGTGCTGGGGAAATGTGTGGTTCTATAAAGGTATATTTTGCACACACAGCCATAAGCCCATATACATATTTATGTACACACAACTGAGAAAGAACAATTAAACTGCACTTACTCTTAGGGTAGATAAAAGAGATTCTCTAATTTTTTGTTTTTGTTTTCTCTCACATCCA
This sequence comes from Macaca nemestrina, assembly GCF_043159975.1. Classification (NCBI taxonomy): domain Eukaryota; kingdom Metazoa; phylum Chordata; class Mammalia; order Primates; family Cercopithecidae; genus Macaca; species Macaca nemestrina. The sequence goes on from NC_092126.1 coordinate 172,204,622, forward strand.
AGAACTTTATTGCATACAGCTCTGCACAGAGGCAAGGGCTGGTGAGGGTGGATGCACCCAGGAAGTCTCTAACGGGAACCCACAAGGCACACTCTAGCTAACATTCTAGGTACCTGGGAGATGAGGGCGACTCCCCAGACGTGGGAACAGGCCAGATCTTTATAAATAAACATCTAGTGAAGAGAAATGACAACTCTAATTCATTTGCATACACAGAGCACTCTAGGAGGATGAGGCAACCGAGGACCTGGAGGGGTGATGAGTGTGCCCAGATGTCTGCGGCACTGGGCGGCTGCGAGCAATGCCAGGGCAGCAAACGATGGGTACTTGGGATACGGTGCATGTACAAGACCAGCTACTTGGGGCGGCTGCCCGGTGTGTGTGTGTGTGTGTGTGTGTGTGCGTGCATGCATGTGTCAGGCTGTTCGTTCTGGAATGAGGAGGGGTAGTCTTTACATCATATTCTGTGGCTGGTGGGCTCGGAGAGGGACTACTTTGTGGAGAGGATGAGGGCCACGATGAGACTATAGAGGCCGAGCAGTTTGGCAAAGACGAGTATCAGAATCATGCCCATGAATAGTCGGGGCTGCTGGGCGGTGCCCTGCACACTAGCTCCCCCCATGAAGCTGATGGCACAGCCAGCTGCCAGGCCGCTCAGGCCCACGCTCAGGCCGGCACCCCGCTGGGGGTCCTATGAAAATAAAATTTAAATCAGTGCACATACTCTTACCTTAAAATCTCCACATTAAATGAAACAGTAAGAACAGATTTGTTGGTCAAAATCATGACCTGCCTTATGATTAGGCAGAGTGTCCACATTTTGGGCAAGAGAAGGATCCCATTGATTCAACCACTTGCCAGAGGGCTTGACATTCGCATCACTAGAGATTAATTTGTTTAGGATGTCATGCTTTTGGAAATTTCCTATTGAAATATTAGTTCCCCTAGAAAGAATATATCACATTTACTTATTATGAACTCTAGACACTTAAATGAATCAATTAGTTTAACATTGCCTAATAGAGAGCCAAAGGAAATGGGACAATGGAAATTTTCTTTTTTATTTATAGGTGAGAAAAGTCCAGCACCTGGGATATTGCCCTAAGAGAGTGAGCATCATCAGGAAGGTCCATCACAGGAGACTGCACAGCCGTAGGCAGCAGGAGGGAGGTGGTCACCTGGGGAACTGGGGTGAAGGCAAATTAGAGCAAGGAACTGACAAAGGAAGATGAGGAGAAGCTGAAATCAAATACATCCATAATTTTGTTAGTATTACAAACTAATTGATAGAAAAGTACCTAACAGAAAGGGAAATAAAAATAAAAAATATATCTAGTCTATGTTATACACTGTGGAGACAACTTGGATGCAGGTTTTAGACCAAACTTAAGATTTTCAGAATACTAGTCATAGCTAACTTCCACAACCACAGTGACTGCATCTATTCTGCATATCACATTTAGGCTTCATCAATGAGATATCTAGGAAATATATTCTTCTCGGCATGTGTCAAAGACACTAAAATCCAGATATCTAAGGACTTGTGTTTTAATTGCTTCTCTAGAAGTGGTGATAATTATGCATCCCACATTCTAGTGACTTAATCCTTATTGCCTCCAACTGAATCCCTTTTAGAGAATTTATCAGAAGTCATGTGTATTTGTAGATTTACTATCTAACTATCTTATGTTTACATTAACTTGTACCAAGCCAAAACAACCCAACCCATGGCACTGTCTCTACAACTACAGAGTTAATAAGTAGGAGATAGCTCCAGTCTTGAATTCTTTAGAGGAGATACAGTTAATTACACTGAAATAGAATTTTTTATTGAGAGATACATGAAGGGTGAGTAAAAAGAAAAAAAAAAAGATGACCAATGGCTAGCCTCTTGATGATCGAAGATAGGCTTCATTTGGGTTGTAACTCATCTATTTATGAGGTACGTGATTTTAAAAAAAACAAAAACATATTTGGTTTCCTTACCTAAAATATAAGCTCAGCTAGAATATTGCCCAATCATGGAATTACTAGGGTTTATTTCCCACCCACTGCTGGGGTTTAAGAGAGAATTTCCAGACAGGAGGCATGAAAAGCATAAAGAACTAGATGGCTGATTTCGTCTTTGGAGTGTTTGGCTGTGATCCATGAGCATTTTTAAAAGTTCAAAGGGCAGAGGCAGGTCAGAAAAGGGGAGTCAAGAGTCAAGGGTCAGAGACCAAGTCAGGCCTTAGCTTAACAGGAAGGAACAGGGCTAGGATCCCATGGAAGTGGGTGACAGCTGGGGACAAATTAGAAGGGGTTATGACTTGCTACAGATCAGCTCAGACAATAAAAATGCATTAACTCACAAGGTAATTGTGAGCACAGACTATTAAAAGTCATGTAATTTGAGGCATTTAAAAAAACCATACAGCCCTAACAGATATTACTATTTTTATCTTATGCAGTAAAGATGAAACAACTGCCAAGAAAAAGTTTGTCAAGATAACCCCATTAGGGGACAACAAACAGCTGTCCTCCTTTTATCCTATGGAACATGCACTTGGCATTCACAGAAAATGTGCCTTTGCTTCTCCTCATGTGTCTGACACTCTATCAGACTCAGGGCATTCACCTTCTGCTTTGATCTCTGGGTGCTTTTAGTGAATCCTCCAATTTCCAACCATAAAGGCTAATGCGATAGCAGGACTTCAGGCATTTTTCATCAAGAAATCTCTCAACTCCTGCTACCTAAAGTTAAAAAATGCGTTTCTGAAGGGCACAGTTATTTTTTTCCTGTTCTCCTATTTGTTGAGTTCATTGTCCTGGTGGGGTGATGTGCTTATGTTCCATTACCATAAATTCAATTGTTGGAGAATTTGCTCTCAATATTTTGCCCTCTGGAGACAAAGATACATTTAGAATGAATTGTCTTTAGCAAGTTGCTTGCTTTTGTTTTGTTGATGAGTTCTCTGAACTTTTTACTGCCTGTTGGAAACTGTTATTCCTTTTAAACAGCTTTTTATTTTCTCAAACATTACTGGTCACTTTACTGTCCAGTGAATACTTTTTCTAACTACAGGTAGACATTTAACTGCTAGCCGTAGAGGAACTAGTGTGCTAAAGATCCTTCTTTTATGTGTTAATTCAAAAGATCAGTTTCTCATTGTTTTTCTTATGGAACCATCTCTCTCTTCATTGGTCCTATTTCTTTTCCCTCATTCTTCAATGCTGCACATATTCTTGGGCAGCATGTTATGCTGCCCCTTTTTTATAATATTAATCTAACATTCAGTCCACGCCATTAATATGCCTTGCTTCAGAAACACAAAGTGGAATGCTCATCTCAACCTCGTTATCAAGAGCAGTTGTTGTTCTACACACTGCAGTATTGGGGGGTCCTGAGGTCACAAACCATATGCATGTTCTCTGCATATAGAATATTAAACTCACAATTTAATACAGCCACAACCTAGTGTGAGGAAGACAACCTTGTATTAGAAGTAAGGAAACCTTCTAATTTCTGTTCTGCATCAAAAAATTTAGAAATCTTGATCAAATGATCTCTAAGGTTCCTGATAAGTTTAGAACTCCGTATTTTTAAAATTTCTTTTCTTCCTCTACACATACAGCCTATCAGCAGTGGGAAAGGAACAGAGTGCTTGGGAAAGTCTCAACAATATAGCTATTTGAGCTGAAGCTTGAAAGATGAGTGTAACATTCCCAGATAAATAAAGGAAGAAAGGAAATCTAAGCAGAGAAAATAGTATGTGCAATGTCACAAAAGAGCAAAATAACATGAAGTATTTTGAGAACTTTGGTCAAATAGCTAGTTTTGGACTTAAGGGAATCTCAAACCCAGAAGAACAACTTTTAAGCTAGTGAACTTTGTACTGTCACATCGTATCACTGCCTGAATAGATAGAATTTAATAGCTGACAAATTGACATTGAATCACAACTATATGAGGGATTGCAAAGGCTGGTGGGGTAAGTGAGTTTTCCTAGCTCTCAGAAAGAGGGAGCTTCACAACAGAGGCTCTAGGTCCAAGACCAGCAGATTTTATTTCCAGAATGGTCTGAAGCTTCAATCTGGTCTGAAGACCAGACCAGTGAAAGGTTTTTGGAGCTTGAGTAAGAAATAGATTTGAAGGATATTAGTCTTAGTATAATTGTCCATGGTGCAGCCAGAATGAAGAGCCAAACACAGTATAGCTGCTAGACAAAGAGGCAAAAACTAGATATGAAGCTCTGGGAAAGCAGGCTCAGAATGGAAGTTTGGAAGTACAGCCCGGAGATGATAGCAATAATATCTTCTACACAGGAATTTTGTGGTGATTAAATTACATAAGGTAGTTAAAGTTTAACATAGTTTCTGACATATAACAGGCACTCCATAGTAGCTTTTGTTGTTTAAGGCACTGAAATGTAACCACTAAAGGCCTTACTCAAGACCTTACCAGCTTCAAGTATAAAGGAACCAGACCAAAAAAGAGAACAATTGGTCACATGTTCCTGAAGCCGAGAAATTGTTTCATTTTCCCCTTGTCTCCATGGGGTTCCATGTGATCTCCCAGAGAGCACTCCCTAGTGCTTTTGTACTCTTACTATGGGACCCAGGCCTTATTTCACTCCTCCAGTGTCTGGGGTTACAGTACATTGAGTTTGACATGGTGGCAACATGACACCATAACTTTGAACTAGAAGTTCTCCACACCTCCCACTCAGAGGCCCAAGGGGCAGCTTTGGTGAACTGTAGTCAGAGAGCACTAGGGTGTGAGTTGGAAGACCTGGGTTTTCTTTGAAGCTCTACCATTAACAAGCTGGGTGTCCTGTGTGAGTACTCAATTTGTCTCTACTGAGTTTCTTATCTGGGAAAAGAGATGACTGAACTGGATGACACCCAAGGACTTCTCCAACTCCAGGACTATGAAACAATGACAGCACCTAAAGAACTCTTTATCAAAGTTGCCAAAAAGGCTTGACACATCATCTTGAGCATTGAATTAGCACCAACTGTATAATGCCAGATACTAAACTTTTGCTAGAAAGTGACAAAGAGAGAAATAATGCCCACAATGCTCCAAAGTCATTCTTTTAGTCAACAAGATGTTCTTCTCAATATCTCTGAATTTGGATGAAAAAAGACATCAAAAGAAATTAGGAGGGAGGGATCACCATGGCCAACTCAAAATAGCTGCAAATGGAGGCTCCGGCTGAGAAGAATGAAAACAGTCAGTGAATACTGCACCAGCAACTGAGGTGTCCAGGTTCTCTCATGGGGACTGACCAGGTGGTTGGTGCGACTCATGGAGAGTGAGGAAAAGCAGGCTTGTGTGACAGCCCACCTGGGAGCCACACAGGGCAAGGGGAGCTCCCACCCCCAGCCAAAGGAGGCAGGGAGTGATCATGCTACCCCGCCGGGAAAACCACACTTTTTTTCATGAATCTGTGCAGCCTGCAGATCAGGAGATCCCTCTCATGAGCCCATGCCACCAGGGCCTTGGGTCCCAAGCACAGAGCTGTGCAGATTCTCCGCAGCCACTTGGCAGCAGACTGCCAAGACTACTGAGTTCCCGAGGGGAAGGATTGTCTGCTGCTTAAGATGACTGAGATCCCTGGCGGGAGGGGCGGCTGCCATCACTGCAGCTCCAGTCGGCTATTTTTTCCCCTGCTGGTGCTGGGGAGATTGGACGATTTGGACCCAGGGGGAATTACCCACAGTGCAGTACAGTGGCCATGGCAGATTATGGTCAGACTGCCTATTTAGGCTGGACCCTGACCCATCCCTCCTCACCAGACATGGCCTCCCTTCAGGAATTTCAGCAACTCCAGCCAGGGGTTTAGGGACAGAACTCTGATCTCCCTGGGAATGAGCCCCTAGAGGGCGATGCGGCTGCAGTTTCCACAAATCAGTACACTTAGTCATTCCCCTGCTGGCTCAGAAGATTCCAGGCTGTCCGGATGAGTGGGATTTCCCCCAGCACAGCACAACTCTTCTGACAAGAGGCAGCTAGAGTGTTTTGTTAAGCCATCCCAGATCTTTTGCCTGTTGACTGCGTGAGACCCCCAACAGGGGTCACTGGACACTTGATACAGGAGCATTCCCACTGGCATCAAGTTGGTGCACCTCTGGTATAGAGATCCCAGAGGAAGGCACAGGCAGCCATGTTTGCTATTCTGCAGCCTCCACTGGTGACACCTCCAGGTACAGGAGGGACCGTAGTAAATAGGGTCTGGATGGACCCTCAGCAAACCACCTCAATCCTATGGAAGGGGGGCCTGACTGTTAAAAGAAAAACAAACAGAAAGCGAAACAACATCAACAAAAAATCTCCCACAAAAACCCAATGCAAAGACCAGCAGCCTCAAAGATTGAAGCCATATAAACTCATGAAGATGAGAGAGAATCAATAAAAAAATGCTGGAAACTCAAATAGCCGGAGTGTTTCTTCTTCTCCAAATGATCCCAGCACCTCTCCAGCAAGAGCAAAGGATTGGGCAGAGGGTGATATAGATTAATTGACAGAAGTAGGCTTCAGAAGGAGGGTAGTAATGAACCTCACCGAGCTAAAGGAGCATATTCTAACCCAATGCAAAGAAGCTAAGAACCACAATAAAACATTATAGGAGCTGTTAACCAGAATAACCAGTTTAGAGAGGAGTCTAAATTACCCAATGGAGCTGAAAAACACAGCATGAAACTTCACAATGCAACCACGAATATCAATAGCTGAATTGACAAGTGGAAGAAAGAATTTCACAGCTTGATGACTCTCTTGCTGAAGTAAGATAGGCAAATGAGATTAGAGAAAAAACAATGAAACAAAACCTTCTAGAACTATGGGATTATGTAAAAAGACCAAACCTATGACTGATTGGGATACCGGAAAGAGAGAATGGAACTAAGATGGAAAACACACTTTAGGGTATCATCCAGGAGAATACCCCAACCTAACAAGACAGGCCAACATTCAAATTCAGAAAATCCAAAGAAACCTAGTGAGATACTCCATGAGAAGATTAATTCCAAGACACATAATCACCAGATTCTCCAAGGTCAAAATGAAGGAACAAATATTAAGGGCAGCCAGAGACAAAAGCCAGGTCACCTATAAAGGGAAGCCCATTAGACTAACAGTGGACCTTCTCAGCAGAAACTCTAAAAGCCAGAAGAGACTGGGGTTCAATATTCAACATGCTTAAAGAAAAAAATTTCAACCCAGAATTTCATATCCAGCCAAACTTCACTTCATTTTATAAGTGAAGAGATAAAATAAAATCCTTTAAGGCAGAAATAGATTCCTTTTCAGTTAAGCAAAAGGTTGAGGGAATTTATCACCACCATGCCTGCCTTGCAAGAGCTCCTGAATGAAGTGCTAAATATGGAAAGGAAAAACTATTACCAGTCACTGCAAAAACATACTGAAGTGCAAAGACCAATGACACCATGAAGCAACTACATCAACAACTCTGCAAAATAACCAGCTAGCATCATGATGACAGGATCAAATTCACACATAAAAATATTAACTTTAAATGTAAATGGGCTAAATGCACCAATTAAAAGACACAGAATGGCAAGCTGAATAAAGAGTCAAGACCCACTGGTGTGCTATATTTAGCAGACCCATCTCACCAGCAAAGACACACACAGGCTCATAATAAAGGGATGGAGGGAAATTTACCAAGCAAATGGAAAGCAAAAACAAAGCAGATGTTGCAATCCTAGTCTCTGATAAAACAGACTTTAAATCAATGAATATCAAAAAATGCAAAAAAGAGCATTATAGAATGGTAAAGATCAATTCAACCAGAAGAGCTAACTATTCTAAGTATATATACACCCAATACGGGAGCATCCAGATTCATAAAACAAATTCTTAGAGAACTACAAAGAGACTTCCACACAATAACAGTGGAAGACTTTAACACTCTACTGTCAATAATAAGTCATTGAAACAGGCAATTAACAAGAATATTCAGGATTTGAACTCAGCTCTGGATCAAGTGGACCTGATAGATACTACAGACCTCTCTACGCCAAAACAACAGAATATACATTCTCCTTGGTACCACATGTCACTTATTGTAAAATGAGTCACATAATTGGAAGTAAGACACTCCTCAGCAAATGCAAAAGAACTGAAATCATGACAATCTTTCAGACCACAGCACAATCAAATTAGAACTCAAGATTAGGAAACTCATTCAAAACCACACAGCTACATGGAAATTGAATAACCTGCTCCTGAATGACTCCTGGGTAAATAATGAAATTAAGGAAGAAATCAAGAAGTTCCTTGAAACCAGTGAGAACAAGGAGACAATGTACAAGAATCTCTGGGATGCAGCTAAAGCAGTATTAAGAGAGAAAGTTATAGCACTAAATGCCCACATTAAAAAGCTAGAAATATCTCAGATTGACACCCTGACATCAAAACTAAAAGAACTAGAGAACTAAGAGCAAACAAACCCCAAAGCTAGCAAGAAGACAAGAAATAACCAAGAGCTGAGTGGAACTGAAGGAGATAGAGACACAAATGACCCTTCAAAAAAATCAATAAATCCAGAAGCTGTTTTTTTAAAACATTAATAAAGTAGACAGACTGCTAGCTAGACTAATAAAGAAGAAAAGAGAGAAGAATCAAATAGATGCAATAAAAAATGATAAAGGGGATATCACCACTGATCCCACAGAAACACAAACAACCATTGGAGAATAGTATAAACACCTCTATGGAAATAAACTAGAAAATCTAGAAGAAATAGATAAATTCCTGGATACATACACCCTCCCAAGACAGAACCATGAAGAAGATGAATTTCTGAATAGACCAATAACAAGTTCTGAAATTGAAGCAGTAATAAATTGCCTACCAACCAAGAAAAAGCCCAGGACCAGGCAGATTTACAGCTGAATTCTACCGGAGGTACAAAGAGAAACTGGTACCACTTCTTTTGAAACTGTTCCAAACGATTGATAAAAAGGAATTCCAACTCATTCCATGAGGCCAGAATCATCCTGATACTGAAACCTGGCAGAGATACTACAAAAAAAGAAAGCTTCAGGGCAATATCCTTGATGAATATCGATGCAAAAATCCTCAATGAAGTACTGGCAAACTGAATCCAGCAGCACATCAAAAAACCTATTCACCACAATGAAGTTGGTTTCATCCCCAGAATGCAAAGCTGGTTCTACATGCACAAATCAATAAATATAATTCATCACATAAACAGAACTAAAGACAAAAACCACATGATTATCTCAATAGATGCAGAAAAAAACTTCAATAAAATTCAACATCCCTTCATATTAAAAACTCAATAAACTAGGGATTGATGGAACACGTCTCAAAATATTAGAGCCATTTATGACAAATCTACAGCCAATACCATACTTAATGGGCAAAAGTTGGAAGCATTCCCCTTGAAAACTGGCACAAAAAAGGATGCCTTCTCTCACCACTCCTATTCAATATAGTATTGGATGTTCTGGTCAGGGCAATCAGGCAAGAGAAAGAAATAAAGGGTATTCATATAGGAAGAGAGGAAGTCAAACTGTCTCTGTTTGCAGATGCAATTGTCCTATATCTAGAAAACTCCATTATTTCCGCCCAAAAGCTTCATAAGCTGATAAGCAACTTCAGCAAAGTCTCTTAAATCAATGTGTAAAAATCGCAAGCATTCTTATACACCAACAATAACCAAGCAGAAAGTCAAATCATGAATGAACTCCCATTCACAATTGCTACAAAGAGAATAAAACACCTAGGAATGCAGCTAACAAGGGAAGGGAAGGACCTCTTCAAGGAGAACGACAAACTACTGCTCAAGGAAATCAGAGAGGACACAAAACAAATGAAAAAAACATACCATGCTCATGGATAGGAAGAATCAATGTGATGAAAATGGCCATACTGCCCAAAGTAATTTATAGATTCAATGCTATTCCCATTAAACTACTATTGACAGTCTCACAGAATTAGAAAAAAACTACTTTAAAATTCAAATGGAACCAAAAAAGACCTCATATAGCCAAGACAATCCTAAGCAAAAAGAAAAAAGCTAGAGGGTTCAGGTTACCCAACTTCAAACTATTCTACAAGGCTAATGTAATCAAAACACCATAGTACTGGTATAAAAACAGAAACATAGACCAATGAAACAGAATAGAGATCTCAGAAATAAGACTGTACACCTACAACCATCTGATTATCAACAAATCTGACAAAAGCAATGGGGAAAGGATTCCCTACTTAATAAATGATGCTGGGAAAACTGGCTAGCCATATGCAGAAAATTGAAACTGGACCTGTTCCTGACACCTTATGCAAAAATTAACTCAAGAAGGACTAAAGACTTAAGTGTAAAACCTAAAACTATAAAAACTCTAGGATAAAATCTAGGCGATACTATTCAGGACATAGGCACAGGTAAAGATTATTATAAAGGTAATGACAAAAGCAATTGCAACAAAAACAAACATTGACAGATGGAATCTAATTCAACTAAAGAGCTTCTGCACAACAACAGAAACTATCATCAGAGTGAAAAGACAACCTACAGAATGGGAGAAAATTTTTGCAATCTACCTATCTGACCAAGGTCTAATATCCAGAATCTACAAGAAACTTAAAAAATTTTACAAGAAAAAAAAACAACCCCATTAAAAGGTAGGAAAAGGACATAAACAGTTCTCAAAAGGAGACATTTATGTGGCCAATAAACATGTAGAAACAAGCTCAACATCACTGATCACTGAAGAAATGCAAATCAAAACCACAATGAGATAACGTATCATGCCATGCCAGTCAGAATGGCGACTATTAAACAGTCAAGAAACAATAGATGCTGGTGTGGCTGTGGAGAAAACACTTTTACACTGTTGGTGGGAATATAAATTAGTTCACCCATTGTGGAAGACAGTGTGGAGATTCCCCAAAGACCTAGAAATAAAAATACCATTTGACTCAGCAATCCCATTACTTCCCATTACTGGGTATATACCCAAAGCAATATAAATCATTCTATTATAAAGATACATGCACATGTATTTTCATTACAGCACTATTTACAATAACAAACACATGGAATCAACCCAAATGCCCATCAGTGATAGACTAGATAAAGAAAATATGTTACATATATACCCAGTGGAATACTATGCAGCCATAAAAAGGAGTGGTCATATACAGGGCCATAGATAGAGCTGGAACCCAACATCCTCAGCAAATTAACTCAGAAACAGAAAAACAAACACTGTTATGTTCTCACTTACAAGTGGGAGCTGAACAATGAGAACAAATGGACCCATGGTGGGGAAAAACACACATTGGGGCCTGTCGGGGCAGTGGAGGGAGAGAGAACATCAGAATAAATAACTAATGCATGCAGGGCTTACTACCTAGGCGATGGCACATATTTACCGGTGGAACAACCCTGCACATCCTGCACATGTATCCTGGAACTTAAAATAAAATAAAATATTTAAAAAGCAATATAAATAAATAAGTAAATAGACATCAAAAGTGTTACGTAGCTACTTTTGGATACCTCAATAATTTGGTAACTGCATGCTATGTGATTCTTTTTTATAAGGTAATTGGAGAATCATACCTTCATTGTATACCGACAGTATGTAGGTGTACTAGAGAGGTCCTCTCTGAACTGTATTTGTTTAATGCTTAACAAATACATAGCTTTAAAAACATTTTCTATAACTTGGCTGATTCTCCCTAGAGGGGAAAAAATCTTATTTTCTATTGCAGATGACATATGGTCTAATGTGTGAACTAATAACTAGATTCATTAGTTTACACATTCCTGATAAGGGAAATCTAACTTTCATAATTAAGACTTTGCACAACAATTGTGTTATATTGTTATCCAGAGATAAATTCTTTCCAAACATTCCCTGTTCTGAAGCAGTTTCAAAGAGTTTTCCAAAGGTCCTTTTCCCATGCAAAGTCTTAATTTCCATTGTTTTATGAGTTTAATGTTGTCATTCTGCATAGCAATTCTCAGGAAAGCTGTGAAAAAAATTTAAAATTAGGTATTTTTGATACATTTCAGATAGTCTTGATTATCAAAGTCAGCATAAATAAAAAGATTCCTGTTAAAAATTTAAAGACAACAATATTCTTGTAGGAGTACAGTCTGTAAAAAGAAATGCTTCAGCTTTAGTGGAGTGAAGGAAGGACCTTCTTGAAAAAGAACGGTTAATGGAGTGTGTGAATAAGGTTTTTTTGTCTGTTCTAAAAATGGATTCTTCCAAATCACATCTTAGTTCAAGACTGTTTTTGAGAGAGAAAGATGCACAAACAAGAATATATGTATATTGTTTTATTCTGTATCTTAGGAGAAACAGAATAAACTACAGTATGAGTGATTCATACTAGGTGTTAGGAGAAATATCATGATAGTTTACAATAATATGCTCTGGAAGGGGTTACAGAGGAAAGAATTCAGTTATCTTTTTGTGGAGGCTCTAAAAGTAGAAGAGGACATTTAATCTGAGGGAGCTGGGACAAGTTAGTAACTCTTGTTCCATCATTTGTAAAATGGGAGAATCTCTCAGCATCCTTCTGATTTTGAAAATACTTCTGTTATACAAAGTGTATCTTTGGTTGAAGTTGCTACTCTTGGAATGGGGGAGTTTAGGTGAAACTTGGCTACTCATGAGATCTCTGCCTCCTGTTCTATGCACAGTATTTTCCCTCTCCTGGGGCTCTCTGCACCTAATAAATAAAACTGGAAGCAATAGAAGAAACTATGACTTTTTAATATTCTTATATTTAGGCCATTCTTAAGTTTTAGTTCTTTAATGAAGTTGCTGCCATCCCATCAACCCCCTACTGTATTTGTTTTTCTTTTATTTTCCAGCATCTCTGACTAAATGCAATTCACAGAGGTCTTCTGGGTCACGGGAGAGCTATCTTTCCTCAGAATCCTCAGATGACTTGAATGTATGAAGATGACCTGGCAATTCATCCTTGCTCATGGCTCTAGTGCTCCTACTAGTGAAAGCACTTAGGTGTTTGAAATGACACCAAAGAAGCTCTTTCTGAGTCAGCGTATGGGAGCAATTGGTAACAGTATAACACCTGGTGAATATCATCATCATTATTATTGGAACCCACTTTTTCTCCTATATCTATTTTGCTCATTTCCATGGAGCTAAAAGACATTGTGAATGATAAAGTAGAGTGGAACCTGACCAGTGTGGCCCCTTCAGACTATACAGGACATGAGGTTATCAGAAATTCCTTTTTATAATGCAAAAGCAGAAATGTTGAAACAAAGGTTTTGATGAATTATATTTTTAAGGCCAGACTGGTTCTCTATGTTCAAACATAAGCATGAATTAGTTCCTTCCCCAACGTATTTGTACTGTTATATACACCAGTTTATGTCTCTTAGTAGTATATGGTTCATTAAAACCAAGAAATGTGACAGTGAAACTACTGATTTTTGACCATTTACCAAAGCAACTCATCATGAAAAATAACACATTATAGCACTAACTCAGAAAAATATTGCATCATGGAGACAGTAAGGTTATTAAGAAAAAGATTTTTTTTCCTAACTTTTAAATATTAGGATGTTGTACTATGAGTTATTTCGATGTAGAAGTTAGAGAAGCAAATTCAATTTATCAGGAAAATTACCCTCATATTTTAAAGCAAGAAATGGATTAAACAAAGAGATGTTTCAGAAAAAATATGATCTCCTAAAAACAGCGCTATATAGTGTGTCTTTTTCCACCTTGACAATCTACTTTCTGTCCTTTTTGTATTCATAAGATCAAAAAAGTGGCAATAAATTGTTGCTTTTCCTAGTTGTGCCTGGATTGTGTATAGTATATGTTAGACAAACCTACTTTCTCCTGATCACAGCAAAGGGTTATAAATCTATCAGCAGAGAGATTCCCAGAGCATATGGCTCACGGGGGAAAATAGCTTGCATTTAGCCAGCTGTCCAGAGTTCAACAATGTTGGTAACATATTTCAGACCAGATAAACTAGAAAATATATTTAGAAAGTGCAAGCCAAGAAATTTACATTAATCTCTTCCATTTGATTCAAAACCATAAATTGCCATTGCACTATTTCTTAGATTAGAACTTAATTAAATCATTTCTGATCACACAAGATCTGATTGAACAGGAATAATATTCAGTATTTCAGATCTTGAGCTGATGACATCCATCTGGTTAAAACCATAACAATAAGCTTTCTGATAAGTAGTAAGTTATTCAAGTGCATATCTGACATGATTTCTGAACCTGTAAAAGTTAAAAGAGCAAGGGAAAATCCATATACATAAAATGAATCATCTGCAAATTTTCACTAGCCTTCAGACATTTAAGTAAAAATAAAACTCATTTTAAGATTCAGAGTCTATGAATTAAAAATTAGTGAGTTAGGAAAGGGCCCTGGAGATATGGCTTAGTTAGGGGCTGGGACAGGGAAAATGTAAGATGAGCCTAAAGTATCTTGTAGTACCAGGACGAAAGGAAGTACTTTTTTTTAAAAAAAGGACAAAAGAAAAGGGAAAAGAAACAAAGACGGATGTCAAAAAGATATAGTAGCCAACCTGATAGAGCTTCCAGTGGTCAAATCTGAAGAAATTTGAGCAATAAAATAAACAACTATAGCACTGAATTAAAATCTGGTGAATTTAAAATAATCCGTGAATCCATACTAATAAATAAAGGGCTGAATAAGAAATAAATGGAGGATAAGGGGCAAATCTTTCATACACAATAATCCCAAGTAATATACCTCTAGAAAGCAAAGCTTAATTCCTTTTCTCTTGAATGTGGGCTAGAGTTAATTTCACTTCCAAAGCATAGAGTATGAAAAGAAAAAATGGTAACGTTAGAGTGAAGAGACATGATAGACCCCACCTTAAGCCAGTAACATCACTAATGATAAATTATGTTGATAATATGTGCCCATTATGATATGACGTAATTAAAAAGGCACTTCACCTCTCTGGTATGTTTCCCCAAAACTCATAACCCCAATTTAATCATGAACTAACATCAGACAAACCTAAATTGAGGAGCATTCTACAAAATATCTAACCAGGCTCTTCAAACTTGAAAAAAAGAAAGACTGAGAAATTGTCACAGTCTAGAGGAGAGCAAGATGGCATGATGACTAGATGCAGTGTAGTATCCTGGAGCAGATCCTTAAACAGAAAAACAGCATTAGTGGAAAACTGATGAAATACAAATAAAGTCTGTAGTTTAGTTAACAGTGTTGTAACAAGCTTAATTTCTAAGTTTTGCCAAAGATACCATGATTATGTAAGAATTTAACATTAGAGGAAGCTGTGTGAGGTGTAATGTTGAGTTTGAATTTTCAAAAATATCTAACACTCAGTTTGTGAGCTTGCATATTCAAAATAAAGCCAGACCCCCATTTAAGGGTGTTAAAATAGCTGAGATGGGCAGATCACTTGAAGTCAGGAGTTCAAGAACAGTCTGGCCAACATGGTGAAACCCCATCTCTACTAGAAATACAAAAAAATTAGCAGGGCATGGTGGTGCACTCCTGTAATCACAGCTACTCGGGAGGCTGAGGCAGGGGAATCACCTGAAGCTGGGAGGCAGGGGTTGCAGTGAGCCGAGATCACCCCACTGCACTCCAGCCTGGGTGACAGAGTGAGACTCTGTCTTAAAAAAAAAAAAGGAATGTTAAAATAAATAGAAGATCGCTTTGTTAGAAGAACATTGTGCTCCACACAGGTCCTCCTAATGACCTTTGAGAAAGATGGGATGGCCATCTATTGATGTATTCATTCTTGCCAAGATCTTTCAGTTTTTATAAAGGGTATAAAAACTTAATCGATGAACAAAAATATGGGTATGTATGAACAAAACTTATTAGATTATTGCATTCTCGAACCTTGTCAGGAAGGAAAATAACAAATTCATTATTGCTTATGCACTAAAATTTGAATAAAAGAAATAATATTTATGGAGGATTGTTTGAAAGATATGCAGTATGTCCATTTTTCTAGGCACTTTAAACTCTAGATCTGGTTGAAATATCATCAGGTTTGTCCAATGTGTTATAGGCATCATACTAACCCTCCAGGCAATTGATTTATACTACATTCTTCTTTGATAAAATTCTGTTAACCTGAATTGAGAGCTATATAGACTAATCCATGAGGCTATCACTGTATTTTCTAGAAGAATGCTGCTAGAGTTATTATTTCTCACATTACTTCATGTAATTCAGGTGTAGGATGTTTCCCAAGTATCAACAACAGAATTAAGCATATCTTTCTTGAGAAGTTGATGGGGGATTTTGACCTTATGCATCTTTTGGATTATGAAATTGATGTGTTTCCCTTTTTGGAATGAATGCTAGAAAACTCAGGATCAAATTTGTGGTGGGCATCTAACAAGTATATATAACTTCTGAGCATGCACTCCAAACGTTAATCTCACTTTGACTTCAAACATTTTGTTATTGCTCTTTTCTTTTATCATTTATATGTATTATTTATATCATATTGTTGAGATGTGTTTATTTTTGAGAAGTTTTGAGAATGCAGATAGACAATTTTTTTTCAAGAAAATTAGAGATTAGCCTATCACTCAGATAATCATTGTTAACATATTTCAGTATAAGCATAGGAATGCTAGACTTATAGAATCATGCTGTATTTTATGTTACTACCTTTTTAAAGTCAGATTCAAGTCTTCCGTTTTGGAGAAGAGCATGTATAAAAAAAGGTATAAATAAATAAATTGATATAAAAATTTTTTAAAAACCCATTTAAGTCCTTGGTCTTATTTTGTCTTG
Source organism: Macaca nemestrina (assembly GCF_043159975.1). Lineage (NCBI taxonomy): Eukaryota > Metazoa > Chordata > Mammalia > Primates > Cercopithecidae > Macaca > Macaca nemestrina. The sequence goes on from NC_092126.1 coordinate 172,221,432, forward strand.
GTTAGATCTTTTCAATTTGTAGGTTAAATAAATTCTGTTTCTGTGTCTTCATATAGGCATTGAGAATCTTAACATTTAGGAATATACCTGTAGTCACCAATTTATCTATAACCCTGAAGATATAGAACATATTTTGCCCAATGCATAATAATACAGTGACTGATCATTCAATGATTCCTTAATTAATAAGGAATTGAGCATAAGCATTCTATTTCTTTTTGTCTTAATTAGAACTTGGAACAAATTTACCTTTTCTCTCTTAATTGAAGAATGGCAACATTCATTAGGTAACTGTTGAAGTACAAGTTTTACTCAGGGGCCTCTTTAGCATTCTGCTAGTCCAAGAACTTAACTAAATGAGATCTTAGAAGTCATAACAATTTTGATACATAAGGCATTATAGAAGCATCAATGCTGTAATAATAATACTAATAAGTTTCACACCTATGTCTTTTTAAAATAGTGAAGAGAAGAGGAAAATAGAAGATAAGAATGAAATACATGGGATGTGTAAATAATTTCTATTGGAGAAATCATGATCTTAATCCTTTTAAGCATGTCTTACTAAAGAAGATCAAGGGGGAGAAGAAAAAGGAGGAGGAGGAAAAGGAGATTTTTAAATAAAGGAAAAAATAGAGACAAGCTAATGGATTTTCATGGAGAAGCGTTAAAGAGGAATAAAATAATCTCATTCAAAAAGGATGTTAAAGGCATTCTAAGGCCATGAAAAATGCTCACTGGTTCACAGTTTTGGACTGTTAGAGCTGGGAGGGCATCTTTAATCTACTTTAATCTCTCTCTCTCTCTCTCACTTCCTCCTGTTCCATTTTTCTCTCTTTCTCTGTCTCCCCATTCTTCCTCTGTCTCTTCATTCTCCTTTGGATGAGGTAATTGGGATCCAAAATGTTAATATAATCTTTCTCAAATTATACAGCTCTGGGGGCAGAGCTAAGGTTAAAAACCTAGACCTCTTGATTTCTAGCCCAATTTTCTTTTTGCTTCAGTGGATGGGGACACAAATATAGCAATGCCAAAACACAGTACACTCAAACATAAATCATGGTTAACTAAACTACTGCTGAGGTTGGGTGGCTCAAGATACCGGACTTCTGTGTGTGTCTAAATTGGGAGTACACAGTTAAAGATTTCAGCAATTACTTGTATTTCTCTCCTACTGATTTGTACATAATAAGTGATGAATAAATATAATCTATAATAAACTATTGGATTATTGTTGAATTTCTACCCAGGCTGATTCTTTAATTAGACCTTTGATGGTGGAGTTACTATGACCTTGAGCCCTTGGCTGCTTCCAACTTCTGCCGCATTCCCCATGCCAATCATGAACCCTAGATCACCATGTTCTGTAAAACAGCTGGAGACAGTCGCACACTGAGTAAACTTCATTCTCTAACCACTAGCCCTTGATAGATTCAGACAATTGCTCCTAATTAATGTTCAGGAATTCTTCCTTCCCCCAATTAATTCTCTGGAAAGTTCACATTATAGACGCTGTTGTGTTTTACATCTATCTTCATGTCTAGTTTTATATTCTGAGCCAATAACCCCATCTATTATTTCACTGAGAAGCTTGAGGCCATTTTCTTTTCCTATTTCCAGAAAATATGTATGTACGTAATTTGGGCACATATCTATGTACTTCTATACACTCCTCTTCTTTCCTAGTTTAACTGCTACATCTGCCTCCTAGTCCCGTTTTCCCCTCTCCATTTCCAATCTTCCCAATTCCCCCACCTCTTCAGATTTTTCCTGTCTGGTTTGCTCAAAATATTTCTTTAGTAATTCTCTCTCTCTCTCTCTCTCTCTCTCTGTCATACCTTTAAATATGTTCATGTCTCCACCCTCTTGCTGCTCATTTACCTGGCCCTGGCTCTTGGAAAATGCATTAACTGCCAGTATTTGAGTTATTGCTATTGTTCAAATCCTTTGCAGACTTGTATCTCCAGCCCACAGCTTTCTCCTGAGCCATAGCTAAATTCTACTGAATTATGTTCAAGACCATTCCAGTTTAGTTCAGTCCATTTAAGAAATTTGATTTCCCATCTGTTATCACCTTTCATTTTTTAATTTCTGACTTGTTACACCTTTATTTCATTTTCCTTGGTTCTCTGATCTCCTTTTATATTTACAATTACTCCAGTATTCCTCCCTTCAGTTTCTCCTTGCTTCTATCACATTATATTATGGTTCAAGTTGGCATTTCCATGTAGCAGACGTCACTCTTCTATTTCTGCTTTGGTATTACATGTCAGGTATATAAACACCCATACTCATGGAATTGATAAATGTGTTTCCTGCATAGGCTCTTCTCAAGCAGCTGGCGATTAGGCAACTGTCTGACTAATTCCTTATTATCGCACATTCCAATGATTAACAATGGCCTTCATGCAAGATTTGTAGTCAGTGGATTCTGAGCAAAAATGAGAGATTAAGCTCCCCAAAACATGTTTTTGTTCACATCATCCCTCTCTTCAAAATTTTTCACTGTCTTTCCATGATATATTCTACAGAGTTGAGTCCAAATCCTTCAGTCTGGAATTCAGAGTTTCCACTCAAGTCCACATCTCTGATCTCCTCACATCTCTCATCAACATGAATGTCCCTCTTTTTACAAATCTACCAGATTTATCTACCCAGACCTGTGTGTGCATTTTCACTGCAGCACTTTTGCTTATGCCATTCTTTCCACTCTAAATCAGACAACTACATCTATCTACATCTTACCTATCTGATGCCAACAACATTTTTTAAATAAAATTCAACATCCATTACTGCTTAAAACTCTTAGTTACCTAGGACCAGGTAGACTCTTCCCTAACTTGATAAAAGATTTCATCCTAAACCAATAGCCAGTATCATATTTAATAGTAAAATTCAAATTACTTCTATGAAAATTCAAAATAATATAAGGATGCTGGCTATTACCAAAATGATTTCATACTGCATTTGATATCTTTATATCAAGAGCCATTTATTTTGGAAAGAAGAGACCAAAGTTATCTTAATTTGCAGATTATATGGGTGTTGCCTACTCAGACAACTCAAGAGAATTAAATGTAAAAAGTAATAGAACTAATAAGAGAGTGCTCCAGGTTTGCAGATTATAAAATAAATATTCAAAAAGCAATAGATTTCTTACATACCAGCAATAACTAGTTAAACAAAAATAGAATGAAATAATGTTATTAACAATAAAAGACACAAATATTTTATAATAAGAAAGAATAAATTTAACAAGAGATGTTCAGGATGTATACGAATCTGCAACATTTTAATGAAACCTATATATCGTATCAGTCATTCAATATTCAATTCTGTCACCAAAGCTTTCCAAAACCAAGATAAAAACATTCTCTCTCATCTGAACTCCTGTCATTTTTATTATGAATAACAGTCAACTAATTCTTAATTACATAGTTCTTTACATTTAGACTGAGATTCTCAAAAACAAAGATTGTGCTATATGTATGCTGGTTATCATAAAACTTTGGTCACTTTAATCTCTAGCCTTGCTTTCTTATCTGTAATATGGGAATTATGTGTATATGTCCATCACCAGGTTACTATGTAGGTTAAAGGTACAATTCATAAATAATGGTAATTTTAATATTTTATAGTAAATAACATTTGATAATTATAAAATCATATATTAATTATTTAAATTACTAGATTAAGGTTGTAGTTCCCTAGTGTACAACATGGCACATAATAAGGCCTCAACAAATGGTACACCTTAGTCATAACTCTTGGTACAACTCTTGGTTACACAGAGTTGACCAAAGTATTGACAACTGTCAAGAATAAATAAGCCCTTTATTTCTAGGGATAGAAATATGGGAAGAAACACATAAAAAAACACAGCAACTGCAATTCAGAACTAAAGAAAGTCAGGAACCAGGTAAAACAAGGTAAGGGACTAGGAATCAGGAGAACACATACACATGTTGGGACTGCTTGAGAATAAAGGCTGCTAAGAAAGAATGGATCCAACGGATACTTCAGAGATCAGAAGTCTCTGAAGTAATGGAAAATCCTTCACATGTTTTTGAAAGAATATTATACTTATGCCAGTAGGAAGATGAATGTATTCAGGAAGATGACAATTCGGATTTGCTAATGTTTTAAGAACTAATCATGTGGAAAGATTAAAATAGTAGCTCTCAAATCAGTGGGAATATGAGTGTGGTGGCAGCAGCCAAACTGTACACTATTAAAATGTCACGTCTATTCCTATAGTAGATGCACAGTAAATGTGCTTTGGATAAATGCCATGCACTTTAACAATAATTAAGATCACCTAGAATGATCTTGATTTAAGGTGTAATGAAACGATTATTATCAACTGGTTCAAAAGCCAAATTCCAATTAAAAATATTTATTCCACATGAGCAACAAAACTACCAAAGGATATTCTGAATCAGCCTTAGGCTAGCCAGTTTGACTTTGAGAGAAATTAATTTTTAAAATTACCCATCTTCGAATTCTTCAAAAAGAATTTAAAGAAGCAAAATTCCTATTTTTATTCTAATCTGGTAAATAGTATCAAATCCCACTGCTAGAATAGATGCGAACCCTTGTGTAATTTATATTATGTAACATTTATATGTCTCTAAATGTTTTATGATCAGCAAGTTTTCACCTGTACCTGTGTAACAAACCTGAATGTTCTGCACATGTATCCCAGAAATTAAAGTGTAAGTTAAGAAAAGTTAAATAAAAAAAAAAAAAAAAAAAGAGAGAGAGAGAGAAATGATAATGTTTTGCCTAAGACCTGGGTTAAAATTCTGACCTTGCTGCTTACTAACTGTTACTTGGGTGAGTTATTCACCCCCTTAAAAACTCATTTTCCTCATCTATACGTTGTTTGACAGTAATCTCCACCTTTTGAGTTGTTTTGAAGATAAAGTGAGATAATTTGTATAGAAAAACCTTAGTAAATTGTACTAATTAACACTATGAAAATAATATAAACACTATAAAATGTGTGTGTGCTTGTGTGTGTGTATGTGTGTGTGTTTCAAGGCCTTAAGAAGGCATGTTTATCAAGTGAATTGACTAAGTTGTAAGTTTTATGAAGGTTGGAACCGTAACTGATTTTTTTTTAAACTTGGAGTTTAGCTCAGTACCTGGTACTCCACAGCTATTTGTTGAGTGAAAAAAATGAATAAACAGATACACAGACATTCAAGAGGAGGCAGTTTTTAGAAGGAAGGTTTAGAAGGAAACTGGGTTACAATCACCTATGCACCTCTTTTGTTGCCTCATGTGTTTTTACCAAGACAACACAATTTCAAGGAATTCAGGGACACTAAAATCTGTATAGTATAAAGTGAAAGCACTGCCATCCAGCTGATGAATGTTTATAACTAAGAGTAAACAAGATAACATGGATCATAGCCTAGTTGTTGCATAGTACTTCTATTCTTCAAGTAACCCTCTGGGTTTCTTAGTAACCTCATGCTCTCAAAGATAATCATGCAAATCAGGATGATGCTTATCAAAAAAGATATAAAAGCACACTGATAAACCATACATCCAATCAAGAACTAATCACACACCTTTGAAGATTTATGAGCTGTCCCCATAGGAAAGGGTTGGTAAACAATAGGCAGCAGGACAATAAAAAAAAAATAAAATAAAGGGTCTACTAGAATATGAGCTCACAAATGTACCCTCCTTCTTCCCAGCTTGGATAGGAGATCTTAGGGGTCACTCTGAGCCTTTGAGGTGTGGACTGCTTTGTCCTGGACCCTGTAGGAAAGTGAAGGAAAGTGAAGCTTGAAAGCACTTATCTAATAAAGACAAACGTGAATGCAAAAATATGTGAACCCCATGCAAAAACTAAAGAGAATATGGCTAAAAGAACCAACTTCAGAATCAGGTCTATCAGGGCCAGAATCCGGGCTCCATCACTTATGAACAAAGTGGCCATATTAAAGTAACGTAAAATTTCTGTGTCTTGGTTCTCATGGGAATGATGATATTTTGTAGGGTGACTTGAGTACTCAATGCAGCAACACAGGTCATCCATTTGGTGAAAGCATTCGATAATGAAAGCTATTATTTTTATGTTAGGGAAAATGATCTCAGTCTTGGAAAGAGAATCACTCTTTCTCTTACCTAAAAATCAATTAATAATAATCTTGCCTTTCCTTAAGTTTTTAAATGCCTGAACAATGAGGGTTGAATTGTTGCTAATTGAGAGTATAGACAAACCAGAGAAAAAAGAGACACGGGGCCATTGCTGAGGAAGAAAGACCTCTGTTTTTCATTTCTGATTTAAGCCCTAGATGAAACCAACTTTCAGTGTGGACTGTGAACTGGACAACCAGATCCTAGTGGCATCCTGCCATTGTGTCTGGAATTGGTTCCTTCTGGCGGGTTCTTGGTCTGGCTGACTTCAAGAACGAAGCCGCGGACCTTCGCCTTGAGTGTTACAGCTCATAAAGGTAGTGCGGACCCAAACAGTGAGCAGCAGCAAGATTCATTCCAAAGAGCAAAACAGTAAACTTTCTACAAAGCGGAAGGGGACCTGAGTTGGTTACTGCTGCTGGCGCCTGCGGCCTGTTTTTATTCCCTTATTTGCCCCCTCCTCCCCCCACATGCTGCTGATTGGTCCGTTTTTACAGAGTGCTGAGTGGTGCATTTACAAACCGTTAGCTAGACACAGGGCACTGATTGGTGCATTTACAATCCTTTAGGTAGACAGGAAAGTTCTCCAAGTCCCCTACCCGATTAGCTAGACAGAGCCCTGATGGTGTGTTTACAAACCTTTAGCTAGACAGATAAGTCCCCACCCGACCCGGAAACCCAGCCGACTTCACCTCTCACCATTACTAGCTGTGTTACCTTGGGCAAAATTCCGACGTTCCCAAGCCTCAGTGTCCACCTCTTTTAAGATGAGAATGGTGCTACCCGATGCAGAGAGTTGTTGGGGGTTTAAATGAAATTAGAGTATACAATGATTAGCACAATGTCCCGAAGGTCTAAGCATTAAAAAAATAGATAACAATGAAAATAATAAGTAGGACACTTGCAATCTAGAAGTTTAATGTCATTGAAGAATTCCTTATAAGGACTTAAAACAGTGAATTCAAGGTGAAATGAAGTATTACCGGCACTACATATTTCATAACTAGAGTTAAAATTGATATCAATTTGGGAAAGGTCTTTACAAACTTGTGATAGATAATAAGCTCTTATTTTCTGTCTGATTGCCCCCCAAATTCTCCATTATTTTTCTCAAATCCTCACTAACTTTTGGTTAATTTCTTTCCTCTTAGTTTTTCATGATGAGATATTTGTCAAATATTTTATACTTAACTACGTGCTGTCACATAAAATATCTCCAAATAACTTCAAATTCTAACCTGTAACCAAATGTGAAACCCCTGGGAAGACTGGAAAGTCTAGCAATGTCAAATTGAGCAACAAGGACACTTTGGGAACTCAAACCTTCAGGTGCAGTTAAAAAGAAGCTACCACTAATTGAATACCTTTTACATATCAGGTATTATGCTAGGCTTTTTACCTCCTTAAGAGAATTCTCATAATAACACTGAAGGGTAAATACTATCATGCTCATATTTGGAAAGCAGACCTTGAGATGTGAGACAATTTGGTTAAGATCAAAGAGTTAAGGAATGGCAGCATCAGAGTTGAACTCTAAGTCTGTCTGACTTCAAAGCCTGCCCTTTCTTCCTTAAGCCTCAATCCCTCTCCCCAGGAAACTGGGCACCCACCCAAGCCCATGGCAGGGACCACAGCATCCTGCTGGTGACAACAGGGCCCACGCATCATTGCAGGCAGCATCATGAAATGTAGTCCCCATTAGAAGGTGATGCTAAGGCAACCGAGAGACTCCCTGCCCCAGATAGGATTGGCAATGGCACCAAGCTTGTCTGCAGGTGAGACCCAGAAAATCCAGCTTCAGCTGGCTTGCAAGAAGAAGGCAGAAGGGCAGGTGGAACCTGCAAGAGAGGGGTTTACAATTAACCTATTTTGTCCAGCAGATTTCACAGGTCATTATTGCTTACAGAGATGTTTAGTTTTGCTGTTAACATGGTACTTTTTTCAAATGAACTTTTATGTGCAGCCTTTATGTAAATGAATATGTAAGTAAAAGCTCAAATGTTCTCACGTGAGATCATCAAGGTACAGAGAACTAGGGCCTCTAGGCCCTTTGCTGGCTTACATTGGCCCCCACAGCGCCTCTGTGGGTCCATGTAGTTCTCAGGAGTAATTTAAAAATCACTACATTACATATTAATTATTATTTCCCAAGTGTGCACAAAAATCAAACATAACCGTTTTTACAATGCAGATTCTTGTTCCCCAGCTAAGACTTGCATTTGGGGAGTTCTTAGTTAAGTATCTAGAAGATTTCCATTCCTTGCCTTGTTCCAAATAATACATATATATATATATATATTTGAATGTTATGCATATATAACATATATATAATATATGGTTTAAAAGATTCAGAATATAAAGAATTCCATCATTCAGAAGGTCCTTTTCTTTCTCTCATTTTTAAGTGGATAATATATTTATTTTAATTTTGAGGTCTTAAACTAAATTTTCTTGGTATTTAAAGCTTTATTTCTGTAGCTTTCAGTACGGAGAAAAAGAGTAAATTGAAGTTTAATTAATGTTTTTGTTTAACTTGTATTTTAGCTTCAGGGATACATGTGCAGGATTGTTATATAGGTAAATCGCCTGTCACAGGGGTTTGGTGTACAGATTATGTCATCACCCAGGTAATCAACAGAGTACCTGATAGGTAGTTTTTTTGATCTTTACCCTCCTCCCACCCTCTACCCTCAAGTGGGCCCAAGTGTCTTTTGTTCCCTTCTTTGTGTTCATATGTACTCAATGTTTAGCTCCCATATATAAGTGAGAACATGTGGTATTTGGTTTTCTGTTCCTTTGTTAGTTTACTTAGGATAACATCCTTCAGTTCCATCCACATTGCTGCAAAGGACATGATCTCATTGTTTTTTATGGTGTGCAGTATCTCATGGTATATATGGTACATTTTCTTTACACAATCTACTGTTGATGGGCATTTAGGCTGCTTCTATGTGTTTGCTATTGTGAATAGTGCTGCTATGAACATACGCATGCATGTGTCTTTATGGAAGAACAATTTATATTTTCGGGGGTATATATGCCGTAATGGGATTGCTGGGTCGAATGGTAATTCTGCTTTGAGTTCTTCAAGAAATTGCAAAACTACTTTTCACAATGGATGAGCTAATTTACATTCCCACTAACAATGTATAAGCATCCCTTTTCTCTATAACTTCACCAGCACCTGTTATTTTCTGACTTTTTAACAGCCATTCTGACTGCTGTTAGATGGTATCTCATTGAGGATTTGATTTGCATTTCTCTACTAATTAGTAGTATTGAGCATTTTTCATATGCTTGTTGGCTGGGTGTTACGTGTCTTTTTTTGAAAAGTGTCTATTCATGTCCTTTGCTCACTTTTTTAATGAGGTTGTTTGATTTTGCTAGTTCATTTGTTTAAATTCCTTACAGATTTTAAATATCAGACCTTGTCACATGCACAGTTTGCAAATATTTTCTCTTGTTCTGTAGGTTGTCTGTTTACTCTGTTGATGTGGTTTTTTTTTCTTCTGTGCAAAAGTTCTTTAGTTTAATTAGGTACCATTTATCAATTTTTGTTTTTCTTATAATTGTTTTTGGTGTCTTCGTCATGAAATCTTTGCCAGGTCCTATGTCCTAGGCACCTAGAAAATAGATTTTTAAAGGATTTTTATAGTTTTAGGTTTTACATGTAAGTCTTTAATTTATCTTGAGTTGATTTTTGTGTATGGTGTAAGAAAGGGATCTAGTTTCAATCTTCTGCATATGGCTAGCCAATTATCCCAGCATGATTTATGAAATAGAAAGTCCATTCTCCATTGCTTGGTTTTGCCAACTTTGTCAAATATCAAATCATTGTCGGTGTGTGGCATTATTTCCGGGGTCTCTATTTGTTCCATTGGTCTATGTGTCTGTGTTTTTATCAGGTATCATGCTGTTTTGGTTACTGTAGTCCTATAGTATAGTTTGAAGCTGTATCGTATCGTATCGTATCGTATCATATAGTATAGTATAATATAGTACAGTGTAGTATAATGTGATTGCTCCAGCTTTGTTCTTTTTGCTTGGGATTGTCTTGGCTATTCGGGCTAATTTTGGTTTCATATGAATTTTTAAACAGTTGTTTCTAATTCGTGAAGAATGTCATTGGTAGTTTGATAGGAATAGCACTGAATCTGTAAATTGCTTTGGGAAGTATGACCATTTTAACAATACTGATTCTTCCTATCTGTGAGCTTGGAATGTTTCTCCACTTGTTTGTGTCATCTCTAATTTCCTTCAGCAGTGTTTTGTAATTCTCACTGGAGAGATCTTTTACCCCCCTGGTTAGGTGTATTCTTAGGTATTTTATTCTTTTATTTGTGACTTTTGTGAATGGGATTGTGCTCTTGATTTGGCTCTCAGCTTGAAGGTTCTTGGTATAAAGGAATGCTGCTAATTTTTGTACATTGATTTTGTATTCTGAAACTTTGCTGAAGTTGTTTATCAGATCAAGGAGTTTTGGGGCAGAGACTGGGGTTATCTATGTGTAGAATTGTTGGGAGCAAGCCTCCCAAAATCTGGCCATAAACTGGCCCCAAAACAGGCCATAAACAAAATCTCTTCAGCGTTGTGATATGTCCATAATGGCCCTAACGCGCAAGCTGGAAGGTTGTGGGTTTACAGGAATGAGGGCAAGGAATACCTGGTCTGCCCAGGATGGAAAACCAAACCGCTTAAAGGCATTCTTAAGCCACAAACAATTAGCATGAGGGAACTGTGTCTTAAGGGCGTGTTCCTGCTGTGGTTAACTAGCCCAACCTATTCATTTAATTTGGCCCATCCCTTCGTTTCCCATAAGGGATACTTTTAGTTAATTTAGTATCTATAGAAACAATGCTAATGACTGGTTTGCTGTTAATAAATATGTGGGTAAATCTCTGTTGGGGTTCTCAGCTCTGAAGGCTGGGAGACCCCTGATTCCCCACTTCACAGCTCTATATTTCTGTGTGTGTGTCTTTAATTCCTCTAGCGCCGCTAGGTTAGGGTCTCCCTGACTGAGCTGGTCTTGGCATGGAATCATATTATCTTCAGACAGGGATAGTTTGACTTCCTCTCTTCCTATTTAGATGCCTTTTATTTATTTGTTGCCTCATTGCTGGACATCTAGGACTATGTTGCATAGGAGTGATGACAGAGTGATTTTTGTCTTGTGCTGGTTTTCAAGGGGAATGCTTCCAGCATTTACTCATTCAGTAAGATATTGGCTGTGGAGTTGTCATAGATGGCTCTTATTATTTTGAGGTATGTTCCTTCAATACCTAGTTTATTGAGAGTTTTTAACATGAAGGGATATTACATTTTAGGGGAAGATTTTTATTTCTCTATTGAGGTAATCATGGGATTTTTTAACATTCTGTTTATAAAATAAGTTATATTTATTGATTTGTGTATGTTGAACCAACCTCGCATCCCAATGATGAAGCCTACCTGATCATAGAATATTAGCTTTTTGATGTGCTGCTGGATTCAGTTTGCTAGTATTTTGTTGAGGATGTTTGCATCAAGGATATTAGCCTGAAGTTTTCCTTTTTTGTGTGTCTCTGCCATGTTTTGGTATCAGGATGATGCTGGCCTCAGAATGAGCTAGGGAGGAGTCCCTCCTCCTCAATTTTTTGAAATAGTTTCAGTAGAAATTGTACCAGCCTTTCTTTATATATGTGGTAGAATTCAGTTATGAATCCATCTGGTTCTGGGATTTCTCTGATTGACAGGCTTTTTATTACTGGTTAAATTTCAGAGCTTGTTATTGGTCTGTTCAGGAATTCAATTTCTTCCTCTTTAAGTCTTGGAAGGCTGTATATTTCCAGAAATTTATCCATTTCTTCTAGGTTTCCTAGCTTGTGTGCATAGGGGTGTTTATAGTAGTCTCTGAGGTTGTTTTCTTTTGTTTTGTTTTGTTTTGAGACACAGTTTCGCTCTGTCACCCAGGCTGGAGAGCAGTAGCTCAATCTTGGATCTTGGCTCACTGCAACCTCCATCTCCCGGGTTCAAGCCATTCTCATGCCTTGGCCCCCCTTGAGGGTAGCTGGGACTACAGGTGCCTGCCACCATAACTGATAATTTTTTTTTTTGTATTTTTAGTAGAGATGGAATTTCACCATGTTGGTCAGGCTGGTGTTGAACTCCTGGCCTCAAGTGATCTGCCTGCCTCTGACTCTCAAAATGCTGGGATTACAGGCATGAGCTACTGTGCCTGGCTAGCGTTTTTTGTATTTCTGTGGGGTCAGGTCAGTGGTAATATCTCCTTTTTCATTTCGGATTGTGTTTATTTAGATCTTCTCTTTTTTTCTCTAGTAGCCTACCTACTGGTCTATTTATCTTATTAATTTTCTGAAAGTACCAATACCTGAATTCATTCATCTTTTGTGGTTTTTTTTGTTGTTTTTATTTATTTTTGTTTGTTTGTTTTTTGCATTTCAATTTCCTTCTAGAAATTCAGCTTGATTTTGGTAATTTTTTTGTCTTCCATACCTTTGTGGTTGGTTTTCTCTTGTTTCTCTAGTTCCTGTAGTTGTGATGTTAGTTTCTTAATTTGAAATTTTTCTACCTTTTTGATGTGGGCATTAAGTGCTATATACCTTCCTTTTAATATTGCTTAGCTGTAACACAGAGATTCTGGGATGTTGTATCTTTGTTCTCATTAATTTAAAATAATTTCTTGTTTTCTACCTTAATTGTATTGTTTACCCTAAGATCATTCAGGAGCAGCTTGTTTAGTTTCCATGAATTTGTATGGTTTTGAGTGATGTTTTTAGTATTGGTTTCTGTTTTTATTGTGCTGTGGTCTGAGAGAGTGGTTTGTATGATTTTTTTTTTTTAATTTGCTGAGTATTGTTTTATGTCCGACTGTGTGGTTGATTTTAGAGTATTTGCTAAGGTGTCAAGCTCAGGTCCTGCATATCTTTGTTAGTTTTCTGCCTCAATTTTAGGTCTAATACTGTCAGTGGGGTGTTTAAGTGTCCCACTATTATGGCTATATAAGTTACTTTGTAGTATCTAAGAACTCATTTTATGAATCTAGGTGTGCCTGTGTTGGGTGCATATATATTTAGGCGAGTTAGGTCTTGTTGAATCGAGCCCTTTTTCATTATGTAATGCCTTTCTTTTTCTTTTTTTGATTTTTGTTTGAAGTCTGTTTGGTCTGAAATAAGTATTGCAACCTCTGCTTCTTTCTGTTTTCTGTTTGCTGGTAGATTTTTTTCTCCATCCCCTTACTTTGAGCTTATGGGTCTCATTGCATATGACATGGGTCCCTTGAAGACAGTGTACCGTTGGGTCTTGCTTCCTTTTCCAGCTTGCCAGTTGCCTTTTAATTGTGCCATTTAGTCCAATTATATTCAAGGTTAATATTGATATGTGGGATTTCATCCTGTCGTTACGTTGTTAGCTGGTTGTTATGCAGACTTGTTTGTGTGGTTACTTTATTGTCAATGGTCTATGTACTGAAGCTTTGTTTTTGTTTCTGTTTTAGTGGCTGGTAACAGTCTTTCCTTTCTATATTTAGCACTTTCTTCAGGACCTCTTTTAAGGCAGGCCTGGTGGTAACAAATTCCCTCAGCATTTGCTTGTCTGAAGAGGATCTAATTTCTCCTTTGCTTATGAAGTTTAGTTTGGCTAGATATGAAATTCTTGATTAGAAGTTCTTTTTTATAAGAATGCTGAATATAGGTCCCCAATCTCTTCTGGCTTGTAGAGTTTCTGCTGAAAGGTCCACTGTAAGCCTGATTTGGCCCCCTTTGTAGGTGACCTCCCCCCTTTCTCTAACTGCCTTTAACATTTTTTCTTTCATTTCAGCCTTACAGAACCTGATGACTATGTGTATTGGAGATGGGGAATGGTGTTCTTGTGTAGTATCTTGCAGGGGTTCTCATGCCCTATATTTCATGAATTTGAATGTTGACCTCCAGTGAGGTTGGGGAAATTTTCATAAATGATATCCTGAAATATGTTTTCTGAGTTGCTTGCCTTCTATTTCTGTCTTTCAGGGATGCAATAGGTCATAGATTTGGTCTCTTTACATAATGTGCTCATTTGTGCCAGTGATGACGTTGACCTGGGGGTAGGGTGGTGGTGGGCATTGGACTGGCTGTCTCTATGCGTGTTTGTGCCAGCTGCAATGTTTTTCCAGGATAGGGACTGGCAAATAGGGACTGGCAGCAGTGGTATGGGGAAAGGAGAGGCAAGATCCACCTGCCCACCTGCACACCAGCAAAATGATGTGGGGGGTGGTCATGGGTGAGTGCATGCTGGAAAAGTGGCACAGGGGAGACTGTGGTGGAGGGAAAGTATGGGTAGACTGGTGGGGGCCAGTGGGGGGAGATTGTGGGTGGGCTGGTAGGGGTCAGTGGGGGCCACTCTACTGGAGCTCTCCAAGAGTCAGGAGTGGTCTGTCTGTGCAGGAGCTGTGATGTGGATCCTGGGGAGGCACCCTGGCTGGGCATCTGAGGCTGCACTGCAATCAGACATGGCCAGGCTGGGGCTATGGGAGTTGCCAGCAGACAGGAGAATGCTCAAGTCTGACCAGCCCCATATCATGAACAAGATCACCCTACTCTGTTCAGGTCTGACAATTCACCTAAAGTTAAATTCTTCTAGGGGAGCAAGGTGGGTCTTGGGGGATGTGCATCTCTGGGCATGCTCCACTGCAGATGATCCCACACCAAGACTTCTGGGCTTTGTACTGGTTGGAGTTCTATGCCTACTATGTCTCTAAGCAGCTCTTCCTGCCTACTTACATATTTGTGGCATCTCCTTCTGCCAGAATTTCAGAGGTTTATGGTAAGAGTGGGTCAGTTCTCACACGCTCAACTCACCCCTTATTCAGGAGGCATTGGGGGACGGGAATGAGTCTCAGTGCACAGCAGCCCAGTGCAGGATTCCAGGTTGTGTTCTTCCATCCACTCTCAATGCCTTTTCTTTAAAGATCTTTTCAGAGTGCACCAGTTTTCCCAATGTCTCAGTCTCTCGGTGTTAGGTGTTCCTCCTGGCTGCATCTATTCAGTGATCTTGTGTCCCGCCTTAGAAGGTCTTTTTCAGTAAAGACTACAACTTGGCTGCAATCTCTCCCTGCTGAAATTACTTGCCTCTTGCTCTTGACCTAAAAATAATGACAATGATGCCATTCAGTGACAACCTTTTCTTGCTTATATGAGTTATGGAATTCTTCCAATATCTAATAAAAGTGTGAAAAAGTACAGACATACAAAAACTGTCATGATATAAAGGAAAAAAAATATTTTGAAAAAATCTAACAACATTTTGTTTCCTCCCCTAAGTATACCTTTCATGAAATATTTCAGAGGAATAAAAACATTGGGAATTTTGGCAAGATGGCAGAATAGGAACAGCTCTGTTGTGCAGCTCCCTGTGAGATCAATGCAGAAGGTGGGGGATTTTTGCAATTCCAACTGAGGTACCTGATTATCTCATTAGGACTGGTTAGACAGGGGGAGCAGAAGCAGGGTGGGGCGTCACCTCACCTGGGAAGTGCAAGGTGTTGGGGAACTCCCTCCCCTAGCCAAGGGAAGCTGCAAGGGACTGTGCCGCGAGGAATGGTGCACTGTGGCCCAGATGCTGTGCTTTTCCCTTGGTCTTTGCAACCCGCAGACCAGGAGATTACCTTGGGTGCCTACACCACCAGGGCCCTGGATTTCAAGCACAAAACTGGGGGGCCATTTGGACAGATACCGAGCTAGCTGCAGGAGTTTTTTGTTTGTTTGTTTGTTTGTTTTTTCATACCCCAGTGGCTCCTGGAATGCCAGTGAGACAGACCATTCACTCCCCTGAAAGGGGGCTGAAGCCAGGAAGCCAAGTGGTCTAGCTTAGTGGATCCCACCCTCATGGAGTCCAGCAAGCTAAGATCCACTGGCTTGTAATTGCTGCCAGCACAGCAGTCTGAAGTTGACCTGGGATGCTTGAGCTTGGTGGGGGGAGGGGCATCCACCATTACTGAGGCTTGAATAGGCTGCTTTCCCCTCACAGTGTAAACAAAGCCACTGGGAAATTCAGACTAGGTGGAGTCTACCACAGCTCTGCAAAGCAGCTGTAGCCAGACTACTTCTCTAGATTCCTCCTCTCACGGAAGGGCATCTCTGAAAGAAAGGCAGCAGCCCCAATCAGGAGCTTATAGATAAAATTGCCATCTCCCTGGGACAGAGAACCTGGGGGAAGAGGCGGCTGTGAGTGCAGCTACAGCAGACTTAAACGTTCCTGCCTGCTGGCTCTGAAGAGAGCAGCAGATCTCCCAGCATAGTGCTCAAGCTCTGCTAAGGGACAGACTGCTTCCTCAAGTGGGTTTCTGACCTCCATGCCTCCTGACTCCCAGCAGAGAATGCTATAAACACCTCTATGCAAGTAAACTAGAAATCTAGAAGAAACGGATACATTCCTGAACACATACACCCTCCCAAGACTAAACCAGGAAGAAGTTGAATCCCTGAATAGACAAGTAACAAGTTATAAAATTGAGGCAGTAATTAACAGCCTACCAACCAAAACAGTCAAGGACCAGATGTATTCACTGCTGAATTCTACCAGAGGTACAAAAGGGAGCTGGTACAATTTCTTCTGAAACTATTCCAAACAATAGAAAAGAGGAATCCTCCCTAACTCATTTTGTGAGGCTAGCATCATCCTGATACCGAAGCCTGGCAGAGACACTACAAAAAAAAGAAAATGTCAGGTCAATATCCCTGATGAACATTGATGTGAAATCCTCAATAAAATACTGGCAAACTGAATCCAGTAGCACATCATAAAGCTTATCCACCACGATCAAGTCGGCTTCATCCCTGGGATGCAAGGCTGGTTCAACATACATAAATCAATAAACATAATCCATCACATAAGCAGAACTGATAATAAAAACTACATGCTTATCTCAATAGATACATAAAGGCCTTTGATAAAATTCCACACCCTTTCATGCTAAAAACTCTCAATAAACTAGGTATTGATGGAGTGTATCTCAAAATAATAAGAGCTATTTATGACAAACCCACAGCCAATATCATACTGAATGGGCAAAAACTGGAAGCATTCTCTTTGAAAACCGGCACAAGACAAGAATGCTCTCTCTCACCACTCCTATTCAACACAGTATTTGAAGTTCTGGCCATGGCAATCAGGCAAGAGAAAGAAATAAAGGGCATTTAAATAGAAAGAGAGGAAGTCAAATTGTCTGTTTGCAGATGACATGATTGTATATTTAGAAAACCCCATCATCTCAGTCCAAAATCTCCTTAAGCTGATAAGCCACTTCAACAAAGTCACAAGATTCAAAATCAATATGCAAAAATCACAAGCATTCCTATAAACCAATAATAGACAGAGAGCCAAATAATGAGTGAACTCCCATTCACAATTGCTATAAAAAGAATAAAATACCTAAGAGTACAACTTACAAGGGACTTGAAGGACCTCTTCAAGGACAACTACAAACCACTGCTCAAGGAAATAAGAGAGGACACAAATGGAAAAACATTCAATGCTCACAGATAGGAAGAATCAATATCATTAAAACGGCCATATTGCCCAAAGTAATTTATAGATTCAGTGCTATCCCCATCAAGATACCATTGACTTTCTTCACAGAATTGGAAAAACTACTTTTAATTTCATATGGAACCAAAAAAGAACCCAGATAGCCAAGACAATCCTAAGCAAAAAGAACAAAGCTGAAGACATTATGCTACCTGACTTCAAACTATACTACAAGGCTACAGTAACCAAAACAGTAGTGTGGTACTGGTACCAAGACAGATATATAGACCAATGGAACAGAACAGAGGCATCAGTAATAGCGCCACACATCTACAACCATCTGATCTTTGACAAACCTGACAAAAGCAATGGGGAAAGGATTCCCTATTTAATAAATGGTTCTGGGAAAACTGGCTAGCCATAGGCAGAAAACTGAAACTGGACCTCTTCCTTATACCTTACATAAAAATTAACTCAAAATGGATTAAAGATTTAAATCTAAGACCTAAAACCATAAAAACCCTAGAAGAAAAACTAGACAATACCATTCAGGACATAGGCATGGGCAAAGTGTTTGGGGTTTTCCATGACTAAAACACCAAAAGCAGTGGCAAGAAAAGCCAAAATTGACAAAGGTGATGTAATTAAACTAAAGAGCTTCTGCACAGCAAAAGTAGCTTGTCATCAGAGTGAACAGGCAACCTACAGAGTGGGAGAAAATTTTTTCAATCTATCCATCTGACAAAGGGCCAATATCCAGCATCTAAAATGAACTTAAACAAATTTACACTAATAAAACAAACAACTTTATCAAAAAGTGGGTGAAGGATATGAACAGAAACTTCTCAAAAGAAGACATTTATGTGGCCAACAAACATGAAAAAAAGCTCATTATCACTGATCATTAGAGAAATGCAAATCAAAACCACATTCTCACGCCAGTTAGAATGGCGATCATTAAAAAGTCAGTAAACAGCAGTTGCTGAAGAGGATGTGGAGAAATAGGAACGCTTTTACACTATTGGTGGGATTGTAAATTAGTTCAACCATTGTGGAAGATAGTGTAGTGATTCCTCAAGGATCTAGAACTAGAAATACCATTTGACCCAGCAATCCCATTACTGGGTATGTACCCAAAGGATTATAAAACATTCTACTATAAAGACACATGCACACATATGTTTATTGTAGAACTGTTCACAATAGCAAAGACTTTTTGGATTTTGGGAACCAACCCAAATGGCCATTAATGATAGACTGGATAAAGAAAATGTAGCACATATATACCATGGAATACTATGTAGCCATAAAAAAAAAAATATGAGTTCCTTTCCTTTACAGGGACATGGTTGAAGCTGGAAACCATTATCCTCAGAAAACTAATACAGGAACAGAAAACTAAACACCACATGTTCTCACTCATAAGTGGGGGTTGAACAATGAGAACACATGGACACAGGGATGGGAACATCACACACTGGTGCCTGTCACAGGGGGAGGCTAGGGGAGGGATAGCAGTAGGGGAAATACCTAATGTAGATGACTGGTTGATGGGTGTGGCAAACCACCATAGCAAGTGTATACCTATGTAACAACCCTGCACATTCTACACACGTATCCCAGAACTTAAAGCATAATAATAATAAAAAAAATTAAGCTTTGCACTTTCAGATTCTCATAGGAACAGTTTATTAGACTTTTTATGAATGGAATTCAGGAATCTGCAACTTTATTAGCTCTCCAGGTGAATCTTAGGCACACAATAACTTCAGAAACAGCAGCCTAAAACCTTTCTGTCAAAGTGTGACCTGCAGAGCAGTAACATGGTCATCCCCTAAAAACTTGTTGGAAGTGCAGAATCTCAGGTCTAATTCCAGACCTGCTGAATTTAGATCTTTGTATTTCAACAAGATTCTCTGGTAGTTTATCAGCACATTCAAGTTCAAGATGCACTGGTTTAGAAGAGGCAAAGCAGACTTTTCAATCTGTAGTTGGAAGGTAGAGGTGAGGGAACCTGGCAACGTGTCCTCCTGGCATGCCTGGTATGATCAGTCATAGGTTCAGGACTTCAGTGAAAGCTGCCTTTCCACAGAGAAGGCAGCCACTTTCATGCTTGTTCCTTAGTTGGTCTTTCATCTCATCATAGCCTGGCAAGGAGATGGGTGCAGAACAATTATTCCCCTTGATGTTTGATTAGGAATGTTAACATTCGCTATTAATTAAAAACCATTTATTCATTGTCTGTGCATTCCAGGCAGTGAAAGAAGCCATTGTCCCACTCCTCCAGGCCTCACTCATTCCCACATCAATAGATCTGGCCCATACTTCTCAGTCCTCTCTGCCTGCACCTCCTACCACCTAGACGTTCTGAATCTAAATAAGGAGCCTAATGTTCCACTTAGGTGAGGCCTTCTGTGATTTGCTGGAGCTTGGCTGGGCCACATTTCACAATGCCCTCAAGGATAGCTGCTGGCTGATGTACTACAATAGCATTTACTTTCACCTCACATTGGAATTTGCTCGGCAAGCACTTCCTGGCTCTGACCTGCAGCCCCTACTCAGGTGAAGGAGCTGGACAACCCCACAGTGGGGTTGCCCTTGACTGCTCAGGCCCATTATCTGAAGACAGACCCTCTGATTGACTCTCTCATCCTTGTGCCCCTTCAGAAGACAGTTTCCTGCAGCTGTACTGCCTGAGGGTTAAAAGGAAAGGCAAATCCCTATCCATGGCATTTTGATTCTCCTGATCAGAAGGGATTTCAATTCCTCACTGTATTTGCAATGCTGTGTTGCTGTCAGCCAGTCTCCACACTGTTCTGCTCCCTTCAAATGTGTTCATTCTATTTAGTATTCAGTCAGGTGGAAAAACATCTGTCCCTTTCCCACTATATGTGTCCCTTCACAGAGGATGGAGGTGAAGGTGTCTGTGTGTCCCTGAGCTTATTTTCACAGTCATCCTGTGGAACCACAACATTACTGTAGAAGCTCCTCCAGAGAGCTTTTCATCACAACAACATTGAAACCCAGTCAAGTCTGCTTTACATGTGAATTTATCTCCTTTCACTGAGACAATGAAAGTGAGGGTTTCTGTGTTTTCAGATGTTGCTGTTGTTACTGATTCAAGATTGATTTTGGAGCACACTACGTAACTATTAAACCCTCGCACCTTTTCCCACTTACTCCACACCTCCTATTAGTGCCATAGCACAGCCCGTGGAATAGGCCCCCAGTGGGATAGGCATGGTGATTTGCTTCACTCTCTTTTCTCATTTATTTTTCAAAGAGCAAAGTTCCAAAACTTTGGATGATATGTCTCTAGGATAATAGGGAACTGCCGAGTACACTCAGGAAGGAGTCTAAGCTCACTTGTTTTTGAAATAAACTCAAAACCCATTTTCTATAGATAATTATAACTTTGAGCTTCATAAAAGTCACTAAACTACTAGGGATGCCACATCTGTAAATGCAAATGTTCCTATCTGAAGGCTGGAGGTCATACAAGTTGACCTTCTAAAGTCCTTTTTAGCACCAATACCTATGAATCTGTAAACTTCTCTCCTTCTGCCTAATCTCACCCCTTTTCCACAAAGTCTTCCTTATTCTCAGAAAAGTAAGGGCTTTGTAACCTCTACTTCAGTTTTACTGTGAGATAGTTTCCACTTGGTTTAGAAGACTGGACCCACGGGGTCCCATGGATGGGCTATTGTTACTCTTTCTGAATGAAAGGAGACTGCTGTTTCTCACTGCATTTATATTCTGCTTCCTGTCCTCCCCAGTTTTTACAACCTGGCTCTTCTAAATTCATCTCCTAAAGCTGGACCTTATTCCTTTTTTGTTCTTTTATTTATTTATTAATTTATTTTATTTCAACAAATGTTCATGGAATGCCTTCATATGCCAGACATTATGCTAGGTACTACAGATTCAAAGGTGAGCTAGTCTCATGGAGGTAATAGTGTGGAGAGGTATGTAAGTATTCACCAAAACACAGAATGCATAATCACAGAAAGGAATAAGGATCCCAAAGGAAAGATACACTCTTCCAGGAGAGTCTGTTACAATTGAATCTGCCTGGGCCAGTCTACATGATGTCAAGCTTCATAAGGAAGTTAGAGCCCTAAGAGATTTATTGGCACAATTCGACAAGCCAGACAAAACTCTCCATCAAAATCTTGTCTGAAGGCCCTTGTATTCTGTCACATCATGGAGCACTCTCCAAATAATAGTTAATTAGTGCTTCGTGAAGACAGATGAACTCATGTGTTAGGAAGCAACCAACATTCTCGCAACCTCTGTGCAGGCCTATTAATTAATAGTATTGTCACTTTATCAAGTCTTGCTTGACAGCTGCCAAGACTCTGAACTGTAGAAACAAAGTAACATGACAGCTTAGAAGCATTAAGGAAGAAGTCCCAAGATAGACTGATCTCAAATAAGCACAACTTCTACACCTCTCTTCATTTCAGGTGGCCTGGACAGGCCTTGAACTCATATTCAATCAATTGTATTAAATTGCTTAGTTTTATAACAGATTATAAAAAGAGGATTTTCCAAATTAAGTTCCCCTTTAGTCTTTTAGCAATAATGCTAAAGGCAAGAAAAGTTGTTAGAGTTTGATATCAATAATATAAATGACAAGGTCCAAAACTAGATCACAGGGGGCAAGAACTGGACAACAAGAGCCAACTGCTACCTCCTCCTTCCCATTGGTACCTTTGGCCAGATAGATAGGGGTACTCATCATGTATGTTTCGGATGTAACTACGAAAACCCAACTCCAGTTTACCATTTCAAACAAGTGATTTATTTGTTCATATATTGGAAATGTCCAGGAGTGGGTCTGGTTCCAGTCAGAGGCTGAAATGATGCAAGCTGTATCTGGGCTCTCATTTTCTTCTCACTTCATCTCTACTTCATTGTTTGTATTGCCTTTACTCAAAAGTAGATTTTGTCCACATCATGCTCTCCAGAAGATCCAGACTTAGATCTTCTAGGGGTAAAGAGAATTTCTCTCTTCAGTAATTCCAGAGAAACCTTATGGAAGGTTCTCATTGGCTCAGTTGTTCATATATTCATCCCTAAACCAATCATAATGAACATGGTTCTGTGGTTTCTGCTGAAACCTGGATTTGATGCTAGACCCACTATACTTTATGACTAAGAATGATGTGGAGAGAATCTCACAGCAAAATCCAGGGAGCTACTAACAGAATAGGGAATAGGGCTAGATAAGCAAAAACACTATATGCTCTTCACTATGTACTAATGTTAGGACTTAGCAATAGAACGGGTGTTTTGCAGGTAGGATCAGCAGGGCTTTCCAGATGGGTGAAAAAAAATCAGCCTACTTATTTGAGAAATAGATAAAGTTCTCTGGCAAAATGTGTGACTTAGGATGATAGTCCAAATTACATCAGGCAAGATCCTGGAAAAAATAGTAGAAAAGACAAATAACATTATTACATCAGGCAAGATCCTGGAAAAAATAGTAGAAAAGACAAATAACATTATTATTAAATGGGGGTCAAATTATCACATCATTAGGTGTTCCCAATTCTCATTTTACAATGAGTCACACTCAGTAAACACTCAATAAATATTTTTATTTGATTCCGGTGATTTAATACCCAGAGTGAAAATTAATCTTCATATAATTGTAAGAGAACTAATTAAGGCAGCAGAGTTATTGCTCAGATGCCTAATCAATAAAGCCTGCAGGTGTTCTTTCAATTAGAGTAGGAAATTAATGGATTCACATTTTTCCCTCGATTTACTGTGCCTACATAAAATTTCTCCCAGGCTTTGAATAATTTCATTTTGTTTTCATAGAAATAAAAAGAACACAGACACTTTAAAATCTTACCAGATCTTTAACTCATGGGTCTAAGAAGGCTCATATCTAAAACCATCCCAGAAACATGCTTATATTCAGAACTGGATGATGTAAACCAATTACCCAGTCATGTTTTCTCCTCTCCAAATTAACTAACCTAAGCGCACATACAAAATCACCTGGCCCAATCACAGTGGGTTTTATCATATTTCCTAATATTTATAGGAATTAAGAGATGAGACAACAAAGAATTAAGAGATGAGACAATAATGGCTGGAAAAGGCCAAATTGGCCATTGCAAGACTCAGGACTATTCAGTCATTTCAAGATGGACTCCTGAAATGTGTTGTAGTAAAATAATAAAAAGGATAGTGTCACTGAGGCCAATGAGTTTGGGATTAAAATATCACCATTGCTATTACTTTGAACAAATCAGTTAACCCTTTGAACTTCAAATCCCTCATGAGTAAAATAGAAATAATAACTACTTTGAGGGGTTAATATGAAGATCTGATCATCTACCATATACAAAGTGATTAAACAGAGTACAGCGTAAAAACTGGTTGCCATAATTTATATTCTTCAAATCTTCATAAAGTTTGGTATTGATAAGCATTTTTAATGTCACCAAAATTACTAATGAATCCAGATATTACATCTCTAATACACTAGTTCAAAGATGTTTTGAGTATTTCTCTGTTTATAGAAAAAAGAGACTTGATTAAATGAAAGTTTCAGTTGTCAAGTAGAATTAGGTTGGCTGTTGATGACATCTAACCATTTTTTAAAATAATACATTATATATATATATACAGTCAGTCCTCCATATCCATGGGTTCCACATCTCTGGATCCAACTAATTGCAGATCAAAAATATGTTAATAAAATTTCATCTGTACTGAATATGTACAGACTTTTTCCCTCATCGTTATTCCCTAAACAATATGGCATAACAACTATTTACATAGCATTTACCTTGTATAAGGTATTATAAGTAATCTAGGGAAGAGTTGAAGTACACAGGAGGATGCGCATAGGTTCTATGCAAATACTACACCAATCTTTATCATGCTCAAACTTTATGAGCATCCTCAGAGTTTGGTACTCGTGGGAGGTTCTGGAACCTGCACACATTAGAAACCGAGGGATGAATATATATACATGCACAACACATTCACACTTATGTATGAATATGAAGTCCTCATATCACATTAGTAGTATTGAATGCAAATGTATTTTAAACAAATTTGTTTGTAATATGAAAGAAAAAACAAATAAAATACATGAAAAAATTACTTACATTTGCTCTGGAAAGGGGGAGATCAACTCTTCATTAACCCAAATCCATTTTTTTAAATTAAAATTCAGTGTAAGTAAGCGAAAAAGTACAAATTGTTTATTTTTTTCATTAAGGTATTATTGACAAATCAAACTCATTAACCTATCCATTGCCTTATATATTTACCTTTTTTTTTGGTGAGAAAACTTAAAAGCTACTCTCTTAGCAAATTTCAAGTGTATAATACAGTTATGCCTTGTTTAACAATGAGTTTATGTTCTGAGAAATGCATTGTTAGGTGATTGCATCATTGTGTGAAAATCATGAAGAATACTTACTCAAACCTATATGGTATAGCTACTATACACCTAGGCCATATGTATAGCCTATTGTTCCTAGGATGTAAACCTGTGCAACATGTTACTGTATTGACTGTTATACTCGATTGTAACACAACAGTAACCATTTGCATAACTAAGTAAATCTAGCCATAGGAAAGGTACAGTAAAAATACAGTATACAAGATAAAAAGGATGTACCTGTCTAGGGCACTTACTATAAATGGAGCTTGTAGGACTCAAAGTTTCTCTGGGTGAGTCAGTGGGTGAATATAAAAACCTAGGTCATTACTGTATACTACTATGACTCTATACACACTGTCAACTTAAGCTACACTAAATTTATTTTTAAAAATTCTTTCTTCAATAATAAATTAACAGTTTACTGTAACCATTTTATAAATTTTCAATATTTTTAATTTTCTGACTCTTTTATAATAAAACTTAGCTTAATACACAAACATTGTATAGTTGTACAAAGTTATTTTTCTTTATATTCTTATCTGTAAGCTTTTTTCTATTGTTAAGCTTTTCTGGTTTTTAAATTTCGCTTTTTAAGTGACTGGCAGGCTGTACCGTAAGCAGGATGCTGGTCATCTGCTTGGCTTCTGGGAAGGCCTCAATGAGGGTACAGGCATTGGATAAACATTCATGTTTCAAAAGGAAGAAATCAGCTAAAAGAAAGGGGCTACAGGCCTTATGCAGGTTAAAACCCAGCAGGGTAGCCATTACATCTTAAACCTCCAAAATAATCTCCTTTGACTACATGGCCCACATCCAGGGTACACTGGAGAAAGAAGCTGGCTCCCTAGGCTGTTGGCAGCTCTAACTCTGTAACTTTGCATGGTTTAGCCCCCATGGCTGTTCTTTTGGGTTGGAGTTTAGTGTCTCCAGCTTTTCCAGGCGCAGTGTTTAAGCTGCTGGTGGATCTACCTTCTCAAGTCTGGAGGACAGTGGCTCCTTTCTCATAGCTCCACTAGACAGCACCCCAGTGGGGACTCTGTAGGGCCTCCATCCCCACATTTCCCCTCTGCCTAACCCTAGTAGAAATTCTTTCTGAGGGTTCCTCTCTTGCAGCCGTCTTCTGCCTGGACACCTAGGCTTTTCACACATCTTTTAAAATCTAAGTAGAGGCTGCCAAGTTTCAACTCTTGCATTCTCTGCACCCCCAGGCTTAAAAACATGTAGAAGCCACCAAGGCTTTTGGCTTGCACCCTCTGGAGCCAAAGCCGGAGCCAGAGCAGCTGTGATGTGAGGAGCAGTGTCTGGAAGCTACACAGGGCAGCAGAACCCTTAGCTTCTTCTCTGAAACCATTTAGTGATTCTAGGCCTCAGAGCCTGTGAAAGGAGAGGCTGTCTCAAAAAACTCTGAAATGCCTTCAAGGACTTTTTCCCATTGTCTTGACTCTCAGCACTTACCTTCTTTTTAGCAATACAAATTTCTGTTTTCTATCTGCTTGGTGTATTTTTCTTCATCCCTTTACTTTGAGTCTGTGGACATCACTGCATGTAAAATGGGTCTCTTGAAGACCACATATCATTGGGTCTTGCTTCTTTATCTGATTTGCCACTCTGACTTTTAATTTTGCCATTACATTCAAGGTTAATATTGATGTGTACAGATTTGATCCTGTCATCATGCTGTTAGCTGGTTATTATGCAGACTTGTTTGTGTGGTTGCTTTATAGTGTCAATGGTCTATGTAATTAAGTGTGTTTTTGTAGTGGCTAGTAATGGTCACTCCTCTCCATATCTAGTACTCCACTGAGACTTCTTTCAAGGCAGGTCTGGTGGTAACAAATTCCCTTAGCATTTGCTTGTCTGAAAAGGATATAATTAATTCTTTGCTTAGTTTGGCTGAATATGAAATTCTTGGTTGGAATTTTTCTTCTTTAAGAATGCTGAATATATGACCCCAATATTTTCTGGCTCATAGGGTTTCTGCTGAAAAATCCACTGTTAGCCTAATGGAGTTCCCTTTCTAGGTGACCTACCCCTTTTATCTAGTTGCCTTTAGCATTTTTTCTTTCATTTTGACCTTGGAGACTCTGATGACTATGTGTCTTGGAGACAGTCATCTTGTGTAGTACCTCTCAGGGGTTCTCTGCATTTCCTGAATTTAAAGGTTAACCCCACTAGTGTGGTTAGGGAAATTTTCATGAATCACATCCTGAAATACTTTTTCCAAGTTACTTCCTTTCTCTTTCACTCTTTCAGAGATGCCAGTATGTCATAGATTTGCTCTCTTTATATAATCTCACATTTCCTTGAGGTTTTGCTCATTTTTCTTTCTTTCTTTTTAAATTTTTTTCTGATTAAGTTATTTGGGAGAGCCAGTCTTTGAGCACTGAGATACTTTCCTCAGCTTGATCAATTCTGATGTTAATACTTGCGATTGTATTCTGAAATTCTTGAAGTGAGATTTTCAGCTATCTAAAATAAGTTTGGTTCATTCTTACAATGTATACTTTATCTTTCACCTCCTATTTCATTTTATTGTATTCCTTAGAATCCTAGGATTGGGTTTCAACTTTCTCCTGAATCTTCATGATCTTCATTCCTAGCTATGCCCTGAATTCTATGTCTGTCATTTCAGTCATTTCAGCCTGGTTGAGAACCCTTGCTTTGGAACCAGTGCAGTCATTTGGAGGTCAGAAAACACTCTGGCTTTTTGAGTTGTCAGAGTTCATGCACTGGTTCTTTCTCACTCATCTGTGTGGGCTGATGTTCTTTCAATCTTTGAAGTTGCTTTCCTTTGGATGGGTTTTGTTTTGTTTAGTGTTTTTTTTTTTTTTTGCTTTTATCTTCTTTTTTATTTTTTCTATAGGTTATTAGAGTACAGGTGGTATTTGGTTACGTAAGTTCTTTAGTGGTGCTTTGTGAGATTTCGGTGCACCCATCACCCAAATAGTACACACTGCACCCTCTTTGTAGTCTTTTATCCCTCGCCCCTCTCCCACTCTTCCCTCCAAGTCCCCAGAATCCATTGTATGATTCTCATACCTTTGTGTATTCATGGCTTACCTCACACATATCAGTGAGAACATACAATGTTTGGTTTTCCATTCCTGAGTTACTTCACTTAGAGTAATAGTCTCCAATCTCATCCAGGTCGCTACAAATACCATTAATTCATACCCTTCTTTGGCTGAGTAGTATTCCATCACATATATCATATATATGATATATATATATGTGATATATATATGAGATATATATATATATATATATATCAGCTTCTTTATCTACTTATTGGTTGATAGGCATTTGATTGGTTCTACAATTTTGCAGTTGAGAACTGTGCTGCTATAAACATGTGTGTGCAAGTATCTTTTTCTTATGGCTTATTTTCCTCTGGGTAGATACCCAGTAGTATGACTGCTGGATTAAATGGTAGTTCTACTTTTAGTTCTTTAAGGAATCTCCACACTGTTTTCTATAGTGGCTATACTAGTTTACATTCCCACCAGCGGTGTAGAAGTGTTCCATGATCACCACATCCATGCCAATATTTAATGTTTTTTGATTTTTTGATTATGGTAATTCTTACAAAAGTAAGATGGTATCACATTATGGTTTTGATTTGCATTTCCCTGATCATTAGTGATGTTGAGCATTTTTTCATATATCTGTTGGTCATTTGTGTATCTTCTTTTGAGCACTGTCTATTTGTGTCATTAGCCCACTTTTTGATGGGATTTTTTTTCTTACTGATTTCTTTGTGTTCATTGTAGATTCTGGATATTAGTCCTTTGTCCAATGTATAGACTGTGAAGATTTTCTCCCACTCTATGGGTTGTCTGTTTACTCTGCTGACTTTCCTTTGCCGTGCAAAAGCTCTTTGGTTTAATTAAGTCCCAGCTACTTATCTTTGTTTTTATTGCATTTGCTTTTGGGTTCTTGGTCACAAAATACTTGCCTAAGCCAATGTCTAGAAGGGTTTTTTCCAATGTTATCTTCCGGAATTTTTATAGTTTCATGTTTTAGGTTTAAGTCCTTAATCCATCTTGAGTTGAGTTTTGTATAAGGTGAGAGATGAGAACTCAGTTTTATTCTCCTACATGTGGCTAGCCAATTATCTCAGCACCATTTGTTGAAAAGGATGTCCTTTCCCCACTTTATGTTTTTGTTTGCTTTGTCAAAGATCAGTTGGCTTTAAGTATTTGGGTTTATTTCTGGGTTCTCTATTCTTTTCAATTGGTTTATGTGCCTGTTTTTGTACCAGTACCATGCTGTTTTGGTGACTATGGCCTTGTAGTATAGTTTGCAATCAGGTAATATGAAGGGCCATTTCAGTTTCAGAACTCCCCATGGAGTAATCTAAGGCCTTTGTTGAGACTGCATTATAGCTCAACTTCTCCCTTTATCTAATCCTGCTTCATTGCTTTCTCTTCCTTGGTTTTGATCCCAAGAGCACTTCTCTCAGGCATGCTAATTTTTGCCTTAGATTCTGCTCCCTGGGGTTTTGGCTGCAACACCTTCTTGATGCAGGGTGGGATGAATAATTTAAAGAACAGGGATACTGATATTTAATTTTAAGCAATTCCTTTTTGAAGCTGTAATTTCAATTTTATTCCCAATACTTCAGTAAAAGCATTATCACAAGAGCTTTGTGATAGTCTCTAGCATTGGGAACTAAAGAGCGGGAATGTTTCTCCTTACTTGAGCATAAAAGATATAACCATTTATACCACAGTTGTGGCCGGAGAGTTGGACAGGAAGGAAGAGTTCAGAGAAAAGGAAGACAGAATGTTGGCCACTGGCAGAACATAAGCACTATCTCACATTGCCTTCTTAGAAGAAATCACTTGGCTTTCCAAGATTAAGTGTGATGGAGAACTGAAGTACTTTATGTAGATATTGAAGAAATTGGTGGTCTCAGAGATGTTATCATTTGTAAATGAAGGTGATAATGATCCTTCTAGGTAAGTCTATACCAAGTTGATTTTCCAGTCATTCTCACTCTGTTGCCCAGGCTGGAGTGCAATGGCATGATCCCAGCTCACTGCAACCTCCACCTCCTGGCTTCAAGCGATTCTCCTGCCTCAGCCTCCCAAGTTGCTGGGATTACAGGCATCTGCCACCATGCCTGGCTAATTTCTGTATTTTTACTAGAGACAGGGTTTCACTGTGTTGCCCAGGCTGGTCTCAAACTCCTGAACTCAGATGATCCATCTGCCTCAGCTTCCCAAAGTGCTGGGATTACAGGTGTGAGCCACTGTGCCCAGCCCCAACCATTCTTATTGGATTGTATGTTATTTCTACCTTGCTCAAGAAACAACCTAGAAGCCTTGCTGAGAATTTTCCATGGCAATAACACTCAGAATTGGGGTTCCATGAATACAAACCACTAACATAGTTGAGAAATGCGCTTTTGCTTACTTCTGAACCACTGAAAAAAATAGTTTCCTAACATTATGTATCTTTACTGCAGTAAAACTTTTCAGTCTCTCTCTCAGCCTCTGCTTTCAACCGCCACACCAAGTGCTTCTAAACTCAAGATGCTTGAAAACTCAGCTCCAGAGAAATCCCAGGCTTAAATATTTTTCTCAACAGCTTGTCTATTGATAGAAATTGTAGATTGCTTTCACTGAAACTGTGTCTACAATTACTCATATCTTGGAGCATTTAAAAAATTGGAAAATAGTATGAAGAATTTCAATGAACAATTGTGGTGACATGTTCCAAGCTCTATTTATAAAGTTAATTTATAACCAAATTTGTTCATTTTTGTTTCCCAAGAGCTGGTAAAGAATAATTTCTGGTAGGTATAGGTTATTTCTGCCTTTGTAACCCTAATAAATGCTGGGCCTTCACCTGGCAAATGTCTACATGAATTCACAGTCAAATCTGAGTTTGGACACATTGGAGACTAATGAAAGTCATTTCTGTAAATTTTCTTATAAAGTTTAGTTTAGGTGTTTTACAGTATGCCACACAGAAATGTTCCATGAAGTTAATTCTTATATGTTACCTAATCCCAGCTACTGCTAAAAATTCTTCCCATTATCTATTGTCCATACTTTTCTGTCTTTTATGTTCATCCCCCAGGGTCTGTCCCTGAGATGATGGGCTCAGGAGCAAACCTCTCCAGTGGGACACCTCATATCACCATTCATATCCAGTTACCATGGAAATCTCTTCCTTTTTGGTCTTCTTTATCTTCTTTTCCAACTTCATGACCTGTTATTTGTTTAACCTCATTGCTTCCCTTGTCCTTCTTCAATATCTTGCTTGTCTTCTCATTCAGTCTGCACCAAGTTGTAAGTGGAGGGCAGTGGAAAGTGATGGGAAAGTCATACTGTGGTCTAATCTCACCTTGGGGTAGATTATATAAGACAAGACTTTCCCCACTACCAAGATGTACCTTTTTTTTTTTTCTAACCCAAGTCCGTTTATTAAATAGGATCTCCATCCCTGGCTTGAGTTACCTTACCAAAGGCCCATTTCAGCTAACCTTGCTAAAGAGATACCAAGTTTAGAAGAAAAAAAAAAACCCATTCCCCTACAGAAATAGAACATGTTCTAGAGAGTCTTTAGGTCTAAGATTTACGAAGTCCTCCATACAACTTATAACATAATTTCAATGGAAAAAAATGTAACCACAGTTCAAAACAACTGATTTACATACTAACTTTTGAAATTGAAGCCTGTGAAATATCTGTAGCTTTAACTCAATCTTTGTCATTGCTCCAGAAAACTACACTCTTGACTATATTTTGTTGATGAAAGAGGTAAAATGTTTAGGCAGAGGGAAGCTAGAGTCTATTAATGAACTGGAGGGATGTAGCAAATAATAAGGAAAATTTCACAAAAGCAGTAAATTTGTTTGGGTGAGTGATATAGATCTCCTAATGCCAGAGACCCATTCCATAAATAAAATAAGAAATTGAACTGGTTCCTTCACTACAGATAAATCATGGGTTGATAGGTTAATATTCACTGCTCTAAGATCCTTACTTGTGAAATAGTATGTAAATAGAAAAAATGTTATTGTAGTTCAGTTTTTATATTTTTATTCATTCTTACTCTTGTTAAATAGATAAATAGGTAGCTAAATGGACAAACACACATCTTGGTGTCAGTTTACGTGGATTACATCTGTGTTCCCTAAGGCAGCTTGTGCTTCAGCCCTGTTCCTATTCCAAGGCTGTTCTTTTTTTTTTTTTTTTTTTTTTTTGAGACGGAGTCTCGCTCTGTCGCCCAGGCTGGAGTGCAGTGGCGCGATCTCGGCTCACTGCAAGCTCCGCCTCCCGGGTTCACGCCATTCTCCTGCCTCAGCCTCCCGAGTAGCTGGGACTACAGGCGCCCACAACCGCGCCCGGCTAATTTTTTGTATTTTTAGTAGAGACGGGGTTTCACCGTGGTCTCGATCTCCTGACCTTGTGATCCGCCCGCCTCGGCCTCCCAAAGTGCTGGGATTACAGGCGTGAGCCACCGCGCCCGGCTTCCAAGGCTGTTCTCAGCACTTTGCTGCAACTCACTCCCAAGTCCCTTCCCCAAAACACTTACAAATGAAGTTTTATGAACTCAAAGCCAAATGTAAATTTTTACAAGAGCTTTTGAGAAAAGTAGAGGAGAGTATTACCACACACATCACATCCTAAAATGTCACACCAGTTCTTTCTGGCCAGTTAGGTTCCCTTTTCCTCCCCACCCTGGTGGTTCTTTCTCAGTCTCTTTTAACTTTCCTCTCCACCTCTACACAGCATTGCCAACTCTGAATTGCTCCAATTTACTTCTCTCCTGGAGCCCTCCTTGCACCACCTCTACTACCACCACCACTACATTTCCACTCACATTGAGAAATACGTACTTTTAGGCTTCTTCAAATTGCATTATTACCTACTACTTTGTTTAGAAAAATAAAGGAGCATTCTTGGGTGGAATCTATTTGCCAGAGAAGGCATGGTGTATTGTAAATAACAGTAAAACACATATGGAGGGACGAGGAAGTAAGGCACAATTTAAGATGGAAAGCTTCTGCTGCTGGAGCATGAAACATCTCAGAAATGCCATTCCACGCCACTACCTTCCCAATGCACCTGGGGCAGACCTCTTTTAGAGTATTGGGGAGTGTGAACAGCTTCATGTTCCAAATTCTATATACAAATATTAATATTATAAACCATATACAGATAAGGTCATTAAGCTCTATTTTTATTTATTAAAACAAAATAACCTCAGCTAGGAATAACCTTCCATTTTACCTTCTGGGTTATATTAAGGATATAAAAATGTTTACATTATCAACCTGTTTCAAAATGAGAATTTGCACAAATGTCATGGTAATAAATGGTAATCATCACAATCTCATCTAAGTTTTAAAAATCATCTCATTATTCCAGCAGTTCTTCACATTATAAGAGCTTGTCTTCCTTGCATATATCTGTTCATGCTTTCCCGTTTCCCATATTTTCACCTGAAAATTAGGAAAAGAGACTATGTGACAATCTGGATCTAACTGCTACTAGTTTTGGCTAACAACAAGGGAACTCTGCATTTGAAGAGAGTAGCTGCATGAATGGGTTTGTGCTTGAGATGAAAAGTTGGATAGGTCAGTAGATAAGTATAGATATTTACAACATTGCTTCCCCTTTTGGGTTTCACAAAAGGTTCAGCACATTTTGGCTTAGAGAAGAACAAATCAGTGCTTAAGCCCTAATTGTAGCTCCAGGGTCTTTGAACAAAACTTACCATCATGAGAGTCATAGAGCTTCACAGCTCAACAGCCCAAAGTAAAAGAAGATATATAGCTAGAAAAGAAGAGGTGAAGAAAGATGTAACTGAACCGGAGTAGAAAAGTGAGTTTTGTTTCTCTCTTCTTTTAACACAGCCAGGGGCTAACCAAGGATTCTGCTGTATGTTAAGAAATGCTCTCCAAGGGGTGTTTTGTCTCCAACTGTGAAACTAATTGATGTTCTTAAAACCGTGGAAGAATCTTTTCTAGCACTGTAGATGCTATTGAGGTGGGGGAAATATTCAGAAGGGGAAATTCTCAAAGAAACATTTTTCTTGATTTTCTTTTCAAAGTGCAGGCAAGTAAGAACATGTAAGGAGGGAAACATAGAAAAACATGTGACCTGCACATTCCATTTACAGAGTATATATGTGTTATGGAAGAAGGATCGAGATTCTGCAAAATAATTTCTAGCCAATCTGAAAAGTGTTGATTCAAATCTCTTTTGTTCACCAAGTCACAGCAGCATTAGAGCTATATCAACCAGATTCAGAGGACAACTCCCCTTTCCCAGGCTCTCTTCTGCAATGTCTGAAACCATAGGAACAGACATTCATTTAGGAGCCTCATAAAATATTGCATGCTTCATAAAAGTTAACATAAACATTAAAATACCCAACCCATAAAAGCTTTTCTGTGATGAGGGAGAGCTGTGATGATATGGTACATGTAGAAAGTTTTCCGATGATTTTTCATGGTACAAAAGTGATAAAACAAAACAAAACCTAAAATGTAGTGGCTCTAATATTCTCCCCACCTCCTTGCTACCTTCACCTGATTCCTACCAGTCCCCCTACATGCTC
Organism: Macaca nemestrina; assembly: GCF_043159975.1. Taxonomy (NCBI): domain Eukaryota; kingdom Metazoa; phylum Chordata; class Mammalia; order Primates; family Cercopithecidae; genus Macaca; species Macaca nemestrina. Next base: position 172,256,080 of record NC_092126.1, read on the forward strand.
CAAGAAAATCATTTGATATTGGCTACTTAGCTTCTATTTCCCTTTCCTGAACTCCAGGTAGAAGAAGAAAAAAATCCATAAGCAAATCCCCAAAAAAGGTGAACCACACCCTGGGGGCACTGCAATAGGGGATATAACATGCCAAAGGGGATATAACTGCCAGGGGATATAACATGCCAAAGGGGATATAACTGCCAGGGGATATAACATGCCAAAGGGCTGAAAGGATACAGTGATGAGAGAGAGTTCACTGGGTAAGATGACCGGGATGGTACGCTATCAAAGATAAAGTTCTAGGCTAGGAGAAAAGAAGGTTTCTACAAAGCAGGAATGCTAGACACAAGAGAGGTTAAGAAGAGTTGTTATAGATCAACTGTATGACACCCCTTTAAATGTTTTCAAAAGGTATGAGTAAAGATTGAGATTTCTTTGGGACTACTGTGCATCTTTAAAAGCAACACAGCTCGGCTGGGTGAAGTGGCTCAGGCCTGTAATCCCAGCACTTTAGGAGGCCAAGGCAGGTGGATCACGAGGTCAGGAGATCGAGACCATCCTGGCTAACACGGTGAAACTCCGTCTCTACTAAAATACAAAAAATTAGCCAGGCGTGGTGGCCGGCGCCTGTAGTCCTAGCTACTGGGGAGGCTGAGGCAGGAGAATGGGGTGAACCCGGGAGGTGGAGCTTGCAGTGAGCCGAGATGCGCAGCTGTACTCCAGACTGGCAGACAGAGTGAGACTCCATCTCAAAAAAAAAAAAACCAAAAAACAAAACAAACAAAAAACAAAAACAAACAGAAAAAAAAGCAACACAGCTCTGGTCTGTTCATGTTGGACTTGGCTTTATAAGTATAACCCAAAGAAAAAAAATGAGAGTACGCTATATAAGTTTCTCTTTCTCTTAGATTACCAAAAATTCATTAAGGTAAGTTTGATGCCTTTGTTTACATTGCTTAGTGCAAGTACTAAGTACAATGTGCAGAATCATGCACATCGAATAAATAGTTTAGAGTCATTTTCTGGTATGTATTAAAATGGTAAAATGCTCTTTTTCATTCAGACTTCAAATAGTTTATCTTTTCTTTATTAATGGAAAATTTGGTAGAAGAAACAAGTTTATAAAACCATGTAAATGGGTAAAAATGAATACAAGTAGCCAGCTGGGTGTGAGAATGGTACCACCCAAGCCAGAACGCTCCTCCACAGTGGTAGGATGGATGTTTGGTAGACAACCATGATAATCACCTCTCAAGTCTTCCTTCAATGTGCTGGGTACTGCATTGTATGGTGTCCCACATCAAAAATCACATCTGTGAATATGTTTGTGAATATGACTTTATCTTAAGGTCTTTGTAGATATAATCAAATTAAGATGAGGTTGTAATTGATTAGAAAGGGCTCTAATCTATTTACTGGTGTCTTTATAAAAAGAGGAAAATTTGGAGACAGACACACAGAAAGAATACCGTCATCTCCATTGAGGCAGAGAGTGATGCATCTACAAGTCAAGGAAATCAAGGATTGCCGGCAACCACCAGAAACCAGGAGAGAAGCATAGAGCAAATTCTCCCTCACAGCCTCCAAACTGTGAAATAATACATTTCTGGTGTTGTAAGACACCCAATTTGTGATCCTTTGTTATGGCAATCCTTGGAAACTAACACATGACAACCTGAAGATCAAATCTTGCATGGATCCCTCTGGTTTTCCACCATGGAAAGACACTGACTCTTGATCTCCAATTAGTATGCAGATTTGTCCTATTTAGGTATTTTGGTGGTAAGTTTAGAACTGGAACAGTAGAGCTAGAAGCAGATTTGGAACCTATTGTCCTTTATTTCTGTAAGTCTTTTACTTCAGGAAAAAATGCATTAGATTTAAAGAAAATGAGAAACAAAGTCCACGTAAATAGGTAAAAATTGACTGATAGAAAGACCCATGTAAAGGAAGATGTGGAAAATGTGCTATTATGCTTAAATCTGCCAAGAACTGGGGTCTAAGGCATAGAGATCAATAAATAACACTCTTTTCCCCACCCTAGTCCAGAAACATTGAGAGATATAAAACAGGAGTCAGGTATATGGATTTAAAAAATATTAACTTTATTGCTTATGAAGTTATTGGGAGGATGTGACTTAATGTGAAGACCAACTAGACATGGAAGCACTTTGTCTTTCCCTACTCCTAGTCCACTCATAGCACTCAAGGGAAAAGTCAATCTGTAGACAAGTTGCACATACCCAAAATTTCTGCTTTACACTGAGAATGGGAGAGGAAGGGAGACTGACACCCCATTACATACAGGTTTGAATACATTATCTTCCCCCAACTGAGAAGCATAACCCCATGTCCATTCTTGACCTGATACTTCACTCTGCCTTCTTGGGGAGGAGTGATTTAGGAATAGAGAAAGATGCCAGAATTATATCTCCAGGGGGCTCTCCCTGTATGGAATCCAGAGGGTAGGGAGGGGGATGCATTTTGCTATAGCATTAAGATTAAATCTTTTCTTATTTTTTACTGGAGCATCCACTGGCTTACTTTTTAAAATTCTGTGTAATACCATAGGGTTGGAAAACTTAAATCGAATAAACCAGTGGGAAGAGTGTGTGTAATACGAGGGAAAGGAGAATGAACCCTTTTCATTAATTAAAATATCAAAATTTAGTACTAGCATTTTTTTTAACAAAGAAAACTTTTAAATATCAAACAAGGTTAATACAGAGCAGTGAGGAGAATTTGGAAAACTCGTGTCTATTCCAGTCATTGTTAAAAAATGCTCTATAGTCCATCTTCATCAGAATTACTGGAAAGATTTGTTAAAAATGCAAGTTCTTGGGCCTCACCCCAGATCTATTGAATCAGAATCTCTTGAGACAGAGATGGAGAATCTGCATTTAAAAACTTCTCTGTGTAATTCAAATGTACACTGAAGATTGAAAGTTATCTACTAGTTGTAAGACAGCATCTACCTGGTACAATTTTATTTGACCCATGGTCACAGCACAAAATTGGCCTTATTTCTCCTGAAATCCTAAAATGTGTTTATTTTATATTAGTTAGGAAGTATTATTTATAAATAACAATTGAAAAACATAAAACATGAATCAAGATATAGGGAAAACTGTACTCTTTCTTAGTAAAGTGAGAGAAAGTAAGAAAATGGCAACAGAATTTTGGGATATACTGCAAAGCTCGTCTGGTGCCAGCTCACACTTGAACAATTCTTTTTATTCACATCCAGAAAGTGTTTTTAAATCTGCAACTCTCTGGTTTATGCACATATGATTTTGATTACATTTCAGGCTACATAGCTACACAGCAATTAGTTTGTACAGATTGGCTGAAGTGCTGCACATCCCACTTGGAAATCCTTTAACTAGATCAGAAACCCCTGGGTCTGCACATTGAAAATTATTGTCCAGAAGGAATGTACAGTAATTAGTGATTAGTAAGTTTTCTGGACCAGCTGTTTCACAGTCTGAGACAGTTAATCCATAAATGCATTAATTGTATTAGACTATGTAGGTAAGAAATAAAAAGTCTACTAAGTGGGAAAATTACTGAGCTATTCTAGTTTATTGCAAAAAAATAGTGTCAGTGATTAACTGTCTTTAAGGCATAAGACAGACAAATTAGCCCTTGTGTTTGGGTCAATGAATTATGGATAAATACCATTGTCTGTGAATTTTCACAAGTATATGGATCTTTTTAATATAGTTAGAGGAGTTTGAGATTTATAATTTAGATTTAGAGGAGTTTGAGACTTAGAGAGTTTGAGATTTGAAAATACATTTGTAAAACATAAAAATACAAAATGACGTGTCATTGTTTTCTATCAATTAGATTATTTGGCAGTTACCAGAGACCTAAAGAACTCTTTCAGATGTTAGTTGGCAATGCAAAATACCACATCATGTACCTCTGCATTTTTGTGATCTGAAAAATCTGGACTGCCAGAAACAAATTTTGTTAATTCAATGAGTTCTAGTATTCTGATATCAATTATATATTTTCCCAACTGCTATAATACTTTTCAGACATTTTTTAGTAACAGAACTTTAGAGGTTACCACTATTTATTCTATAATATTTAGGGATACAAAACCAGTCTTAGTAATATTTCCCCTTTTCACGGAACTGAACATGGTTTCATATAATACTCAAGTTGTTCAATAGATGTTCCTAGAATTGAATCATCTACTTCAGAGTGTCAGTTGAGGAAATAGATGCATCCCACCAAAGACATTTTTACATTCCAAAGTACACAATCCCCTTTATTCTATTTCATGAAGATAGTGAACATCAATCCACTCCCCAAATACTGAGAATCATCCTCCGAAGAGAGAATCTCTGTAATATTACTCAGATCTATTGGAGGAGATAGAAAGTTGAATGTCACTGATGTGGTCTAACCATATCAGTTGCAAGAACGAGGACATTTAGACTAGGAATATTAGGTAACCTAGGTTATTTTGTGGAACTGATATTAAACTAAAAATTGTATCATAGTCAGATGCCTATTAAAATGTCTTAAATTGTGTGAAAAGTAACATCTGAGAGTACAGAGAATCCTGGGATTTTTATTTCTAGGCAAAATTGAGTAATGGTGGCTAGATTTATTGTCTCATCAAACCAACTAAAATATAGGCAAAATACGTGAAACATCTATTGGCAAACATCAGGTGGCACAGAGCAATGATCACTGAGAGAAGAAGGACAAACAGGTGAGCCATATAACTTCCCTAGCTTACTTTCTGGAGATAGTATCTGGACTAAAGCACAGGGAGAGGGAAGCCACACAGAAACCAGCAAACTCACTGAGTGGAGAAGGTAGAGATTGGTGTCTAGGTGATATCGTTTGGCTCTGTATCCCCACCCAAATTTCATTTTGAACTCTAATCTGAATTATAATCCCCAGGTGTGGGGAGGCACCTGGTGGGAGGTGATTGAATCATGAGGGCAATTTCCCCCATGCTGTACTCACGATAGTGAGGGAGTTCTCACAAGATCTGATGGTTTTCTATGTATTTGACAGTTTTTCCTGTGCTCTCACTCTCTCTCCTGCCACCTTATGATGAAGATGCCTGCTTCACCTTCTGCCACGATTGTAAGTTTCCTGAGACCTCCCCAGCCATGTGCAAATGTGAGTCAATTAAACCTCCTTTGGTTACAAATTACCCAGCCTTGGGTATTTCTTGGGTGTTTCTCACACTACTGTGTGAGAATGGACTAATATACTGGTTGAGTCAACATGGCTAGAGTTAAAAATTAAAATACCTGAGAGGAGAAATCTGCATAGAGAAAGAGCTCTGAGGATATGCCAAGGGTCCTGAGTATTAAGCAACATAATTTTATGAAGGTACTACCTATGATGGAGAAAAATCTACTCAAAAGGCTGAGTATGAGTAATCCCTGGAGCTCACACATGACTGGGAATAATTTATGTTCCCCTCAGCCAGAGTGAAAAATTTTATTTTTATTTTTTATTTATCTCAATAGGTTTTTGGGGAACAGGTGGTATTTGATTGCATTAATAAGTTCTTTAGTGGTGATTTCTGAGATTTTGGTGCACCCATCACCTAAGCAGTGTACAATGTACCCAATGTGTAGTCTTTTATCTCTCATACCCCTCATACCCTTTCCCTAGAGTCCCCAGAGTCTATTGTATGATTCTTATGCCTTTGCATCCACATAGCTTAGCTCCCACATATCATTGAGAAAAAACAATGTTTGGTTTTCCATTTCTGAGTTACTTCACTTAGAATAATGGTCTCCAATTCCATTCAGGTTGCTGCAAATGCCATTATTTCATTCTTTTTTTGTGGTTGAGTAATATTTCATGGTATATATATGCCAAATTTTCTTTATCCACTCGATTGATGGACATTTGGGTTGGTTCCATATTTTTGCAATTGCAAATTGTGCTGCTATAAACATGTGTGTGCAAGTATATTTTTCATACAATGACTTGTTTTCCTCTGGTTAGATACCCAAGAATGGGACTGCTGAATCAAATGGTAGATGTGCTTTCAGTTCTTTAAGGAATCTCCACATTGTTTTCCACAGTGGTTTTAGTAGTTTACATTCCCACCAGCAGTGTAAAAGTGTTCCCTTTTTACCACATCCATGCCAACATCTATTATTTTTTGAATATGGCCATTCTTGCAGGAGTGAGGTGGTATTGCATTGTGGTTTTGATTTGCATTTCCCTGATAATTAGTGATGTTGAGCATTTTTTATATGTTTGTTGACCATTTGTATATCTTATTTTGAGAATTGTCTAATTATGTCCTTAGCCCACTTTTTTGGATGGAATTGTTTGTTTTTTCTTGCTAATATGTTTGAGATCATTGTAGATTCTGGACATTAGTTCTTTGTCAGATGTATAGATTGTGAAGATTTTCTCCAACTCTGTGGGTTTTCTGTTTACTCTGTTGACTGTTCCTTTTGCTGTGTAGAAGTTTTCTAGTTTAATTAAGTCCCATCTATTTATATTTGTTTTTGTTGCATTTGCTTTTTGGTTCTCAGTCATGAAGTTTTTGCCTAAGCCAATATCTAGAATGGTTTTTCCAATGTTATCTTCTAGAATTTTTATGGTTTCATGCTTTGATTTAAGTCCTTGATCCATATTGAGTTGATTTTTGTATAAGGTAAGAGACGAGGATCTAGTTTCAATCTCTACATGTGGCTTGCCAATTATCCCAGCACCATTTGTTGATTAGGGTGTCCTATCCCCACTTTATGTTTTTGCTTGCTTTCTTGAAGATCAGCTGATTGTATTTGGGCTATTTCTGGGTTCTCTATTCTGTTCCTTTGGTCTATGTACCTATTTTTATACCAGTACCTTGCTGTTTTGGTGACTATGGTCTTATAATGTAGTTTAAAGCTGGGTAGTGTGATGCCTCCAGATTTGTTCTTTTTTCTTAGTTTTGTTTTGTTATGCAGGCTCTTTTTCGGTTCCATATGAGTTTTAAGATTTTTTTTCTAGTTTTTTTTTTTTTTTTTTTTTTTTTTTTTTGAGACAGAGTCTTGCTCTGATTCCCATGCTGGAGTGCAGTGGCGCAATCTCTGCTCACTGCAAGCTCTGCCTCCCAGGTTCATGCCATTCTTCTGCCTCAGCCTCCCGAGTAGCTGGGACTATAGGCACCTGCCACCATGCCCAGCTAATTTTTTTGTATTTTTAGTAGAGATGGGGTTTAACAATGTTAGCCAGGATGGTCTCGATCTCCTGACCTCATGATCCACCTGCCTCGGCCTCCGAAAGTGTTGGGATTACAGGCGTGAGCCACCGTGCCCGGCCTGATGGTGGTATTTTAATAAGAATTGCGTTGAATTTGTAGATTGATTTGACAGTATGGTCGTTTTCACAATATTGATTCTGCCCATCCATGAGCATGGGATGTGTTTCTAATTGCATTGTTTATGAGTTCTTTCAGCAGTGTTTTTGTAGTTTTCCTTGTACAGGTCTTTCACCTCCTTGGTTAGATATATTTCTAAGTATATACATATTTTTTGCAGCTATTGTAAAAAAAGGTTTAATTCTTGAATTGATTCTGAGCTTGGTGCTGTTGGTGTATAGCAGCTTTGCTGACTTGTGTACGTTAATTTCGTATTCTAAAACATTGTTGAATTTTTTTTTTTTTATCAGTTCTAGGTGCTTTTTGGAGGACTCTTTAGAGTTTTCTAGGTATACAATTACATAATCAGCAAACAGTGACAGTTCAGCTTTCTCTTCACCAATTTGGATACCCCTTATTTCTTTGTCTTGTAAGATTGCTCTGGCTAGGACTTCCAGTACTATGTTGAATAGATGTGGTTAAAGTGGGCATCCTTGTCTTGTTCCAGTTCTAAGGGGAAATATTTATATCTGACATGTTTTGGTTATTGTGGATTCTCTTTGTGATATGCTGTTACATTTGGTTAGCTAGTATTTTGTTGAGAATTTTTGCACCTATACTTATCAGGCATATTGGTCTCTCGTTTTTTTAAATGTCCTTTCCTGGTTTTGGTATTAGGGTGATACTGGCTTTATTAAATAATTTAAGGAGATTTCCCTCTTTCTCTATCTTTTGAAATAGTGTCAATAGGATTAGTAGCAATTTTTCTTTGAATATCTGATAGAATTAAGCTATGACTCTGTCTGGTCCTGTACTTTTATATTTTTTGGTAAATTATTAATTACCATTTCAATTTCACTGCTTGTTACTGATCTGTTCAGAGTTCTATTTTTTCCTGGTTTAATCTAGAAGGGTTGTATACATCCAAGAATTCAACCATCTCCTCTAGATTTTCTAGTTTATGTGTGTAAAGGTGTTCATAGTAGCCTTGATCTTTTGTATTTCTGTGATATCAGTTGTAATATCTCTTGTTTCATTTCTAATTGAGCTTATTTGGATCTTTTCTCTTCTTTTTTGTTAATCTTACTAATGGTCTATCAATTTTATTTGTTGTTTTAGGGAACCAGCTTTTTGTTTCATTTATCTTTTGTATTTTTTGTTTCAATTGTATTTAGTTCTCTTCTGATCTTGGTTATTTCTTTTCTTCTGCTGGGTTTGGGTTTGGTTTGTTTTTGTTTCTCTAGCTCCTTGAGGTGTGACCTTAGATTGTCTATTAGTGCTATTTCAGACTTTTTGATGTAGGCAATTAATGCTGTGAACTTTCTTCTTGGCACCACCTTTGCTGTATCCCAGATGTTTTGATAGGTTGTGTCACTGTTATCATTCAGTTAAAAGAATTTTTAAATTTTCATCTTGAGGATTCCTTTTGAAGTTGATTTCCAACTGTGGTCTGTGAAAATACTTGCTATAATTTCAATTTTCTTAAATTTGTTGAGACTTGTTTTGTGGCCTATCATATGGTCTATCTTGGAGAATGTTTCGCAAGGCTGATGATTAGAATGTGTATTTGGAAGTTGTTGAATAGAATGTTTTGTAAATATCTGTTAAGTCCATCTGTTCTAGGGTATGGTTTAAGTCCATTGTTTCTTTGTTGACTTTTTATCTTGATGACCAGTCTAGTGCTGTCAGTGGAGTATTGAAGTCCCCCACTATTATTGTGTTGCTGTCTATCGAATTTCTTCATTCTAGTAATAATTGTTTTATAAATTTGGGAGCTCCAGTGTTAGGTGCACATATATTTAAGATTGTGATATTTTTCTGTTGGACTAGTCCTTTTATCATTATATTATTATATAATGTCCCTCTTTGTCTTTTTAAATTTCTGTTTCTTTATAGTTTGTTTTGTTTCATTTAAGAATAGCAAATCCTGCTTGCTTTTAGTGTCCATTTGAATGGAATATCTTTTTTACACCCCTTTACCTCAAGTTTATCTGAGTTCTTATGTGTCAGGTGAGTCTCTTGAAGACAACAGATTCTTGGTTGGTGAGTTCTTACTGATTCTGCCATTGTATATTTTTTAGTGGAGTATTTAGGCCATTTACATTCAATTTTAGTATTATAAAATGAGGTACTATTCTATTCATTGTACTATTTGTTGCCTGAATACCTGTTTTTTTTTTTTTCATTGTGTTGTTGTTTTATAGGTCCTATGATATTTATACTTTAAGGGATTCTATTTTGGTGTATTTCAATGATTTGTTTCAAGATTTAGAGTTTCTTTTAGCAGTTCTTGCAGTGCTGGGTTGGTAGTGATAAATTCTCAGCATTTGTTTGTCTGAAAAAGACTATCTTTTCTTTATTTATGAAACTTAGTTTCACTGGATACAAAATTGATGACTAATAATTGTTTTATTTAAGAAGGCTTAAAATAGGACCACAATCCCTTCTAGCTGATAGAGTTTCTGCTGAGAAATCTGTTAACTTGATAGGTTTTCCTTTAGAGGCGACCTGATGCTTTTGCCTCACAGCTCTTAATATTCTTTTTATTGTCTTGACTTTAGATAACTTGATGACTATCTGCCTAGGCAATGATGTTTTTGTGACAAATTTCCCAGGTGTTCATTGACCTTCTTGTATTTGGATGTCTAGATCTCTAGCAAGGTCAGGGAAGATTTCCTTGATTATTCCCTCAAATAAGTTTTCCAAATTTTAGATATCTCTTCTTCCTTGGGAACATCAATTATTTTTAGGTTTGGTTGTTGAACATAATTCCAAACTTCCTGGAGGCTTTTTTAATTTTAATTTTTCAAAGTTGAGTTCATTCAAAATCCTTATCTTTGGGCTCTGAAATCCTTTCTTCTACTTGTTTGATTCTATTGATGAGCCTTTCCAGTGTATTTTGCAGTTCTCTAAATGTGTCCTTCATTTCTAAAAGTTGTGATTTTTAAAAATTTATGCTATCTATTTCACTTGAGATTTTTCCATTCGTATTTTGTATTATTTCTTTGATTTCTTTAAGTCAGACTTCACCTTGCTCTGGTGCCTCCTTGACTGGCTTAATAGTCAACCTTCTAAAATTCTTTTCCTGTCAATTCAGAGGTTTTGTCTTGGTTTGGATCCATTGCTGGTGAGCTAGTGTAATCTTTAAGAGTGTTAAAGAATCTTGTTTTGTCATATTACCAGAAGTGCTTTTCCGGTTCCTTCTCATTTAGGCAGACTATGTCAGAGGGAAGATTTGGCACTCTAAGGCTGCTGTTCTGATTATTTTGTCATTTGGGTGCTCCCTTGATGTGGTACTCTTTGGTTTCCCCTAGGAATGAGGCTTCCTGAGAGCCAAACTGCAGTGATTGTTATTTCTCCCCTGGATCTAACCACCCAGTGAGCTACTGGTCTTGGCTGGTACTGGGGAGTGTGTGTCTCCAAAAAGCCCTGTGATATGATCTTTCTTTGTGTCTCTCAGCCCTGAATACCAACACCTGCTCTGGTGGAGGTAGCAGGGGTGTGAAGTGGACTCTGTGAGGGTCCTTGGTTGTATTTTTATTAGAGTAAGGTCAAATTAAACTTATATAGTAAGCAGAAAAACACAAAATTGTAAAACTGGAGCAAAAATCAATGAAATAGAAAACAGAGAAACAATAGTAAAAGCAAAAGCTGGTTGTTAGAGCAAATCAACAAATGTATACACTTCCACTCAGATGGATAAAAAAGAGAGAAGACACAAATGATCAATATCTAGAATGAGAGATATGCCATTACTAAACATTCTACAGGTGTTAAATAGTAATGAAAGAATAAAGAAATTATGCCTATACATTTTTAAGCTTAGATGAGATTTCTTGATAGACACAAACTGCCAAAGCTTATTTAAGAAGAAATAAATAACTTGAATAGCACTGTATCTCTTAAAGCAATTGAATTTGCAGTTTAAAGACCTATTACAAAGAAAACTCCATGCTCAAATAACTTTACTAATGAAGTTTACCAAATATTTAAGATAAATAATATACCTATTGTATATATACATATTTGTGTATATATATATATACAAATCCAAGATGAAGGAAAAATCCCCAGGCTTATCTAATGAGGCCAGCATTATCCTGATACCAAAACCAAAGGTATTACATAAAAGGAAGCTACATTTCTCGTTCACATAGATGCCAAAATTTCTTATGTAATTTTAACTAATTGAATTCACCAATCTATGAAAACATAATATACTATAAAAATGAGATTTATTTTAGGAATACAGAAATAAATTTAAAATTCAATCAATGCAATTCACCATGTTAACAGACTAAAAAGGACATCCATATTATTTTCTCAATAGACAAAGAACAAGGATTTAACAAAATAATACTCTATCCCTGATTAAAAAAAAAAATTACAAACTAAGAATAGAAGGGAACTTCCTCAAGCTAATGAAGAGCATCTAAGAAAATCCTACAGCTAACATTGTGCTTAATGTTACTTTAAAGACTACATGCTTTCCCTTTAAGATGAGTGATAGATGGCTGCTCTTACCACTTCTACACAACATTGTATTGGAGGCTCTATTCAATGCAACGTTCAAGAATAAGAAATGAAAGGTTCCAAAACCACTGTGCTTCATCATTCCGGGGTACTTGGGGTACTTGCTGCTGCTATACCTCTCCCTCACAGAGTCTGGGATACTGATGAACTCCTCCATCCCAGCGTCTAGAATCCCTTCTACATGGTGCCTCACCCTCTAGGACCTGAGTTGCCATCAAACTCTATTGGCTCAGCTTGCAAAACTACAGACATACCTTCTCCTTGAGCCCAAACCTCCAGAACCCTTCTGCCCCAGAGGCAGACCAGTGCTATGTCCTACATTCCAGGCATAGAATCACAGCTGTAACTGGGTCCCTGGGCCCAAGCTGCTAGGGGGCTCTCAGAATCACGGATTCTGGTTCTATGAGCAACCTGCATTCAATCCTGCCACGGGGAATGAACTTGTACCCCAAGAGTCATGTGCCACAATAGATTAATTAGAGTCTGAACCTGGGACTCCAGACCCACGCTACTTTGAACATCTGTATTTGGAGTCCAGCACTGCTGAAGCTATTCATAGGCTATGTCTATATTGAGACCTAGTCCCTTAGCTAAGTTTTTCTGTTGTGGTGGAAACAAGAATAGGAGGAACTCAAAAATCCTTGACACCAAGGAAATTAATGACCCAACCAACACTGCCACTGGCACATATTTCTATAGCCTAGACCATTGAAGTGTCCACAATTACTGCTTATATTGAACACAGATGAAGAAGCTGCATGAAGACTATCCCACTTCACCTATTCAGAAACTATGTCACTAAACCCTTCCCAACTTGCACACCAAAACCTAACTGCAAATGAAAGTCTTTTTCTATAAAAATCACTATGAAAATTTTGGACGTGGTGATTGTTTCACTAGATGCACAGACATCAACACTGAGATATAAGAAACATGGTAAAACAAGGAAACATTATCCTACCAAAAGGACATAACTCTGTAATAACAGACTCCAATTAAAAAAAATGAAGTGCAAGAAAATAAATTGAAAATAATGACCTCAAGAAAATTCAATGATATACAAGAAAATACAGGTAAACAATTCAACAAAATCAGTAAAGAAATTAACAGTTTTATGAATAAGAAATTTGACAAAGAACTAAAAATTATAAAAAAGAAATAGAAATAATGCAGCTGAAGAATTCAATAAAGAATAAATAAATACTAGAAACAGCTTCAACAGCAGACAGATATGATCAAGCAGAAGAAAGAATATCTAAACTTTAAAATAGATTATTTGAAATAACCCAGTCAGAGAAAAGAAAAAAACAGATTTAGAAAGAGTGAAGAATGTTTATAAGACTTATAGGACACTGTTAAGTGAACAAATATTCATACTGGAATTTCAGAAGAAGAGAAAAGACACAGGAAACTTATTCAATGAAATAATACCTAAAAATTCAAATTCCCAAGTCTAGGGAGAGATATGAACATCCAGAATGAGGAAGCTTAAAGGTGTCCAGATAAATTGAACCCAAAAATGTCCATTCTGGGAATCTTATAATCAAAGTGTCAAAAGTCAAAGACAAAGAGAATTCTAAAAATAGCAAAAGAAAAGTGTCAAGACACATGTAAGGGAATCCCTATTAGACTAAACTGACTTCTCCACAGAAACATTATAGGCCAGCAGAGATGTGAATGATGTATACTAAGTGCTAAACAAAATGTTAGCCAAGAATACTGTACCCAGCAAAGCTATTATTCAGAAATGAGAGAAAAATGAAGCCTTTCCCAGGCAAACAAACACTGGAGGAATTCATCCCCATAGATCAGCCTTTCAAGAAATACTCAAGGGAGTCCTACAACTGGAATTGATAATCACTATCATGAAAACATACAGAAGTATAAAATTCACTAATAGGGAAGATAAAAAGGAAAAGAGAAAATAATCAAACGTTCTAACTACAGAAAAGCACCAATGAAAAAAGAAATAAAAATTTTTACATCAGGATATACAACACAACCAGAAAAGAGTTAACAAAATGACAGGAGTATGTTCTCATATATTAATAACAACATTGAATGCAAATGGATCAAATTCCCCACTTCAAGAGCATAGAGTGGCTGAATGGATGAAAAAAACATAACCCAACTATGTGCTGCTAACACAAAACTTTACATGTAAAGACACATAAACAAAGTAAAAGAATGCCAAAAAAAAAAAAAAAAAAAAAAGGTATTCCACACAAATGAAAACCAAAAGCAAGCCGGACTAGCTATGCTTATGTAAGATAAAACAGCCTTCAAGACAAAAACTGTAAAATAGACAAATTATTATATAACAATAACCTTGATAACAACAAAAAAACATTGGATTTACAATGTATTTTAGACCAAATGTACCTAACAGACATTTATAAAACATTTCACTCAATGGGTTCAGAATACATATTCTTTTCATCACCAAATAGAAAATTTTCCAGGATAGACCATATGTGAGACCACAAAATAAGTCTCAACAAATGTAAAGAATTGCAATTGTATCAAGTATCTTTTCTGACCACAGCGGGATAAAACTAGATATCAATAACAGTAGGAACTTGTAAAATTGTACAAATACATGGAATTTAAACAACATCACCTGTACAACCAATGGTTTGATGAAGAAATTTAAAGAAAAAATTTAAAATATATTGAAAAAATGAAAATGTAAACACAACATACCAAAACCTATAGAATACAGCAAAAGCAGTATTAAAAGGGAAGGTTGTAGCAATAAATGCCTACATCAAAAAAAGTAGAAAAATTCAAAAAAAAATCTTAACAATGAATCTCAAGGAACTAGAAAAGCAAGAACAAGCTGAGTCTAAAATTAATACAAGAAAAGAAATAATAAAGATTAGAGCACCCTGTACCCTATAAATATTTACAATTATTATGCCTTTTATTACTATTAAAAATAGTAATAAAGGGCTGGGCACGGTGGCTCACGCCTGTAATCCCAGCACTTTTGGAGGCCGAGGTGGGCGGATCATGAAGTTGGGAGTTGGAAACCAGCCTGACCAACATGGAGAAACCCTATCTCTACTAAAAATACAAACTTAGCCAGGCGCCGTGGTGCATGCCTGTAATCCCAGCTACTCTGGAGGCTGAGGCAGGAGAATCGCTTGACCTGGGAGGCAGAGTTTTTGGTGAGCTGAGATGGCGCCATTGCACTCCAGCCCGGGCAACTAGAGCAAAACTCCGTCTCAAAGAAAAAAAAAAAAAAAGGTAATAAAAGAAAAACCTTAAAATGTAATTGTGAAAAATTAAGGATCATCCGGATTTAATGAAATGTTAGTTTTTTTTTAAAAGAAAAATGGCTATTATTGTGCAGGTAAAAATATGTAATGATTCATTATTATGTAATGATTCGTTATTTTACTCTGCAGGCCATTGTTGAGCACTTTCTATGTGCTCGTCACTTAGATAAATACAGTAGGATAGAAGAAGAGAAAAGACATGGTCTTTATAAATGTGATGTATTTTCTAAAAAGAGTTGAGGTTATCTGGGAAAATCCGTAACTTGTTTGAATTCCTGTTTATTTTCTAATTTAGAAATATTTTGCCATATATAAGAATACTGCATAGTTGTTTTATTGGTCCGGCCCTCAAGAGTCTTAATTGAGCCCTACCTGGTGAGGGTATCGAAGAAAAAGTTGGGGAAGAGGAGCAGTTGAGGCCGATATGAAGAAAGTCTGCATAAAGGAAGTGGCATTTGAGATGTCTCAACGGAAAATTTCAAGTTTGCCTGTCAGGTGGTAGGAAAGCAGAAGGGAAGGGAATTCTAAGTAGAGAACAAGGTGATGCAGTTTTGGAAGTCTGTAAATGAGCATGCAGCCTTATTCAGTGCTGCAGTAGTTTAGTTCAGTATGGCAGAAGCACATAACACGTTGTAAAGTCCAAGGACGAAGGGAAAAGGGTATTTGGTGAGTAGGCTTTAGCCAGGTCCCCAAAGGCCTCTTGAGCTGTGCTAAGCTCCAAGTTGTTATTCAAAGATAATGTGGTGTCTGTGCCTGAATAGAGAGCAGCTCCAATTCCCAACGAGATTTTAGGGAGGTGTGGATATGGCTTGACGTGCAGGCTCAGGACTGGGGCTTGTCTGTGTCATTTCACCTTCCCATGCAATATGCCTTGTCATTTGGAGGAGGGTGTTATTGGCTGAAATCATAAGTAGCCAAAGTTATTCCCAAAAGACGTTATTTTATCCATTGCTATGAACCCATCTTACCACAAATAGAAAGTCATTTTTGTTTATAATCAAACTGAAAATCAGTTGTTCTGCCATACGACAATTCTCCAAACAACCTTATGTGTTTTCAGATTGTTTTTTTCTTCAAAAATTTCTTTTGTCTATCTAGAGTGTTTGTCCTAAATTCAAACCTAAAATTAATAATAGGTGGAACATTTCTTAAGGCATTTCATTCTCAGAATCACACACCATTAGCTCTTCAAGCAATTTTAAATTTCATTCTTATCGAGATGCATTTTCAATTGTGCCTTTTATTGATTCAAATCTTAATGTTTCAGTGAGCACAGTCATTGAGTTGTGGCTTTGCTATTGATAATCATATCACAAATTTCAACACAGTCTATATTCTAAGTGTTTGAGTAAAAGGCCCAGGTTAAATTTTGTTCAACTGAAATATATTTTTCAAAAAGAAAAAGCAATCAAAAACACAAAAATGCATTTGAATTTCAGAGATCAACCAGAAATTGAAATATAAATCATTTTCTGGTCTTTGTCCTGTAAGCTGTAGAAAATACCAACTAAATTCTTAAGACTCAGGGCATGATTTTTGTGACTTTTGTTTTATAACTGGAACACTAAAACACAGAGTGACCTTAATTTTGGTAAGCCCACTTAGTCATATATAGCAATGAATACATGTCATTTTTAAAGATGTAACTTTTGTTCATTGGTTTTCTTCTCCTATCATCATTTATATCACAGGTCTCTCTCTTTTCTTTGCCTTTATCTCCTTGGATTTCCCATTCTTTTTCATTTTTCTTTTTTTATCTTTTCATTTCTTGTGTGTGTGTCTGCATGTCTTGTTTTTTTTGCAAACCTTTGGGCATTCTCTCTCATTTCATCCACATCACCTATTTATAATTCTCCT
Organism: Macaca nemestrina; assembly: GCF_043159975.1. NCBI lineage: Eukaryota > Metazoa > Chordata > Mammalia > Primates > Cercopithecidae > Macaca > Macaca nemestrina. Next base: position 172,273,087 of record NC_092126.1, read on the forward strand.
TCTTTGCTCCAACTCTGTCCTCTTCAATATCTTTTGACCAATGTAACCTACCCAGCTACTATTCTCTGTTTTTCCCATCTCATTTTTTTCATTGCCACCTTATTCTTTAATTCATACTGGATTTTTAAAATTTAAAACAAATTATTTCTTCTTGTATTGATTATTTTCCAATTTTTTTGTAGTGGGTAATTTTATACACTCAAATATTTAGTGAAGCTATATTCCATGTAGATACTCTGTTAGTGTTACAGAAATATAGTAAAAAAATATCCTATACATAATAACCCACTGAGGGAGGTTAAGCTGTGGTGTTTACTTAGAAACACAGCTCATAGAAGACATTGTATACCATGAGGAATATATTAAAGTAAATAGTTTGTGGGGACATTATAGGTTTTTAGAAGATAGCATAATCCTAGATAGGTTTTAGTAAAATGGTTTTCCTTATACTGTTTTGTAGAAATTCATCCATTCGAAGACACATTTAGAAAGGAATAAATTCTGATCATTTTGAAGATAAGCCTATGAGTTCTACATATTCTTGTCACCAATATCCTGCATTCTCCCAACGCAATTTAGGCCTCAATACATATTTTGTTGTTGCTATTGTTATTGTTATTTTCTTTTTATTAGAATAAACTAGAAAAGTATGGTTCATTTGGAGGGTGTTGTAATTAAGTTCTGCTAATTGCCAAGGTGGAATAACAGGGATGAGATTTGCCCTCCTGTAAAACAGCTAAAAAGTTGAATAAAATATTAGTAAGTGGTTTTTAAAATATTTTACATTGGGCAATAAAGAAGAGTCATAACTGAGAGACAGGAAATGAATGAGTTGAGTCCTCTGATTCCCATCTCATTGCACGGACAGAGTTTTTAGGCCATAGCACTTGTAAGGGTAACTCAAGTGGATCCCAGGAGTCTCCATGCATTGAAGAAATAGAGATGGGAGTACAGGAAGACAAAAGATAGCAAGAATTACTAAAGCAAAGTATCAGAAAGAAGAGAGCTCAGAGACAGAGAACTTCAGAGATGTGCAGAATATTTCTTCTTGCCTCCAATCAGCGCATGTGTTTGAGAAAACTACTCAGGGCTAGAGAAATAAAAATTAGTAAATTAAAACTGACATAGAAATGACAAAAATGATAAAATTAATGAACCATGATATAAACTGATATAGTCAGGCTTTGTGTCCCCACTCAAATCTCATCTTGAATTGTAACCCCTATAATGCTCATAATCCTCATGTGTCAAGGGAGAGACCAAGTGAAGGTAATTGAATAATGGGGACAGTTTTCCCCATGCTATTCTCATGATAGTGAGTGAGTTCTAAACTAGATCTGATGATTTTATAAGGGGCTCTTCCCCGCACTGCTCAGCACTTCTGCTTTCTGCTGCGTTGTGAAGAAGGTTCCTTGGTCCCCTTCATCTTCCACCCTGATTTTAAGTTTCCTGAGGCCTCCCCAGCCATGCTTAACTGTGATCAATTAAACTTCTTTTTTTTTTTATAAATTACCAGTCTCGGACAGTTCTTTATAGCAGTATGAAAACAGACTAATACATAAACTTGTTTCTTTAATTGCATTTAATATAATTTAGAAGCCAGGGAAAATCATAAACATGTTAAGCAAAAATATGGAAGATATATCAAAGAAAAAAATTAAAATTATAAAGATGAAAAACATAATGTTTGAGATAAGGTCTTACTGGATGAAATTAATAGCACATTAGACTTTGCAGAAGAAAGGTTAGTGAACTTTAAGACATAGCAATGAAAATTATCCCAAATAAATAAAGAAGTGGGGAAGATTTTTTTAAAGCAGAAAACATGAGCTGTAGGACAACTTCAAGCTGCCTAATATACACGTACTTAGAATCACTGAAGAAGAGGAGAGTTAAGAACAGAAAGAAATTCTTGAAACAAAAATTTGTAACATTTTTCAAAATTTACTTAAAACTAGTTACAAAGGGAAATGTTAAAAGCAATCAGAATATACATTATGTATAGACGAAGAGCAGTAAGGATTACAGAAGATTTCTGCTTGAAAACAACGTAAGTCAGAGACAGTGGAGCAGCTTCAAACTGTTGAAGGGCAAGAAAAAAACAACTGCTATCCCAGAATTCAGAACTCATCAAAACCGTATTTCAAAATCAAAAGTTAAATAAAAACCTTTCAAACATACAAAAGTTGAAAGAATTCATCCCCAGCTGACCTGTACTAAAATAAATGTTTTTAAAGAAATTCCCCAAGCTTAAGAAAAGTGATAAAAGGTGGAAACTTAGATATAAACAAAAGAAAAATAACTTAATGTGTAAATATAAAATATGCATTTCTAATTATCTCATACTGCTAAAAAATTACTATTTAAAGTAAAAGTAATAAGAATATGTTGTAGAATTTATAACATATATAGAAATAAAATGTATGACAATAATATCAAAAAGGCTAGTAGGGGAAAAATAAAAAAGTATACTATTGAGGCTTTGAACTTTAGAGTGTTTAACTTTATATAAGGTTACTCTAAGGTAGAGTATAATAAATTAAAAGTGTACACCATGAGCCCTAAAGAAAGCATTAAAATAATATAATAAAAATGTATAGCTAATAAACCAACAAATAAGATAACATGGAATTATGAAATATGCTCATTTAATCAAAAAATGAAGCATAAAAAGAAAAAAAGGGGAGCAAAAAACAGGTGGAACAAACAGAAAACAAATAAGAGGATGACAGATTTAACCTCAAATATATTAGTAATTACAGTACATGCTATTGTTTGGTTGAACTACAAAGCAGGAACCAATTATATGATGCCTATGAGAAACTCATTTTAAATGCAAAGACAGAAATAGATTAAAAGTGGAAAGATGGGAAAAATATACTATGGTAATATAATTAAAAGAAAGGTTAAATGAAATGGCTATGTGAATATCAACTAAAGTATATATTGGAGCAAAGAATGTTAGGGATAATTTTAGAGATGAGGAACATTATTTTATAATAATATATAGTCCTATAATCATGATGACATGCCATTGAAAAGTTTTATGCACCTCATGACAACTTCAGAATACGTGAAGCCCAAACTGATAGAACTGCAAGAGAAACAGACAATTCAACAATTATAGTAAAAATGAATATCCTTTCCTCAATAAATTATAGAACATTAGTAAGGATATAGAAGACTTGAAGAGTGCTGTCAAACAACATGACCTAGTTGCCATTTACAGAACATGCCACCCCCAAATAACAAGCATATACATTTGTCTCAAGTGCACATGGAACATTTTCCAAACTAGATTATGTTTTAGCCATAAAACATGTCTCAGTAAACTTAAAGGGGTTTGACTTATACAACATATGCTCTCTGACATATGAAATTAATTTAGATATCAACAACTAAGAGATATCTGGAAAATCCCCAAAATATTTGGAAATTAAGTGGAACACTTCTAAATAACTCATGAGGCAAAGAAACATCAAAAGATAAATTATGTTGTACTTTTAAATAAAGGAGTTAAAAACACAAAATATAAATATGTGAAATGCAACTAAAGCAGTATTGAGAGGGGAAATAGCACTAAATACCTCTTCTTGGAAAAAAAGGAAGGTTTCAAATCAATGATCTCAGCTTATATTTTAAGAAATAAGAAAAATAAGAGTAAATTTTTAAAAATTAATCAGAAAAAAGAAATAATAAAAATCAGAACATAAATTTGTAAAAGATGTAAAAACTATAAAAAATAATAAAACCAAAAGTTAGTTTTTAAGATCAAAGAATTTAATTAACCTTTAGTCAGAATGAGATAAAAGAGAAAAGACACAAATTACCAATATCAGGAATGAGAGAGTTGATATTATTTACTATAGACTCTATAAGATATTTAAAAAAATACATAATAAACAATTTTGCACCAACAAATTTGGCAACTTAGGTAAAATAAATAAAATTATTGAATGATGTAAACTACCAGTGATCATTTAAGGTGACATAGATAATCTGGGTAGCCCTTATCTATTAAAATATTTAAACCTACAGTTAAAATATTTATCATAAATCAATGCAATCCCAATAAAATTCCCAGAAATTTATTTTGCAGATATTGTCAAACTGATTCTAAAGTTTATATGAGAGACAAAACACACAGAATGGCCAACATAAGATTGAAGAATAAGAACAAAGTTGGAGGACTACCACTACCTGATTTCAAGACTTACTAGAAAACTACAATAATAAAGACAGTGTGGTAAGTAGCAAAAGAATAGACAAATAGATAAATGCAACATAATAGAGAATGTAGAAATAGATCCACATATAGTCAACTGATCTTTGACAAAGGAGCATCATATTTGATGGAAAAAAAGGTAGTCTTCGACAAATAGTACTGCAACAGATGGACATCCACATCATCCCTCCCCCACAAAAGAATCTAGAAATAGACCTTACCTTACCTTAATAGAAATTAACTCAAAATGGATCACAGACCTCAACATAAAATGCAAAACTATAAAACTCCTAGAATGTAATATAGGAAAAAAATCTACATGACCCAGTTAAAAAATGTACTGAAGACCTTAACAGGCACCTCAACATATACAGATGGCAATGAGTATATGAAAAGATGTACCACATCATATGTCATCAGGGAAGTGCAAATTAAAACAACAATGAGATACCACTACACATCTCTTAGAATGGCCAAAATCTGCCACTGACAACACCAAGTGTTGACAGGGATGTGGAGCAACAGGAACTCTTATTTATTGCTGGTGGGAATGCAAAACCATAGAGCAACATTGGAAGACAGGTGATTTTTCTATAAAAGCAGACACACTCTTATGATATGATCCAGAAATTTTGTTCCTTCATGTTTAGCAAAAGGTAGCTGAAGCCTTATGTCTACACTAAGACCAGCACATGGGTATTTATAGCAGCCTTATTCATAATTACTAAAACTTGAAGAAACCAAGATTATTCCATTAGGTGAATGGCTAAATGTACTGTGGTACATCCAGACAATGAAATATTATTTAGTACTAAAAACTAATGAATTATCAAGCCATGAAAAAAGATGGAGGAACCTTAAATGCATATGACTAAGTGAAACAAATCAATCTGAAAAGGCTACACACTTTAATTCCAATTATTTGACATTCTGGAAAAGACAAAACTATAGAGACAGCCAAAAGATCAGTGGTTGCCAGGGGTTGGGGGAAGGGGAAATGAACAGGCAGAGCACAGAGGATTTTTATGGTACTGAAAATACTCAGTATGTTATTATAATTGTGGGCACATGTCTTTCTTAGTCCATTTGTGCTGCTATGCCAAATTACCATAGACTAGGTGGCTTATGAATAGCAGAAATTTTTTCACAGTTCTGGAGGCTGGAAAGTCCAAGATCAAGGCACCTGCAGAATTCATATTTCATGAGGGCATTCCTCTCTGGTCATAGATGGCCCCCTGTCACTGTATCTTCACATGGTGGAAGGGACAAGGCAGTTCTCTGAGGCCTCGTTTATAGAAGGATTAATCCCATTCATGAGGCTCTGTCCTTATGACCTAGTTAGCCACCTCCCAAAGGCCTCACCTCTTAATGTAATCACATTAGAGATTAGGTTTCAACTCATGAATTTGGGGTGGGGGACACAAAATTCACACCATTGCAAGTCATTATACATGTATACAAACCCATCGGATATACAAGAGTCAACCCTAGTATAAACTATGGCCTTTGAGTGGTAATGATGTATTAATGTAGATTTGTTAATTGTAGCAAATATACCACTTTGGAAAGGGATGTTGATAATGAGGGAGGCTACATTTGGGGTGGGAGACAGGGGTATATGAGAAATCTCTCTACCTTTCTCACAATATTTCCGTGAAGCTAAAAGGGCTTTTCAAAAAATACTCTTTTTTTTTTTTTTTTTTTTTTTGTTTTGAGATAGAATTTTGTTCTTTTTGCCCAGGCTGGAGTGCAATGGCACAATCTCAGCTCACTGCAACCTCTGCCTTCTGGGTTCAAGTGATTCTCCTGCCTCAACCTCCCAAATAGCTAGGATTACAGTTGGCACCACAAAGCCCAGCTAATTTTTTATATCTTTAGTAGAGACAGGGTTTTACCATGTTGGCCAGGCTGGTCTCAAACTCCTGACCTTGTATGATCTGCCCACCTCGGCCTCCCAAAGTGCTGGGATTACAGGAATTGAGCCACCATGCCCAGCTCAAAAAATACTTTTAAAAAATATTTTACTACAAAAAAAAAATCTGCAGGTTCAGAGAATTTTACTGATGAATTCTACCATGGATTTAAAGGAGGAGTGAATTTCTTCTCTCTTTTTAAAATTTTTTTACTGATACATAGTCATTGTATATATTTCTATATATAATATTGCATGGGATAATGTGATATTTTAATGCATAGTTATAATATGTAATGATCAAATCACAGTAATTTGGATATTAAACACATCAAACATTTTTCATTTCTTTTGTGTGTTGAGAACATTCCAAATCTTCTAGCTACTTTGAAATATGTAATAGATTATTGTTAATTATTATAACTCTACTGTAATGTCAAATGCTAGAACTTATTCTGTCTAAATAAAGTTTTGTATTCATTAACTAATCTCTCTTCATTATCTCCTCTCTTCTACTGTTTTTGGCTTTTGGTAACCACTATTCTACTGAACTTATTCTGTCTAACTAAATTTTTGTACTCATTAACTAACCTCTCTTCATTATCTTCTCTCTCCTACTGGTTTTGACTTTTGGTAATCACCATTCTACTCTCTAACTTCATGAGCTCAACATTTATAGTTTCCACACATGAGTGAGAAAATATGATATTTGTTGTTCTGTGCCTGGTTTAGTTCACTTAATGTGATGTCCTCAAGTTTCATCCATTTTGCCACAAATGAAATAATTTTGTTCTTTTACAGCTAAATAGTGTTTCATTGTGTATATACACCACATTGTGTATCCATTCATTCATTAATGAACACTTAGGTATTGTAAATAGCGCTGCAATATGTCTGCCCAGCAACAGGATTGCTGAACCTAAGGATAGATCAATTTTGTTTTTGGAAGAACCTCCATGCTGCTTTCCATAGTGGCTGTACTTATTTACATTCCTATCAACAGTGGAGGAGAGTACCCCTTTCTTTATATCCTCACCAGAAACTGCTGTTCCCTATGTTTTTGATAAAAACTATTTTAACTGGGGTGAGATATCTCATTGTGGTTTTGATTTGCATTTATCTAGTGATTATTTATGTTGAGAATTTTAAATAAAATTTTGGCCATTTGTATGTCTTCTTTTGTGAAATGTCTATTCATATTATATCCTTTTTAAAAATAGGTTATTTATTTATTTATTTATTTTTTGCTAATGAATTGTTTGAGTTTCTTATGTTCCTGGACAGGCAAACTCCAAAATTGGGGCTTAACCTGCGAGGGTTTTTGTCTTTATCCAAGAAAGAATTCAAGGGTGAGTCACAGGTGTTAGATAGCAATCTTTTATTGAATGGTACTAATCCCTGTGGAGCAGGGCTAACTCATAGGCATTGCACCCAAAGTAAGCAACATACGGGCTCCTGGCAACTGTGTTTATACTTACTTAACCTAATTTCAATTACATGCAAATTAAGGGGCAGGTCAATGCACATTTGAGGAGCAGGTTATATAACTTTCTAGGAAAGGGACAGTAACTTTTGGATCATTGCCATGGAAAGGAGTGGTAACTTCAGATTACTGCCATGGCATTTGTAAAGTGTCATGGCACTGGTGGGAGTGTCTTATGTCAATGAGCAATGAGGGCAGCTAGGGATTACTTTCATCACCATCTGCTGGTTCCTGCTGGTTTCTTCACTTTATGCTATCTGGACCACATCTTGTTTTAATCATCAGAGTTGTGATCAGAGAACAAGTTCTTCCAGTCTCCCACCTCCTTTATATATTCTTTTTATTAATCCCTGAGGAGAGTTTGTAAATATTTTCTTCTATTCTGTAGGTTTTCCCTTACTATATTTATTGTTTTCATTGCTGTGCAAAAGCTATTTAGTTTGATGTAATACAGTTTGTCTATTTTTGCTTTTGTTGCCTGTGCTTTTGAGAGCTCACCTAAAATTTGTTTGTCCAGATGAATGTCTTCAAGTGTTTTCCCAAAGTTTCACTCTAGTAGTTTTACTGTTTCAGGTCTTACATTTATATCTTTAATCCATTTTGATTTGACTTTTGTATCTGTGAGAGATAGGAGTCTAGTTTAATATGCTGCATTATACTAGATATGGGATATCCAGTTTTCCCAGCAACATTTATTGAAGAGGTTGTGCATTCTGCAATGTAAGTTATTGGTGCTTTTGTAAAAAAAAAAATAAGTTTCCTATAAGTGCATGGATTTATTTCTGTGTTCTCTATTCTTTTCCATTGGTCCTATATGTCTGCTTTTATGCCAGTACCATGCTGTTTTGGTCACTAAAGTTTTTTAGTATATATTGAAGTCCAGTAAGTATGATACCCCCAGCTTTGTTCTTTTCATTCAGGATTGCTTTGGCTAGCCAGGCTTTTGGTGGTTCCATACAAATTATAGGATTATGTTTTCCATCTCTGTCAGGAATTTTAGTCTTGTGATGAGATTACATTGAATCTGTGGATAGTTTTAGATAGTATGATCATTTTAACAATATTAATTCTTCCAATATACTAGCACATGATATCTTTCCATTTTGGAGTGTGCTCCTCAATTTATTTCTTCAGTGTTTAATAATTTCTATTGTAGAGAACTTTTAATACTTTGGTTAAATTTATTCCTAGATGTATTTGTTGTTGTTGTGTTTTCTTACTGCAAATGGGTTGCTTTTTTTTATTTTTAAAAATTGCTTGCTGATGATAGAGATTCTATTAATTTTTGTATGTTAATTTTGTATTATGAAACTTTACCAAATTTGTTTTTATCATTCTAATGTTTTTGGTGAAGTCATTCGATTTTTCTAAATATAGAATTATGTCATCCATAAACAAGGATATTTTGATATCTCCCTTTCCAATTTGAATATTCTTTATTTCTTTCTCTTTCTTAATAGCTCTCGTTAGTACTTCCAGTAATTTGTTTAATAAAAGTAGTGAAAGTGGGCATTCTTATTTTGTTCCAGATCTCAGGGGAAATACTTTTACTTTTTTCCCATTGAGTATGATGTTAGGCATGGGTTTGTCATAGATTGTCTGTGTTGTTTTGATATGTGTTCCTGCTGAACTCAGTTTGTTCAGAGTTTTTATCATAATAGGGTGCTAAATTTTAATTAATACTTTTTCAGCATCTATTGAAATGATCACATATTTTTCCTTGATTCTGTGAATGTATCACATTTACTGATTTGCATATGCTGAACCATGTTTGAATCCATGAGATGAATCCCAGTTGATCATGGTAAATGATATTTTGAATGTGTTGTTTAATTTGGTTTGGTGGTATTTTGCTCATTATCTGTGTATGTTTGTTAATCAAGGATATTGGCTTGTTATTTTCTTTTTTTTCTTTCTTTTTTTTTTTTTTTGCTCTTGTATGCTTGTTTGGTTTTGGTATCAGAGTAATGCTGGCCTCAAAGAATGAGTTTAAAACTATTCTCTCCTTTTCGATTTTTCTGGAATAGTTTGAATAGAATTGGTATTAGTTCTTTCTTAAATGTTTAGTAGATTTCAGCAGTGAATCCATCAGGTCTTGGGCTTTTCTTTAATGGGAGACTTAATTACTGCTTTGATCTCATTACTCATTGTTGGTTTGTCTAAGATTTCTACTTTTTTGTAATTCGATGTTGGTAAGTTGCATGTTTCCAAAAATGTATCAATGTCTTCTAGATTTTCCAATGTATTGGCCTATAGTTGTTCATAATAGTGTCTAATAATCCTTTGTTCTGTCATGCGTCTTATAATGTTTCCTTTTATGTCTCTGATTTTATTTACTTGGGTTTTCTCTCTTTTTTTCTTAACCTAGCTAAAGGATTGATGATTTGTTTATCTTTTCAAGAAACCAACTTTTCATTTTGTTACTTTTTGTGAATATTTTTTGAGTCTCAACTTCATTTGTTTCTGCTCTGATCTTTATTATTTCTCCCATTCTAATAATTTCAGGTTCTCTTTGTTCTTGCTTTTCTGTTTTCTTAAGGTAATTGTTAGATTGTTTATTTGAGGTCTTTCTACTTTTTCGATGTTGGCGTTTATTGCTATACATTTTTTTTCTCTTACACCTGTGTTTGCTGTATCACATAGCTTTTGGTATGCTGTGTTTCCATTTTCATTTATCTCAGGAAATTTTTAAATTTCCTTTTCAATGACTTCATTGGCTCATTCATTATTCAGGAGCATATTGCTTAATTGTCATAAATTTGTACAGTTTCCAGCATTCCTTCTGTTATCGATTTCTACTTGTATTCCACTGTGGTCAGAAAAGATACTTAATATGATTTCCATTTTAAAAAATCTTGTAAGGCAAGTTTTGTGTCCTGACATATGGTTAATCCTGCAGAATGTTCCATGTGCTGATGAAAAGAATGTGTGTTCTGCAGCTGTTAGGTGAAATGTTCTATAAATACCCATTAGGTTCATTTTTCCTAAAGTGCAGTTTAACTCCAAGGTTTCTTTGTTGATTTTCAATCAGAATAATCTGTCCATTGCTGACAGTGGGGACATTGAAGTCCCCTACTAATATTGTATTGTAGTCAATCTCTCCTTTTAGGTTTCTTTATACTTGCTTTATGTAATTGGGTGCTCTGGTGTTGGGTGCATATAATTACAATTGTTATATGCTCTTGTTATATTGACCCCTTTGTAATTACGTAATGACTTTATTGTCCTTTTCCCCCCATTCTATACTTAAAGTCTATTTTATCTATCATAAGTATAGCTACTTCTGCACTTTTTAGTTTTTATGTGCATGGAATATCATTTTCTATCCTTTTACTATTAGTTGGTGTATGTCTTTATAGGTGAACTGCATTTCTTGTAGACAGTCTCTAATTGGTGTTACTTTTTATCCACTCAGCTACTCTATGCCTTTTAATTGGAAAATTTACCCCACCTACTTTCAAGGTTATTTTTCATAGGTAAGGATATTGTTGCTTGTTTTCTGGGTGTTTTACAAATCATTTTTCCATTTTTCCTTTCTTCCTGTCTTCCTTTGTCATTAAGTAATTTTCTATAATAGTATGTTTTGATTCTGTGCTTTTTATTTTTAGTGTATCTATTATAGGGTTTTGCTTTGTGGTTACCATGAGGCTTGTGGAAAGCAAAGTTATAACAGGTTATTTTAAACTGATAAGATTTATTGCGAAGAAAAATAACAAAACCAAACTACACATTAACACCATACCCCCCAAATTATGACTTATTGATGATTCAATTTACATATTTTAATGTTGTCTATCTCTTAACCATTGTTGTAGTTATTATTTTTTACACTCATGTAAGGCTTTAATAATTGCAAATAATATGGCACACGAGGAGAAGAAAAGTGCAGGCAATTTTAGGAAGTCTGAAAACTCTCAGTGCAGGCCTCCCAAGGTCTTTTCTCAGTTGCTCATGAAGCATTTCATCTTTGGATTATGAACTTTTCAGATATGTATGGGGTATCTAAGTTCAGCATAGTCCAAATGCAAGTTTACTGAAGGGCCTCTTACACCTTGACTGGTCACTTCACTACAGACAAGCTGTATAACAGGTTAAACCAGAAGGAAACCATCAATCTGTGTATCCTAAACAGTGTAGACAAGATAACATGGAGTGCCTTCGGGGGAGTTCTGAACTTTAAACTAAATGACATGTTCTAAATCACTAGCTATAACACCCCATTCTTATCTTGACCAAGGGTCAGTAGCAGACTTCTGGGTCAGAAAAGCAGACTTTTCTGGCACCCGGAAGCACAGAGCCTCCCAAGTGCAGCTGTAAGATAACCCTATCCTTGCATAATGTTATTGTTTCCATTTCACAGATGATCAAATTAAGGCGTTGTTAAGTATCTAGCCAAGGCCATAGAGCTGGCAAATGGCAGAACTGGGATTCCTCATAGGAAGAAGTTCAATGACTTCTGAAAGTTGGTGCTAATACTGAACAAGGCTTGATTTAGGAGGACAATCCAGGTTTACAATACTGAGTTCATTGTTTTTGGATAAATTGTCTCTGTCATTCAAGATGGACTTACCTTGAAAATTAGAGAAAATTTCAACATGGAAAAATATAGAGGCATGAGGGAGTATTCAGCGAGTAGAAAGCAACTGCAAATAACTAACCATGACTTAAAGGTAGGGTGGTGCCTGAAGCTTATATAATTTTGGCAGCCCTTTTAAAACAAATAGGATATAAATTGCATATATAGAATTAAGGATGAAAATGAATATTTATTTAAAGTGAGAAAGAAAATTATAACAAATTACGGATTCAAGTAGCTGGAAAATTCCAAAACCATCACATAATTTAGAAAAAAAAATTAATATTAACTATGTGACATCTCTCTATATTTTTTCTTATATTCTTTGGCTACATACTTTAAAAAATAGATTTCACTTTTTAAAAGTGTTAGATTTAGAGAGCAGTTAAGACCAAGAATCCCCTATTATTACCATAACACATTTCTCACTTTTTTTGTTAATGGAATAATACTAATACAATATTACTAAGGTGCATAGTTTATTCAGATTTCCTTTTTTTTTTTTTCAATTTTACTTTAAATTCTGGGATACATGTGCTGAACATGCAGGTTTGTTATATAGGCATACATCACTTGGAAGTTGTATTCCTAGGCATTTTATTCTCTTTGTAGCAATTGTGAATACAAATTCACTCATGATTTGGCTCTCTCCTTGTCTATTATTGGTGTATAGGAATGTTTGTGACTTTTACACTTAGATTTTGTATCCTTAGACTTTGCTGAAGTTGCTTATCACCAAAATGAGTTTTTGGGCTGAGGCAATGGGGTTTTCTAAATATACAATCATGTCATCTGCAAACAGACAATTTGACTTCCTCTCTTCCTATCTGAATACCTTCATTTCTTTATCTCACCTGATTGCCCTGGTTAGAACTTCCAACACTGTGTTGAATAGGAGTGGTGAGAGAGTGCATCCTTGTCTTATGCTGGTTTTCAATGGAAATGCTTCCACTTTTGCTCATTCAGTAAGATATTGGCTATGGAACTGTCATAAATAGCCCTTATTATTTTGAAGTATGTTCCATCAATACCTAGTTTATTGAGAGTTTTTAGCATGATGGGGTGTTAAATTTTATCAGTGGATTTTACTGCATCTATTGAGATAATTATGTGGTTTTTGTCATTGGTTCTGTTTATGTTATGCATCACATTTATTGATTTGTGTATGTTGAACCAGCCTTGCATCCCGGGGATGAAGCTGACTTGATCATGGTGGATAAACTTTTTGATGTGCTGCTGGATTCAGTTTGTCAGTATTTTATTGAGGGTTGTTGCATCAATATTCATCAGGGATATTTGCTTGAAGTTTTCTTTTTCTGCTGTGTCTCTACCAGGTTTTGAAATTGGGATGATGCTGGCCTCATAAAATGAGTAAGGGAGGAGTCTCTCATTTTCTATACTTTGAAATAGTTTCAGAAGAAATGGTACCAGCTCCTTCCTCCTTGTACCTCTGGGAGAATTCGGATGTGAATCCATCTGGTCCTGGGCTTTTTTTTTGATCAGTAGACTATTAATTACTGTCTCGATCTCAGAACTTGTTACCGGTCTATTCAGGGATTTGAATTCTTCTTGGTTTAATGTTGGGAGAGTGTATGTGTCCAGGAATTTATCCATTTCTTCTAGGTTTTCTGGTTTATTTGTATAGAAGTATTTATAATATTCTCTGATGATAGTTTGTATATCTGTGGGATCAGTGGTGATATCCCCTTTATCATTTTTTGGTGTGTCTGTTTGATTCTTCTTTTTTCTTCTTCATCAGTCTGGATAGTGCTCTATTTTATTAATCTTTTCAAACAGTCAACACCTGGATTAATTGATTTTTTGAAGGGTTTTTCGTGTTTCTGTCTCCTTCAGTTATGCTTATTCTTATTTATGTTTTGTCTTCTGCTAGCTTTTGAATTTGTTTGTCCTTGCTTCTCTAGTTCTTTTAATTGTGATGTTAGGGTGTGGATTTCAGGTCTTTCCCGCTTTCTGATGTGGGCATTTCATGCTATAAATTTCCCTCTTAACACCGCTTTAGCTGAGTTCCAGAGATTCTGGTACATAGTCTCTTTGTTTTCATTGGTTTCAAAGAACTTCGTTATTTTTTCCTTAATTTTGTTTTTTACCCAGTAGTCATTCTGGAGCAGGTTTTCAGTTTCCATGTAGTTGTGCAGTTTTAAGTGAGTTTCTTAACGCTATGTTCTAATTTGATTGCACTATGGTCTGAGAGACACTTTGTTATGATTTCCGTTCTTTTGCATTTTCTGGGTAGTGTTTTATTTCCAAATATATAATTTATTTTAGAATAAGTCCTATGTAGTGCTGAGAAGAATGCATATTCTGTTGATTGGGGGTGGAGAGTTCTGTAGATGTCTGTTCAATCTGCTTGGTCCAGAGCTGAGTTCAAGTCCTGGATATCCTTGTTAATTTTCTGTCTTGTTGATCTAATATTGACAGTGGGGTGTTAAAACCTCCCATTATTATTGTGTAGGAGTCTAAGTCTCTTTGTAGGTCTCTAAGAACTTGCTTTATAACCTGGGTGCTCCTGCATTGGGTGCATATATATTTAGTATAGTTAGCTCTTCTTGTTGAATTGATCCCTTTTAATAGCCTTCTTTGTCTCTTTTGATCTTTGTTGGTTTACAGTCTGTTTTATCAGAGACCAGAATTGCAACCCCTGATTTTTTTTTTTCTTTTTGCTTCCCATTTGCTAGGTAAATATTCCTCCATCCCTTTATTTTAAGCCTCTGTGTTTTTTGCATATGAAATGGGTCTCCTGAATACAGCACACCAGTGGATCTTAACTCTATCCAATTTGCCAGTCTGTGTCTTTTAATTGGGGGCATTTAGTCTATTTACATTTAAGGTTAATATTGTTATGTGTGAATTTGAGCCTGCCATCATGATTCTAGCTGGTTATTCTGAACATTAGTTGATGTGGTTTCTTCATAGTATCATTGGTCTTTATATCTTGGTGTGTTTTTGCAGTGGCTGATACTGGTTGTTTCATTCCATATTTAGTGCTTCCTTCGGAGCTCTTGTAAGGCAGGCATGGTGGTAACAAAATCCCTAAGCATTTGCTTGTCTGTAAAGAATTTTATTTCTCTTTCACTTACAAAGCTTAGTTCGACTGGATATGAAATTCTGGGTTGAAAATTCTTTTCTTTAAGAATGTTGAATATTGGCCCCCACTCTCTTTTGACTGTAGGGTTTCTGCAGAGAGATCCACTTTACAGTGGATGGGCTTCCCTTTGTAGGTAACCTGATCTTTCTCTCTGACTGCCCTTAACATTTTTCACTTCATTTAAACCTTGGAGAATCTGACAATTATGTGTCTTGGGGTTGCTCTTCTCGAGGAGCATCTTAGTGGTGTTCTTTGTATTTCCTGAATTTGAATGTTGGCCTGTCTTGCTATGTTGGGGAAGTCCTCCTGGATACCATCCTGAATTGTGTTTTCCAACTTGGTTCCATTTTCTCAATCACTTTCAGGGACCCCAGTCCATCACAAGTTTTGTCTTTTTACATAGTCCCATATTTCTTGGAGGCTTTGTTCATTCCTTTCCATTCCAATTTTGTTTTCTTGCAGGAGAGGAGTTGTGATCATTTGAAGGGGAAGAGGCATTCTGGTTTTTGTAATTTTCAGCATTTTTGCACTGGTTTTTCCTCATCTTCATGGATTTTTCTACCTTTGATCTTTGAGGCTGATGACCTTTGGATGGGGTTTTCATGTGGGTGTCTTTTTTGCTGATGTTGATGTTATTGCTTTTTGTTTGTTAGTTTTTCTTCTAACAGTCAGGCCCCTCTTCTGCAGGTCTGCTGCAGTTTGCTGGAGGTGCACTCCAGACCCAATTTGCCTGAGTATCACCATCAGAGGCTGCAGAACAGCAAATATTGCTGCCTGCTCCTTCCTCTGGATACTTTATCCCAGAGGGGCACCGACCTGATGCCTGCCAGACCTCTCCTGTGGGAAGTGTCTGTCAACCTGTGTCGGGAGGTCTCTCGCAGTCAGGAGGCACAGGGGTCAGGGACCCACTAGAGGAGGCAGTCTGTCTCTTAGCAGGGCTTGCGCACTATGCTGGGTAAACCCTTCTTGTCAGGATCCACTGCTGTCTTCAGAGCCGGCAGGCAGGAACATTTAAATCCGCTGAAGCAGTGCCCACAGCTGCCCCTTTCCCCTGGTGCTCCGTCTCAGGGAGATGGGAGTTTTATCTATAAGCCCCTGACTGGGAAATGCCATGCCAGTGAAAAGGAATCTAGAGAGACAGTCTGGCCACAGCCACTTTGCTGTGCTGTGTTGAGTTCTGCCCAGTCTGAGCTTCCTGGCCTCCTTAGCTCTGTCACTCAAGCCTCAGTAATGGTGGATGCCCCTCCCCCTACCAAGCTCAATCATCCCCAGTGGACTTCAGACTGCTGTGCTGGCAGTGAGAATTTCAAGCCAGTGGTTCTTAGCTTGCTGGGCTCCATGGGAGTGGGACTGGCTGAGCAAGACTACTTGGCTCCCTGGCTTCAACCCCCTTTCCAGGTGAGTGAATGGTTCTCTCTCACTGGGGTTTCAGGCACCACTCATTTGGAAATACAGAAATCACCTGCCTTCTGCGTTGATCTCACTGGGAGTTGCAGACACAGCTGTTCCTATTCCACCATCTTGCCAGATCCCCCAAGTTATTATTATTTTTAATAGTTTTGTCTTTTAGTCACTATACTTTAGTTATAAATTAATTAACTTTTTTGTTTATTTAAGTTGTGGAGTATATATGCAGGTTTGTAATTAGGTAAACATGTGCCATGGTTTGCTACACGTATCAACTCATCACCTAAGTTATTTTAAATTTTTTATTCTCATAGGTTACTGGGGAACAGGTGGTGTTTGGTTACATGGGTAAGTTCTTTAGTGGTGATTTGTGAGATTTTGGTGCATCTGTCACCCAAGCGGTATACACTGCACCCTATTTGTAGTCTTTTAACCCTCACCCTTTTCCCACCCTTTACCCTTTAGTCCCCAAAGTCCACTGTGTCATTCTTACGCCTTTGCATCCTCATAGCTTATCTCCCGTTTATGAGTAAGAACGTATGATGTTTGGTTTTCCATTTCTGAGTTACTTCACTTAGAATAACAGTAACAGTCTCCAGTCTCATTCAGGTTTCTGTGAAAGCCATTAATTCATTCCTTTTTATGGCTGAGTAGTAGTCTATATGTGTGTGTGTGTATATATACACACACACACACATATACACACACATACACACACATACATACACACATATATCACAATTTCTTTATCCACTCATTGATTTCTGGGCATTTGCTTTGGTTCCACATTTTTTGCAATTGTGAATGTGCTGCTATAAACATGCATGTGCAGGTATCTTTTTCATATAATAACTTATTTTATTCTGGGTAGATACACAGGAGTGGGATTCCTGGATCAAATGGTAGATCTAATTTTAGTTATTTAAGGTATCTTCACACTGTTTTCCATAGTGGCTGTAGTAGTTTACATTCCCACCAGCAATGTGGAAGTGTTCACTCCTCACTGCATCCACACCAACATCAAGTGTTTTTTGCTTTTTTGATTACGGCAGTCTTCCAGGAGTAAGGTGGTATCACATTGTGGTTTTGATTCACATTTCCCTGATCATTAGTGATGTTGAGTATTTTTTCATGTTTGCTGGCCATTTGCATACCTTCTTTTGATAATGATCTATTCATGTCCTTAGTCTATTTTTGGTAGGATTGTTTGTTTTTTTCTTGCTGATATGTTTGAGTTCACTGTAGATTCTGTATATTAGTTTTTTTGTCAGACATATAGATTGTGAAGATTTTCTCCCACTCTGAGAGTCATCTGTTTACTCTGCTGACTGTTCCTTTTACCATGCAAAAGGTCTCTAGTTTAATTAAGTCCCAGCTATTTGCCTTTGTTTTTATTGCATTTGCTTTTGGGTTACTGGTCATGAAATCTTTGTGTAAGCCAATGTCTAGAAGGGTTTTTCCAATGTTATCTTCTGGAATTTTTATAGGTTCAGGTCTTAGATTTACATCCTTAATCCATCTTGAGTTGATTTTTATATAAGGTAAGAGATGAGAATTCAGTTTTATTCCCGTCCATGTGGCTAGCCAATTATTTCAGCACCATTTGTTGAAAGGGTGCTCTTTTCCCACTTTATGTTTTTGTTTGCTTTGTTGAAAATCAGTTGGTTGTAAGTATTTGGGTTTATTTCTGGATTCTCTATTCTGTTCCATTGGTCTATGTGACTGTTTTTAAACCAATACCATGCTGTTTCATTGACTATGACCTTACAGTATAGTTTGAAATCAGGCAGTGTTATGCCACCAAATTTGTTCTTTTTGCTTAGTCTTGCTTTGGCTATGCAGGCCATTTTTTGGTTCCATATGACTTTTAGGATTGTTTTTTCTAATTCTGTGAAAAATGATGGTGGTATTTTGATGGGAATTGCATGGAATTTGTAGATTGCTTTTGGCAGTACGGTCACTTTCACAATATTGATTCTACCCTAAGCATGGGATGTGTTTTCATTTGTTTGTGTTTTCTATGATTTCTTTCAGGAGTGTTTTGTAGTTTTCCTTGTAGAGGTCTATCAGCTCCTTGTTTAGTTATATTCCTAAGTATTTTATTATTTTTGCAGTTATTGTAAAAGGGGTAGAGTTCTTGATTTGAGGTCTCAGCTTGGTTGCTTTGGTGTGTAGAAGAGATACTGACATACGTACATTAATTTTGCATCTGGAAACTTTGCTGAATTCTTTTATCAGTTCTAGGAGCTTTTTGGAGGAGTCTTTTGGGTTTTCAAGGTAAACAATTACATTATCAGCAAACAGTGAGAGTCCTCTTTACCAATTTGGATGCCCTTCATTTCTTTCTCTTGTCTGATTGCTCTGGCTAGGAGTTGCACTACTATGCTGAAGAGAAGCGGTGAGAGTGGGCATCCTTGTCTTGTTCCAGTTCTCAGGGGGAATGATTTCAACTTTTCCCCACTCGGTATTATGTTCGCTGTGGGTTATCATAGATGGCTTTCATTACATTAAGGTAGGTCCCTACTATGCTGATTTTGCTGAGATTTTTAATTATAAAGGGATGCTGGGTTTTGTTGAATGCTTTTTCTGTATTTATTGAGATTATTATGTGCTTTTTGTTTGTAATTCTGTTTATGTAGCTTATCTTATTTATTGACTTGTGTCTGTTAAATCATCCTTGCATCCCTAATATGAAACCTACTTGATCATGGTGATATCTTATTGATATGTTGTTGGATTCAGTTAGCTAGTATTTTGTTAAGGATTTCAGCATCTATGTTCATCAGGGATACTTGTCTGTAGTTTTCTTTCTTGGTTATGTTCTCTCCTGGTTTTGGTATTAGGGTAATATTAGCTTCATAGAATGATTTAGGGAGGGTTTCCTCTTTCTCTGTTTTATGGAATAGCATCTATAGGATTGGTACCAATTCTTTGAATATCTGGTAGAATTCAGTTGTGAATCCTTCTGGCCCTGGATATTTTTCATTGATAGTTTTTAAATTACCATTTTAATCTCACTGCTTGTTATTGGTCTCTTCCTGGTATCTAATTCTTCCTGATTTAAGCCAGGAGGGTTGTATCTTTCCAGGAATTTATCCATCTCTTGTAGGCTTTTTAGTTTATGTGGGTAAAGGTGTTCATAGTAGCCTTGAATGATCTTTTGTATTTTTGTGACATCAGTTGTAATATCTCCCATTTGGTTTCTTATTGAGCTTATTTAGATTTTCTCTCTTCTTTTCTTAATCTTGCTAATAGTTTAGAAATTTTATTTATCTTTTCAAACAACCAGCTTTGTGTTTCATTTTGTTGTTATTGTTGTGGTTGTTTCCATTTCATTTAGTTCTGCTCTGACTTTGGCTATTTTCTTTCTTCTGCTTGGTTTGGGTTTGGTTTGTTTTTGTTTCTGTAGTTCTTTGAGGTGTGACCTTAAATTGTCTGTCTGTGTTCTTTCAGACTTTTTATATAGGTGTTTATGGCTATGAACTTTCCTTTTAGGACCACCTTTGCTGTATCCCAGAGGTTTTGCTAGGTTGTGTCACTATTGTTGTTCAGTTCAAATAAGTTTTTAAATTTTCATCCCAATGATCATTCAGGAGAAGGTTATTTGATTTCCATGTATTTGCATGGCTTTGAGGGATCCTTTTGGAGTTAATTTCCAGTTTTGTTCCACTGTGATCTGACAGAGTGCTTGATATAATTTCAATTTTTTAAAATTTATTGAGGCTCATTTTGTTGCCTATAATATGATCTATCTTGGAGAAAGTTCCATGTGCTATTGAATAGAATGTATGTTCTGTAGTTGTTGGATGGAATATTCTGTATGTATCTGTTAAGTACATTTGTTCCAGGGTGTAGTTTAAATCCATTGTTTCTTTGTTGACTTTCAGTCTTGATGACCTGTCTAGTGCTGTCAGTGGAGTATTGAAGTCCCCCACTATTTTTGTGTTGCTGTCTATCTCATTTCTTAGTTCTAGTAGTAATTGTTTTTTAAATCCGGGAGCTCCAGTGCTATGAACATATATGTTTAGAACTGTGATATTTTCCTGTTGGACAAGGCTTTTTATCATGATATAATGTCCCTCTTTGTCTTTTTTAACTGCTGTTGCTTTAAAGGTTGTTTTGTCTGTTGTAAGTATAGCTACTCCTGCTCGCTTTTGGTGTCCATTTGCATGAAATGTCTTTTTCCACTCCTTTACCTTAAGTTTATGTGAGTCTTTATGTGTTAGCTGAGTCTCTTGAAGGCAGCAGATAGTTGGTTGGTGAATTATTATCCATTCTACGATTCTGTATATTATAAGTGGAGCATTCAGGACATTTACATTCAATGTTAGTATTGAGATATGAGGTACCACTTCATGCATTGTACTATTTGTTGCCTGTATACTTTGGTTTTTTGTTTTTGTTTTTTTAAATTGTGTTGTTTCATAGGTCCTGTGAGATTTATGTTTTAAAGAGATTCTGTTGTGATGTGTTTCCAGGATTTGTTTCAAGATTTAGAGCTGCTTTTAGCGGTTCTTGAAGTGCATGTTTGGTAGGAGTGAACTCTCTCAGGATTTGTTTGTATGAAAAAGACTGTATCTTTTCTTCATATATGAAGTTTAGTTTTTTGGATACAAAGTTATTCACTGATAATTGTTTTGTTTGAGGAGACTGAAGACAGGGCTTCAGTCCCTTCTAACTTGTTGGTTTCTGCTGAGAAATCTCCTGTTAATCTGATAGGTTTTCTTGTATGGGTTACCTGGTGCTTTTGTCTCACAGCTCTTAAGAGTCTTCCCTTTGTCTCAGCTTTAGATAACCAGATGACAGTGTGCCTAGGCGATGATATTTTTGTGATGACTTTCCCACTTGTTCTTTGTACTTCTTGTAGTTGGATGTCTAGATCTCTAGCAAGGCTGGGGAAGTTTTTCTCAATTATTTCTCCAGATATGTTTTTCTAACTGTTAGATTTCACTTCTTTCACAGGAACACTTACTATTATTATTGTTCTTAGGTTTGGTCATTAAATGTAATCCTAGATTTCTTGGAGGCTTTGCTCATATTTTCTTATTATTTTTTCTTTATATTTGTTAGATTGGGTTAATTTGAGGACAGACCTTGTTTTCAAGCTCTGAATTTCTTTCTTCTACTTGTTCAATTCTATTGCTGAGACTTTCCAGAGTACTTTGCATTTCTGTAAGTGTGTCATTTTTTCCTGAAATTTTGATGTTTTTTTATTTATGCTATTTATTTCATTGAATATTTCTCCCTTCACTTTGTGTATCTTTTTTTTTTTTTTAATTTCCTTGCATTGGGCTTTGCCTTTCTCTGGTGTCTCCCTGATTAGCTTAATAACTAACCTCCTGAATTCTTTTTCAGGTAAATCAGAGATTTCTTCTTAGTTTGGATCCATTACTGGTGAGGTAGTGTGATCTGCACATGTTAAAGAACATTGTTTTTTCATATTATCAGAGTTGGTTTTCTGGTTTCTTCTCATTTGGATAGGCTCTGCCAGAAGAAATGTCTAGGGCTAAAGGCTGTTGTTCAGATTCTTTTGTCACATGGGGTGTTTCCTTGATGACTCTCCCCCTTTTCCTATGAAAGTGGATTCCTGAGAACCGAGCTGTAGTGATTGTTATGTCTCTTCTGCATCTAGCTGCTCACTAAGTCTACCACTAAGGCTCTGGGCTGGTACTGGGGATTGTCTGCCCAGAGTCCTGTAATGAGAACCTTCTGTGGGTATCTCAGCCATGGATATCAACACCTGTACTGGTGGAGGTTGCAGGGGAGTGAAATAGACTCTGTGAGGGTTCTTGGCTTTGGTGGTTTAATGTGCTGTTTTTGTGCTGGTTAGCCTCCTTTCTGGAGGTGGCACTTTCTAGAGAGCATCAGCTGTGGTAGTTTGGGGAGGAACAGGTGGTGGGTAGAGCCCTAGAACTCCCAAGAGTATATGTCCTTCTTCTTCAGTTGCCAGGGCTGGTAGGGAGGGACCACTGGGTGGAGGCAGGGCTAGGTACATCAGAGCTCAGACTCTTCTTGGGCAGGTCTTGCTGTGGCTGCTGTGAGGGGTGGGGGTGAGGTTCCCAGGTCAATGGAGTTATGTTTCTAGCAGGATTGTGGCTGTCTCTACTGTGCCATGCAGGTTGTAGGGAAATGGGGGAAAGCCCACAGTCACAGGCTTCGCCCAGCTCCCATGGAATCCAAAACGCTGGTCTCACTCCCACCATTCTCCAGCAACAGCACCGAGCCTGTTTCCAGGCAGTGGGCAAGCAGGGCTGAAAACTTGCCCCAGGCTACCCACCTCCCAGCTGTGAAAGCAAGTATGGCTTTTCTTCTTCACCGCCTGTGGAGTCTGCATGCCAGATTCACACCCTCCCTTGACTTCTGGCCAGGAGACTTCGTGATCAATTCAAATTGTTACAAAGTTCAACTGGAGATTTCCTCCTCTCTGTGGCCTTTTTCCAGTGCTTCTTCCCCCACCCACCCCCACTCCTGCAATGGACCCCTGTGAAGCTAGGCAGAAATGGTTTGCTAGGGGAATCAGCAAGCTCACAGGCTTCCTCCTGCTGCTTCCTCTACCCCTGTATTTCACTCAGCTCTCTAAATTGTCTCACCTCCAGGTAAGGTCAGAATATTCTCCTGTAATCTTGACCTTTCATTTCCCCAGTGAGGATGTCTGTTCAGGGCTAGATGATCTCCCTTTCCCACTTCTACATTTTAGGCACTCACAGTATTTGGGGTGTCTCCCAGGTTCTGTAGGAACAATCCGCTTTCTTCAGAGGATCTGTGGGTCCTCTCAGGTTTCCTATTTATTCCTGCAGTCATTTCTGGAGCAAAAGTTCATGATATAAGCCTCCACACACTCCTCCATTTGTCCAAGTCAGAGCTGCAGTCTAGTCCTGCCTCCTGTTCACCATGATCCACTGGCAAGTGGCTGCAGGTGAAAATGGCAGTGGTGGCAGCTGAGGCAGTGATGCCCTTGTCTTCTCTGAGGGCTACAGTGATGACACTCTCACTCTCTTGCCTGTGTCCAGCAGGGTGCCAGATGGCACACAGGGATGGGAGCCTTTTCCTCCTCAGTGACTTGGCTCTAAATCCTCTCAGTTATAAGTTACTTGTTATTTATCCCAACTAGAGAATATTGTGTTTGTTTTGTTCTGTTTTGTTTTGTTTTGACACGGAGTCTCACTCTGTCACCCAGGCCTCCAAAAAAACTATACAACTTTCAATAATAGTAGTGACTTTATAAAGAATATGTACTTTTTCCTTCATACTTATAAGGAAATGATTAATATTGATGCCTTGATCATTATTTTTTCATTTTTTTGAAACAGAGTCTGACTCTGTTGCCAAACTGGAGTGCAGTGGTGGATCTCAGCTCTCTGAAACCTCCACCTCTTGGGTTCAAGTGATTCTCCTGCCTCAGCCTCCTGAGTAGCTGGGACTACAGGCACATGCCACCATGCCTGGCTAATTTTTTTGTATTTTAGCAGAGATGGGGTTTCATCGTGTTAGCCAGGATTCTCTCAATCTCCTGACCTCATGATCTGCCCGCCTTGGCCTCCCAAAGTGCTGGGATTATAGCCATGAGCCATCACATCCCGCCCATACCTTCAGATGTTTTCATATTACAGATTAGCATCCCTCCTTTCATACTGAAGAACTCCTTTTAGCATTTCTCATAAGACAGATCTGGTGTTGCTGAGTTCCCTCAGCTTTTGTTTGTCCAGGAAAGTAGTTATCTCCCCTTCATGTTTTTTGAGTAAAGTATTCTTAGTTGGCAGTATTTTTCCTTCAGCACTTTAAATATAGTAACCCACTCTCTCCTGGACTGTAGGGCTTCTGTTGAGAAATCCACTGAAAGCCATACTAGGGCCTCATTTAATGTCATATGTTTCTTTTCTTTTGATGCCTTTAATGTTATTTCTTTGTATTTTATTTTTGCTAATTTGAATATGATATGCCTCAAGAATTTTATTTTTGGGTGAATTTGATTGGTGACCTCTGAGCTTTCTGTGCCTGGATGGTGTCATCTTTCTCCAAGCTTGAAAAATTTTCAGCCATTATTTCCTGAAATATGCTTTCTGGGTCTTTTTGTCTCTTACCTTCAGGGATTTCTATTATGCAGAGGTTACTTCACTTGATGGTGTCTTATAATTCTTGTAAGCCTTTTTCTCTCCTTTGTATTTTTTTTTTTTTTTGGTTCCTCTGATTGGGTAATTTCATATGCTTTGTCTTCTAGCTTGCTAATATTTCTTCCATTCATTTCTGCTGTTGAAGCTTTCTTTTTTTTTTTTCTTTTTTTGTTTTTCAAGATGGAGCCTCGCTCTGTTGCCCAGGCTGGAGTGCAGTGGCATGATCTGGGCTCACTGCAAGCTCCGCCTCCTGGGTTCACGCCATTCTCCTGCCTCAGCCTCCCAAGTAGCTGGGACTACAGGTGCCTGCCACCACACCTGGCTAATTTTTTTTTTGTATTTTTAGTAGAGACAGGGTTTCACCGTGTTAGCCAGGATGTTCTCGATCTCCTGACCTCATGATCCCGCCCGACTTGGTTGCCCAAACTGCGAAGATTTCTAACAAGTTTTTCTCCTCATTTATTTTATTCTTTATTTCTAAGATTTATTTATTTATTTATTTATTTATTTATTGGCCAAATTTCTCATTTTGCTCCTGGATTGTTTCTCAAATTTTATTTTTTCTTTTCATTTTCTTATGATTCCCTCACCTTTTCAAGAAGACTATTCTGAATTCTGTGCCTGATATTTATAGATATTTAGTTCTTCTGGGTCCATCATTGGAGGTTTGTTAGAGTCTTTTGGTGGTGTAATATTTCCCTGATTTTTCACAATTATTACATCTTTACACTGATGTCTGCATATTTGAGGAGGCAATAGACATTCATGTGCATGTGTCTTCAGGGCAGAATGATTTCTGTTCCTCTGGGTATATATGCAGTAATGGGATTGCTGGGTTGCATGGGAGTTTTGTTTTTAGCTCTTTGAGAAATTGCCATACTGCTTTCCACAAAGGTTGAACTAATTTATACTCCTACCATTAGTGTATAAGTGTTCCCTTTTTCCATGACCTCACCAGCATCTGTTATTTTTGAGTTTTTAATAATAACTATTCTGACTAGTGTGCGATGTTATCTCATTGTGGTTTTGATTAGCATTTCCCTAATGATCAGTGATAGTTATCTTCTCATATGCTTGTTGGCTGTATGCATGCCTTCTTTTGAAAAGTGTCTGTTCATGTTCTTTACCCACTTTTTAATAGAGTTATTTGTTTTTCTCTTGCAAAATTTTTTAAGTCACTTATAGATGCTAAATATTAGACTTTTATTAGATGCATAGTTTGCAAATATTTTCTCCCATTCTATAGGTTGTCTGTTTACTCTGTGGATAGGTTTTCTTTTCTTTTTTTTTTTTGTATTCTTGTTTTTTTTTTTTAATTTTTTATTTTTGTGGTGCAGAAGCTCTTAAGTTTAATTAGATTCCCCAAAATGTATAAGTTTTAAATTGCATGCCCTTTTGAGTAGCATGATGAAATCTCATATTGTTCCACTTCAACCTACCCAGGATGTGAATCATCATTTTGTCCATTCTGTCTATGTCACCCACCCATTAATCACTTAGTAGCCTTTTCACTTATCAGCTTGACCACCATGGTATCACAGTGCTTGTGTTCCTGTAATCCTTATTTTACCTAATAATGGTCCCAAAGTGAAAGAGTAGTGACGCTGGTGATTCAAATATTCAGAGAGAAGCAGGGAAGTGATTTCTTTATGTGAAAAGGTAGAAGTTCTTAACTTAATAAGGAAAATAATTATATTCTGAGGTTGCTAATATCTACAACACATGTTCTATTCATGAAATTGTGAAGAAGGAAAAAGAAACATGTGAAAGTTTTTCACTCATGCCTCAAACTTTAAAAGTTATGGTCACAGTGCACAATAAGTGTTTAGCAAAGATAAAAAAAAGCATCAAATTTGTGGGGTGTAAGACATGAACAGAAATGATGGCAGTTGAGTTCAATACTATGCGTGATAGCTTAAGGTATCCATGGGGCTCTTGGAACATATCACTCACAGATAATTGGGGACTAGTGTATAAAAAACATTTAAATTTCAATGATAATAAAATGGAGAAAATATTCAAGTAGATATGCATCAAAACGAAATGTGAACTGCAAGTAAGCACACGAACAGATGCTTAACATCATGAGTCTTTAGGGACATGAAATTTAAAGCAATCATAGACTGTGAAGGGCCTGGGA
Organism: Macaca nemestrina; assembly: GCF_043159975.1. NCBI lineage: Eukaryota > Metazoa > Chordata > Mammalia > Primates > Cercopithecidae > Macaca > Macaca nemestrina. The sequence goes on from NC_092126.1 coordinate 172,300,047, forward strand.
CTTTACTTGCATGCTAATAATCTAGCCTATTACTGTTTCATGGATCTTGGCAGAAGATGTAAGATTGAGTAGATACAAAGAATTTTATTTATCAAGGCACAGGAAGTAGCAGAAATATAACATTTGTTCAGTTCCCCTTTTCCTGCAAGTCCCACAAGGTGGTAAGAAAGGGATATGGAGGATACTGCCTATGCAATTTCTGTTTGAAGCAAAACTGAGGAACTCTGAGCTTAGAAAACTTAAATATTTTATACTGGACAGTAAGCATGACTGACCAGCGAGGCCTTCTCTATCTTTCAAGACTGTTTGCTATATAAAAAAAAATAGGCCAGAATAAAAGGGCACTCTGTGCCTCTGCTCAAAAGATGTTCAGAAATGCAAAAGATCTATGGGGATTTGCCTCCAGAAAATGAAACAAAACAAAAAAATATAATGTTATCAGCTGAATTTTTTCATCTCACTTCCCCAAATTCATATGTTAAAACCCTCATCATACACCTCAGTCAAATTCTTCACAGAGCTCACATACCTCATAATATAATTAGGCTTGGAGATATGGCCTTTAAAGAGGTGATTAAGGTTAATGAGGCCATTCTAGTAGACCTTAATCCATTCCACTTAAACCTATTCTGGTAGGCCTTCATCCAATCCACTATCTATGAGAGGAGATTGGGACATAGGGACAGCAGGAGTACATGTGCACAGGGAGACAACTTTGTAAAGAGCCAGAGGGAAAGCAGTCATCTGTTAGCCAAGGAATGGGGCCTCAGAAGAAACAACCTCCTAACACCCAAATCTTGAACTTTCAACCTCTATAACTGTGAGAAAACAAATTTCCATTGTTAAAATCACCTAATCTATAATACTGTGTTATAACAGTCCTAGCAAATAATTATAGTTACTATTACAAACCTATCAGAATGGCTAAAATTAAGGAGTGCAGTCTGGTGTGGAGTTGGCTGCTAACGAAGAGTAGAAAGAGATTTGAAGAGCTGCTGGGCTGAAGAGTGAAATAAGGAGTCAGCTGACAATGAAAGAAAGGATCGTCTGGCAATTTTTAGGGCTCTAGTGAGATAGCAAGGAACAATTTGGGGGTCACCAGTGGAGCTGTGATTTTCTGTTAAAATAAAGTTCTGCTATAAACTACTTGATCAGCTGTAAAACTCTAATTCTTCCTGTACTTCCTACATTTTTTTCTAGTCACGTTGAATGTCAATTGCATCATACCAACAAATAAGTCAAAAAGAGAGTGTTAGTTTATTTCAACCCAAGTATGTCAGGGCTCACTTTAAATAAAAGAGTCTGTTATGATAGAACATTCTCTGAAATCACCACTAAAAATCAGTATAAAGGATTGATGTGTGATTTGAGCCATCAACACTCAATACCAAGAGTAAATGGATATTTGGATTAACCATGGCCAAAAATTGTCAAAATTATTATGGCAGAGAGTAGGGAGACAGAACCTCAGAAGCTAGTGCATGTAGATTTGAAATGTGAACCACAGAGTCCAGGCCAGACTGAGACACACACTTAGTTAGAAGTGACTAAAGACAAAATGGAAGTGCCCAGAAATTCAGAGATTTTGTGGGAAAGGCACAAGGGAAGGGAAGGGAAGGAAATAAAGAACAGAAAAAGTGGAGGAAAGGTAATATTTAATATGTACTTATTCTGATATGCAACGGTATCACTATTTTTTAAGTGGAAGAAATGGAGATGTAGAGATGTTGGGTAACTTATGAACAAGCAGAGAAGTATGGGACCAACATTCAAACTTGAGTCTAATAATGCAGCTCATGCCCTTTTCACTACTCTCCAATAACTGTCAAAGTAAAGAGCAACGGGAGTGAGAAAGGGGAGACAGAAGGTCAATTAAAGAGAAGCTTGAAGTCTAAGTTACACAAACTGATGCGTGGAAGCCTGAAGATAAATTTCAAGGTGTGGCTGCCCTTGCTTTTGTTGGAACAGAGTGAAGATGAGCTAACAGTATGAGAAATGATACAGGCCTGGACCCTTGTACATGTGACCATAGCATAGATGTGGAGATTTTAGGTCAGTGTAGAGAAGTGGAAGAGAGCAATTGAGAGACTGAGAGTGTGTGTGTTCAAATATTTATTTCTCATAGCTGCTGCCTCAAACTAACCAAAATGATTTATACCAAGATTCTATGTTCTTTCTCCTTATCTGTTTCTATGGAAGACAAAAAAAAAAAAAAAAAAAAAAGCCTGAGGGTAGGAATGTCATGTTTTGTTTTGTGAAGATTTTCCTTTAAATAAATGCATAACATACGAGTCACATGTTTCACTGTTTCTGTGAGAAGGTATGTAGAACTCAATAGTACAAAGATGCTATGTTTCTCAGTCCATTTGCTATTTTGATTTGTAATAAAAGATTCATTTGCTCTTGGATTCTGTTCTCTGATCCCAACCACAGCCATGATTTCACTCTGCAGTGAGAAGTACTGACTATGAAATATTAGTCAATTAAGTCGAGAAACCTCTGGCTTGGTATCAAGTAAAGTACAGTTACCAGTTCATCTGACAAACCTGCTGTTCTGTTCATCATGAAAAACAGGAAAATATTGCTTCATCTCCATAAAACTCTGGGCAGAGAGGGTGTGTTCCTCGTACTTCTGAGCATCTGATAGGTAACAAGCGCTCTGTGCAATTCGTGTTTTAAGATCTCCTGGATCATTCAAAGGCCCCATTGTTACTGGTTCCTGAAATAAGGCTGTCATAAAACTCAACGTATTCAAGAAAAATGAAAATACTATGACTCACACTGTCTGTGCTGCTTAAGTTACCTAAATTGCACAGTCTATTTATGCTAAAAAAAAAATTCCTGGAAATCCATTTGCATAGTGTGCACTCACAAGTCTTTAAAATAGATAGAGAAAAACTGTCAAATAGTTGCTATACATAGATACCCTATTGTTTAATTATTTAGATGACTCTATTTAATTATAATTCAAAGGGATCATCTTCCACAAGTGCAATTTTTAAGATAGAAAGGGACTTTCAGTTTAATAAGGTCCAAAAATAAAATTTATTCAATTTTTCTTGTAAGTGTCTTATCTAATTAGCTGAGTATCTGGAACTGACACATGAAGAATATTAGCTATTTTTGCGTACTTTGATTTCTAAATAATATTTAAGTGCCCACTCTGTGTGAGGTAATTTGTATGTGTTATTTTATCCTTACAACTTATGGAGTAGGTATTATTATAGTCACAATTCTAAATCTGAGAGTGCTGAAGTCTGGGGGGTGGTGGTAAATAACTCGTTCACACAGTAAGTGGTAGAGCTAGGATTTATGTCTCCTGAAAACAGCACAAATTAAAATTCAAACATAAACTTGGTATATCTCCTGCATTTCATATCTTTTCTAATAACAATATTTAATATAATAACATTTATTAAGTATTTCCCATATTTTAAGTATTGAATATAAAGTATTTAATCATTACAGCAATTCTATGATGTGGATGCTGCATTTGACGAATGCAGAGGAGGCTCATTGGTAATCAGTGATGGAGCTGGAACTGAACTCAGATCTGAATCATTTCTCATAATGACTATCCTACCATTTTAGCTTCAGCTTGACTGTTATCAAACTCATCTATGTAAGTGAGGCGGAAGAATCCCTTGAACCCCGGAGGCAGAGGTTGCAGTGTGCTGAGATTGCGCCACCGCAGGCCAGCATGGGTTCTGAAACCTTACTTATAGTTGTGTATAAAAGATTTAATACACATACAGTGTTCAGTACAAGGTCTGAAATATAACAAGTGCACAATAAACTTACGTATTATTATTACTCTATAACATAGTGTTTCCAAGATGTAGAGATGTCAAAGAGAGCAGAAATCTAAACAGAGGCACTGATGCTGCTACCAGGACCCTTGCCCATAACTCAATGGTGTGTTCCATGTTCTGAGGCATGGGATTAATATACAATTAGTTCCTATAGGTAGATGTGTATATGTGCATGAGCATGTGTATGTGTATGTGTACGTGTATGTGTATGTGTATGTGTATGTGTGTGTGTGTTTCATCATTGGGTCTTTCTTTGAGGTTCTTTCAGTCTAAATGACTGTTTTTTAATGCCACCTGCTTGTTTCACCCAGCATAGCCTCCTTCTTTCTCTTTTTACTTATTCTAGGTTTTTTTTTTTATCATTAAGTAAATCCTAATATAGGTGACAAAAGTAGGGCGTGACATTTATGAAAACCAAATAGTAATCAAAGGCATATTTCTCAGCAATGTTGCTTGCCATCCAGTGCTAATGTAGAAAGCATGTTAATTCTGATAGCTTAGTGGTTGACAGCAAACTTATGTGGCTCAGTCCTGCATGCCATATCTAATCCTCTGAAACATCATGCCCAGGGTCAATGTTTGGAACCATCCTAAAGTTCTAGAACACATTAATATGTTAGGTAATTCCCTTTTGCAAGGTACAAGTCAGGCCCATATCTGCTATGTGGCAAACAGAAGAATCAGGTGTCTATGATGTTTTTTAGAGAATTTTCCTTTTGAAAGAGAAGTCTCCTTTTGAAATCAACTCTAATTTTCTAAAGAATCCTGGTCTGTGTCTCATGATGAAGAAACCACAAGGAAATCATACTCTTCATAGCCATTCTTATTTATTCTTGTTTTGTTTTCAGTTAAGGCCTTGCACATTATTCAACTATTAATCCTCTCAGGATCTATAGGTTGATTACCCATATGTTGAATTTCCAGGGTCTACTGAGTCAAATATTTTGCAGAAAAGATGACTGGGAGCCCATCCTTTCAGAGTAGGAGGAAATACATGTATGTCAGTTTGCTTCAGACTCCAGGTCTTCTCACCTCTCATTTGAAGAGAACTGCCTTTAAGTGGTCAGCTGTGAAAATTTAACACACTTGTGAGGTCTTCTGGGATTTCAGCTGCACTAGGCTCTATGAAAAAATGAAGAGAACAGGGATACTATGATTACATCTAGAAGATCCTAGCATGGCCATTAACATATGATGACCAGAAATAGTGCCTTTCTTAGCACTTCTGTCCTATATCATGAACAGATGAAGTCATTCTTAGTTTGAACTGCCATCATCAATATACAAGGCAGGCCCAGTGAGAATTGCTCACAGGACAGAAGGACAGATGGCAGGAGCTAGTGGCCATCAGCTTAGTGACAGTCATAGTTTCTGATCACCTGTCCATTGAGAGAAGAACCACAACCAGAAATCAGAGACAGTGTCTCGTCTTCCACCACCAAATACATCACCAGTGATAGTGATAGGAACTAAGCAGTACAGACCCTAGCAGAGCTTGGGCTTCTGGGTAGGGCTTTGGATGTGGCAGAAATCTAGGGCATGTCCTATATACAAAGACTAGTCCAATAAACAGTGAAATATACCATGTATACCTGATTCCTTGCCTACTGGGGGGTGGGTGCAGCGAAGCCAAAGCTAAATCACACCAGCTAGTAGTTTGAACCTACTAATTACGGTGTATCAAAACTTTAATGTGCATATTAATTGCCTGATGAACCTCTTAAAATACAGATTCTGATTGTGGGAAGATGTGAGGCTGGGTTTATATTCTGCATTTCTAACAAACTCTCAGAAGATGATACTGCTGGGCTGAGGGCCACACTTTTCTACTGGAAAAGAAAAATACTGCTGGCCTCGTTTGAAATTCACCAAGAAATATGAGTGAAAGCTAGAGGTGAGGAAGGTGAGTGCAGACTAGAAAAAATTAGTACCTTGACTTCAGAGGCTGGGGAATGCAAAGTGACTTATAGTTAGTGACTGTGCTGTCAGTGTCAGTCAGGGGATTACAGAGTCCCAGGAGTTGAAGGTTGGGACTATGGCGTCATGATACCCTAGTACAAGCATTCTCTGATCCCTTTGGGCAATGATAGTGTCAAGGAAAGGAGGCAACAGAAGGCTGCTCTCCTGGGATTCCTTGACTAACAGATTACCTCTGAAGTGATGTGTTCTCCATTGTGACAGAAGCAATTAACAAAGGACAAGTATTGGCAGCACCTTTTCTGATAAGCCCATCTCTGTCCTGTTCATATCTCAGTTATATCATTTATCCTCTCCTGATAGGATAGCCAAGTACAGAGTTGAAGGTATACTGTTCTTTTATTATAGAAGCTATCTTAAGCTCAAGAAAGAGAAAAAAATCCTCCCATCCATGAAAAACCAGTGATCTATCTCATTATTGCAAGAGAAAACTGAACTCAGAGTAGTGAAAAATAACTTCAATGACAGCCCTTTTCTCCCCTAAAAATATCAGTTTCCTCTCCCATATCAGCCAACTGTCCATATTCTGCCAAACATATCAGAAGATGCCAGTACCAAGCTCCTACCAATCTAAGAAGTAAATTAATAATCCAAGAATAAAGATAAGTTAGAAAATTGAACAGATTGAGCTCATGTTTTGAAACTGAGCACAATCCAAGTGGTTTTATTGTAGCTAATCTGAGTTCTAATCCAGAGCACAGAAATTCTGATTCTGGTCCTCTGAGTACTAGTAGCCATTACCTTCAGAAAATAAATGTTTGGTAACTTCCAGAAATTTCCCAGTTATGAAGTCTAATATTATGCACCAGGAATCTTTGTACTCCCAGCCACAGTGGAGAATATTCAAAAGAACAATGTATAGACTTCCCGTGTCAGTTTACAACATGCTTCATCTCCTACTATCTCCAAAAATGACAGCTTGATTATAATGTAATTATCTTTTGTCATGAAGCTAGTGCATAATTTTATTTCCAGATGGGTTTATGTTGCTTATATTTAAAGTCATTACTGGAAAAGCAGTCATGGAGCTAAATATAAATAAATAACCTAAAGGCAGACCATTATAAATTCCTTTAAAGAGGAGAGTCTAAGTTGAAGACTACGGGGAAAGCACTCCCGTCTGTCTTATGTCATGCATATTCCACTGTTTGAAAGATAAATATCTCTGTTTTAAGAGGACAGAGGCAGTTCTGAGTCAGTGGAGATGTTTCTATGGAAATGAAAAATATGCAAATGCTGCTATAAAGAGCATGAAAGCATTCCTGCAACAGATAATTTGACCAGAGTGAGGTTGGGGGGACCACAATACACAGAAAAGAGACATGGATAACCTGGTGTCAAGGCCCATTGGACAGCATGCAGCTAAGACACCATGTTATATAAATGAGTGGAAAAAAATCATCATAGTCATAATCCCACAAATAGTATTCTTCATGCTTGTGGAGGAAGAGTTTATTTCCTATTCTGCTCCTATGGAGTCTTTGGTAGATTTAGTTCTGTTGATTTCCATTTTAACTGAAATTGATAGTATTTGCTTAAATTTTAAGTTCTGAAATATTCTATAATTTGATTTAGCAAGTCATAATGTTAATCATATAGCCTTCAGAGGGTACTTGATAAGGTTGGCTTATTCATTTACCACTCAACTCTTAAGTACCATGTGCTAGGCACTGTGATAAAAACAATACAACTGGGGTTATTGGGAGGATGCATGCAGGTTGTAAAAGGAACCCTGATGAGAAAGCATTTTAACTTTGGAAAATGCCTCATGGTGATGGTGATGTTTGACTTGAGTTTTAAAGAAAGTAGCCGGGTGGATTAGCATGTGGGCACTGCTGTCTCTGAAAGGAAGAGGAAGGGTGAATCAGGAGAGGCAATGCTTAGTGTATATGTGTGTAAATGCTGGCCAATGTAGGGATGGATCATCTCTCAAGTTAGACTTATTTTTTGTTTTGTTTGGTATTGTTTTTATAATAAGCTATGAGGCAGGCCTTTTAGGTTATCAAGAGAGCTAGAGACCAGTCTGGTGTTATTCTATTCCCTATTTATCATGACTTTGAGTAATGTTACCTTACAGTCACATATTCACTTTGGTTCCAGCCTTTTTTTCAATATACTTCTCTCTTAGATATTGGAGCAAATTTAGACCTCTAACCTTTGTATAAACTAGTTACAGAGTTTTCTCAAAATGAGACATGTGCTTCAAAGGGAGAAAGTACATCCACCCTTGGTGTAGCCTCTCTGAAGGCAGGTACAATTTGTGGTGATGACACTAACAGTAAACCCATCGTCTCATAAGTAGGGAGAGCAGTCAGATTTTTCTTTCTTTCCTATACTAGCAACATTGAAACACAAGTTTTCTTTTAGAAAATAATTACATATTCTATTTGCTGCAATGCTGTGGGATGCACATTGTTTAGAAAGGTGCACATAGATCTTAATGTGACTTACTTAAGTCATAATTTGTTTTTCCATTCCTCTCAAAACAGAAAAAGAATGAATGTTATGGTATTAAGGAGGCTATTCAGCCTATAAAGGAGAACTAGACCCAGAGACTCTTGAAATAGGTACTGTCCTCCCCTTCTGTATTAGTCTGTTCTCACACTGCTATAACGAAATGTCTGAGACCTGGTAATTTATGAAGAAAAGAGGTCTAACTGGCTCACAGTTCTATAGGCTGTACAGGAAGCATGGGTGGGGAAGCTTTAGGAAAGTTGCAATCATGGCAGAAGGTGAAGGGGAAGCAGGCATGTCTTTACATGGCCAGGAGAGGAGAAAAAGAGAGATGGGGAGGTGCCACATACTTTTAAACAACCAGATCTCATAAGAACTCTGTCATGAGAACAGCACCAAAGGGTGAAATCCACCCTATGTTCCAATCACTTACCATTGAGCCCTACTTCCAACATTGGGGATTACAATTCAACATGAGATTTGTGCAGAGACACAAGTCCAACCAAATCATTCTGCTCCTGGACCTTCCCAAATCACATGACCTTCTCATATTGCAATATACAATCTTCCCTTCTCAATAGTCCCCCAAAGTTTTAACTCATTTCAACATTAACCCAAAAGTTCACAACCCAAAGACTCAATTGAGACAAGTAGTCTCTTCCACCTATGAGCCTGTAAACTTAAAAATAAGATAGTTACATCCAAGATACAATGGGCGTGTAAGTACAGGCCCCATGCCAGTCTGAAAACCAGCAGGATGGTCATTAAATCTTAAAACTCTATATCTATCTATATCCCAAAATAATCTATTTTTACTCTATATCTCACAGTCAGGACATACTGGTGCAAGGGGTGGGTTCCCAAGGCCTTGGGCAGCTCTCCTCAGAGGCTCTGCAGGGCCCAGTACCTGCGGCTGTTTCCACAGGCTGGCATTGAGTGTCTGTGGCTTTTCCAAGTGCATGGTGCAAGCTGTTGGTGGATCTACTATTCTGGAGTCCGGAGGGTAGTGACCTTCCCACAGCTCCATTAAGCAGTGCCCCAGTGGGGACTCTGTGTGGGGGCTCCAACCCCACATTTCTCCTCTATACGGCTCTAGTGGAGGTTCTCCATGGGGACTTTGCTCCTGCAGCAGACTTCTGCCTGGACACCCAGGCTTTTCCATTATCTTCTGAAATCTAGGTGGAGGTTCCAAAACCTCAACTCTTGTATGCTGTGCACCCACAGACTTAACACCACATGAAAGCTACCAAGGCTTTTGGTTTCCACCCTCTAAAGCAATGGCCCAAGCTGTACCATTTAGCCATGGCTGGTACTGGAGTGGCCATGATGCCAGAACCAGTGTCCCAATGCTGCACAGAACAGTGTGGTCCTGGGCCTGGCCCATGAAACCATTCTTTCCTTCTAGGCCTCCAGGGCTGTGGTGGGGAGGCTACTGCCACAGAGGTCTCTGAAATGCCTCCAAGGGCTTTTTCCAATTGTCTTGGCTTTAGGACTTGCCTTCCTTTTAGTTATGCAAATTTCTACAGCCTACAGCCGGCTTGAATTGCTCCTTTGAAAAATGGACTTTTGTTTTCTACCACATAGCTGAGCTGCAAATTTTCCTAACTTTTATGCTCTGCTTCCTTTTTAAATATAACTTCCAGTTTCAGGTCATTTTGTTACTCATGAATATGGGTATTAGGCTGCTAGAAGCAGCCAGGCCATTCCTCGAATGCTTTGCTGCTTAAAAATTTCTTCCACCAGATATCCTAAATCATCACTCTCAAGTTCAAAGTTCCACAGATCGATAGAGCAGGGGCACAATGCAACCAACTATTTTACTAAAGATTAATAGAAATGACCTTTGCTCCAGTTCCCAATTTTTCTCATCTCTATCTGAGACCTCCTCAGCCTGGACTTCACTGTTTATATCACTGTCAGCATTTTGGTTACAACCATTCAAAAAGTTTCTAGGAAGTTCTAAACTTTCCCTCATCTTCCTGTCTTCTTCTGAGCTCTCCAAACTGCTCTAACCCGTGCCCATTACCCCCTTCCAAAGCTGCTTCTAGATTTTCAGGTATCTTTTTAGCAATGTCCCACTCCTGGTACCAATTTTCTGTATTAGTTTGTTCTTGCACTGCTATAAAGAAATGCCTGAGACTGGGTGATTTATAAAGTAAAGGGGTTTAATTCAGTCATGGTTCCACAGGCTGTACAGGAAGCACGGCAGGGGAGGCTTCGGGAAACTTACAATCATGGAAGAAGTGAAGGGGAAGCAGGCACATCTTCACATGGCCAGCAGAGAAGAAAGAGAGAGGGGAAGTTACCACACACTTTTAAACAACCAAATATTGTGAGAACTCTATTGTGAAAACAGCACCAAAGGGGGAAATTCATCCCTATGATCCAATCACCTCCCACCAGGACCCACCTCCAACACTGGGGATTATAATTCAACATGAGATTTGGGTGGGGACACAAATCCAAAGCACATCACTTTGTCATGGTACAGTATGAATAGGAAGGCCAGTGAGTATGGAGCTCTGATTTACAAAATTACAAAACATATATACTTGAACAATATTTGGGAAAGAAGCGAGGCTACATGAGAATATAGACAACTGAAGAAGAGATCAAAATATCCGATTGTAGTAAACGAGGAAGGTCATATATACATTGAAACAAACACTATAATAATTAGTGTATACCTTCCCTAAGCTGGCTTAAAGGGTTTCATTATATAGACATAATTTGTCCATATAGGTATGAATTATTGTATAAACAAAGTATAATGGAGCACCTTCAGCAAAATAGAGTGCAAAATAAATCTGTCTCTAGTAATTGGACAATCTATTCAGTTCACTGTTATTCTGAAAATAGAGGTCTCAGAGAAACTCCTTTTCACATTCCAAGTTCAGAAAAATGAATATAATGTAATTGGAGGGCTCCATAGGGTAAGGCATTGACCTTTGAACCTTTTTAGCAGAAGGACTTGGAAGAGTATAACATGGAAAGATAGATTTTCTCCTTAAATCTAAATAACTTTCAGGTGGTTACACCAAAGTACTCTGAGAGCATCTAAGATTAAATGACATTTCTGAAGCCAGGAAACATGGTGCACAAGGAAGACACTGTAGGAAGCAGGCCTTCCACTGAGCTGCAACTAGTCAACAACCTAATGTAGAGGATTGAGTAGAAACCATCACGGGAATTAAAAAATTTGCTTTTATAGGTTTAGGAAAATGAAACTCATGTTAATGAGTTATGGTATAGAATTTTCAAGTCTATATGGGAGGAATTGTTACTAGTGAGGTAATAATAGATATTATAATTGTGCCTTCAAATACATACGGTAATTTTTTTTACAGACTCCAAATGTTGTAAAGAGTTAAGACTGGAAGTTATTCAATACGATGTCAGAAGTGTCAGTTTACTTTCATTCTTCAGTAAGTTGTATTACATTTGTAAATGTCCCCTTACTAGCCACCACTTTACCAGGGGTATTATTTTTTCCATTTAGTTCTATTTGTTAGACATTCTTAAAAATGTCCTCTGACATTTGAAAAAATAAAAAAACAAGAAAAATATAACAGTGGTTGATAAATTACAAGTGTCAGTTTAACTTAAACATACTAAGGTTACTGTTAGTACTCATGTGAGGTATTATATTTAGTGTTTGGATTAGAACTCATGAAGGCCAGGATTATTATCCTTAGATTCAATAACCTATGATAGCTTGGGACTAGTTACTCTGATATGCTAAAACAGAGCAATCTTATCTGACATTATATAAAATATTATTTACATATTTTGTAATATTTTGTTAATATTTTAATAATAGTAGAGGAAAATCTCAGTGATATTGCTGGTTTAGTTCCAGATCACCTCAATAAAGCAAATATGGCATTAAAGCAAGTTACACATTTTTTTGGATTTTCTCCTGCATATAAAAGTTATGTTTACACTATACTATAGTCTCAAGTGTGCAACAGTATTATGTCTAAAAAAATGTACATACCCTAATTAAAGACTAGCAATAAAAACTCTAACAATCATCTGAGCCTTCAGCAAACCATAATCTTTTTGCTGGTAGGGTATCTTGCCTCAATATTGCTGGCTGCTGGCTGATTAGGTTGGTGGCTGCTGAAGATTGAGGTAGCTGTAGGGAATTTTAAAAAATAAGATGATAATTAAGTTTGCTGCATTGATTAACTCTCACTTTCACTAAAATTCCAGCATTTTATCCACAGTGTAAGCTCTTCCAAAATTGTAGTCAATCCTCTCAAACCTAGCCACTGCTTTATCAAGTAAGCTTATGAAATACTCTAAATCCTTCACTGACATTTCAACAATGTTCCCATCATCTTTACCAGGAATAAATTCCATTTCAAGAAAAAATGACTTTCTTTGCTCACCCATAAGGAGCCACTCCTCTTTGTTCAAGTTTTATCAAAAGGTTACAACAGTTCATTCACATCTTCAGGCTCCACTTCCAATTCTAGTTCTCTTGCTATTTCCACATCTGCAGTTACTTCCTCCACTGAAGTCATCCATGAGGATTAGAAACAACCTCTTCCAAACTCTTGCTAGTGTTGATATTTCCACCTTCTCTCATGAACCACAAAATGTTTTTTATGGAACATAGAATGGTAAATCCTTTCTAGGTTTTCCATTTTCTTTGCCTGGATCCATCTGAGGAATCACTATCTATGGCAGTTATAGCCTTACGAAATGTATTTCTTACATAATAGGACTTGAAAGTCAAAGTTACTTCCTGATCCATGGACTGCGAATAAATGTTGTGTTAACTGGCATGAAAACATTATTCATCTCCTTGTATATCTCCATCAAAGCTCTTGGGTGACAAGGTGCATTTCCAATGAGCAGTAATATTTAACAGGAAACTTCTAAGCAGTAAGTCTCAACAGTGGACTTAAAATATTCAGCAACTCATGCTGTAAAAAGATGTGCTCATATCTGGGCTTTGTTGTTTCATTGATAGAACATAGGTAGAGTAGCTTTAGCATAATTCTTAAGGGCCCTAGTATTTTTGGAATGGTCAATGAGCATTGGCCTCAACTTAAAATCACTAGCTACATTAACCTCCAACAAGACAGTCAGCCCATTCTTTGAAGCATTGAAGCCAAGCATTAACTTCTCCTCTCTAGCCATGAAAATCCTAGATGACATCTTCCTCTAATAGAAGGCTTTTTTGTCAGCTTTGAAAATCTGTTGTTTAGTGCAGCCACATTCATCAATTATCTTAGCTAGATCTTCTGTATAACTTGCTGCTTTCCCTGTATATTTATGTTATGGAGATCGCTTCTTTCCTTAAACCTGATTAACCAACATCTGCTAACTTCAAACATTCCTCCTGTAGTTTCCTCACTTCTCTCAGCCTTCATACAATTAAAGAGAGTTAGGGTGTTGCTTTGATTAAGGGAATATTGTGAATATTTTAATTTATTCAAGCCACTAAAACTTTCTTTTTTTTTTTTTTTGTTTGAGACAGAGTCTCTCTCTGTCCCCCAGTCACTGCAAGCTCCGCCTCCCAGGTTCATGCCATTCTCCTGCCTCAGCCTCCCGAGTAGCTGGGACTACAGGTGCCTGCCACCACGCCCGGCTAGTTTTTTGTATTTTTAGTAGAGATGAGTTTCACTGTGGTCTCGATCTCCTGACCTTGTAAAACTTTCTTTATATTAGTATTAAGACTGTTGCACTTTATCAGTTGTGCGTTCACTGGAGTAGTACTTTCAATTTCCTTCAATAATTTTTCCATTGAATTCACAATTTGGTTCTTTTTGGTGCAAGAAACCTATCTCAGTTTTCAACATGCCTTCCTCGCTAAGCTTAATCATTTCCAGCTTTTGAATTAAAGTGACAGATGCATGACTCTTTCTTTCACTTTAACACTTAGAAGCCATTATAGGGTTATTAATTGGCTTAATTTTAGCATTGTTCTGTCTCAGGGAATAGGAAGGTCCAAGGAAAGAAAGAGAGACAGGGAAAGGAGCAGTCAGAATACCCATTTATTGATTAGGTTCACCATCGTACATGGGCATGGTTCTTTGTGCCCCAAAATAATTATGTCTGTAACATCAAAGATCACTGATCACAGACCACTATACTGATCATGATGATGGTAATAATAATAATCATAACATAGTTTGCAATACTGTGAGAATTACCAAAATGTGACACAGAGAAATAAGCACATGCTATTGGAAAAATGGCACAGAAAGACTTGCTCAGTGCAGGGTTGTCACAAACCTTTAGTGAAAAAAACAACAACACGATCTCTGCTAAGTGCAGTAAAACAAAACACAATAAAACAAAGTATTCCTGTATAAAATGAACAGGCCTTTTCTTCAGAAATTAAGCAAATGTGACAACAAAGGTAATACAATATATAAATTAGAAATCAATTAAATCTTTGTGGGGCAGGTTTCAAGCTCTTAAAGTAAAAGTATCTTTACTTCGAAGCTACGGACACTAGTTTGTGTCACACTGAACATCATCATTTTAGAAATTTCAGGATATTCCCTGGTCAAATAAATACCATCCTCCTCCTTTCATATTATTGCCTTGAATAATAGTCTAATACAAGGTTATACAATGTCTTAAAGGGTATTGCATCCATTCTTCCCAATAATTAAGAAGAATTAAGAAGTAGAATATTCTGGGAGTTTCTTATAATGTCCTGCCTCTTGTCCTTTTGGCTGTCAAATGACAACCTTTTCTTCACATGCTGTATTAGATTCCTAGGACTATCATAACAAAGTGACACAGCTGGATGGCTTACAAATATAGAAATTTATACTCTCACAGTCCTGGAAGCTTGAAATCTAAAATCAAGGTATCAGCAGGGCAGGGCCATGCTCCCTTTAGGAACATCTTTTCCTCTTTCTAGCTTCTGGTGGTGACTATCAATCTTTGGTGTTCTTTGGTTTCAGTTGCATTTATTACATGGCACTCTTTCTGTGTGTTTTTGTCTTCACATGATATTTTCTTCTTCTTATGAAGAGATCAGTCATACTGAATTAGAATCCATTGCAATGACCTTATCTTAACTTGATTATACAGGCAAAGATTGTATTTCAACATAAGATCATACACACAGATACTCGGGGTTAAGACTTCAACATATCTTTTGTGGGGTATATAATTCAACCTACAACACCAAAAAAATAGATAAACTAGGAGACCTTGGGCTATTACATTCTCAAGAGCTGGATATGAGGACAAAATAAAGTCATTGTGTGGATATATAATGATTCAAAACCATCCTGCCCTGAAGAGTTTAGGCAAGGATTTCTGGATGATTAGAAGATTTGAACATTTCTGTTGAAGTTCATTTTGAATTCTACTTATTAAGACTATATAACAACTCTAGCACTTTACGGATAAACCTAGACCCACTAAGCCTTGTTTGTGAATCTTACCAGAATGTAGAGAGGGCTTATCAGCAGAAAATTATGACCTTGCTTTTTTCTTCTCTTAGCTCATTCTCTCACAGCCCAAATCAGAGTTCATTACTGCCACCCCATAATAGCCAAGTGCTGAAACTGCAAAACTCCAGTTATGAGTAGAGCTTTTTGATACTATATTTTTAAAATACTTTGATATGTTTTATTAATAAACCTTTTCCAGCCAAATCTCAACAAACCTACTTGAGGCTGAACTTCTTACTGTATAATGTACATCCACTATGAAAACTTATATATTTTCATGGCAAAAAAGAAGGCCATATTGGCTTTTTTCTAACAAGGTTTATGTCTTAGTCCATTTTGTAATGCAATAAGATAATACCACAGACTGGGTAATTTATAATGAATAGAATTTATTTCTCATAGATCTGGAGAATGGGAAGTCCAAGACCAAGGAGCCAGCATCTTGTGAGGGCCTTCTTGCTGCATCATAACACAGTGTAAGTCATCAGATGTCTGAAGGGCAATGAGAGGGTAAGACAAAGAGAGATGGAGAGAGAGGAAGAAGAAGCAAATCCACTCCCACAATAGCAAACCCTCTCCCACAATAACAAACCCACTCTCACGATAATGGCATTTGTTCATTCATGAAGGCAGAGACCTCAAGACCTAAACACCACTTAAAGATTTCACCTCCAAATACCATCACAATGGCAGTTAAATTTCAACGTGAATTTTGGAGGGGATAAACATTCAAGCCATAGCAGTTGGTATAAATAGTTATCTTCCACCACAGTGCATTTAATTAAGGCCTGTAGTTTTGCCTCAATTCCTTTCTGATAGGAAGCAGAAAAATGAATAAAATTATTTGTGTTTCAACTATTCAATGTTTGCTTTGGGACGACAAAAGAAAAAAATAAGTGGAAGGGGAAGGTGAATACAAATCCATGTTTCTCATAATAATAAATTTATATCTGCAGTTTCCTCTCCTGAGTGCCTATATTAGTCAGTTTTCATGCTGCTGATAAAGACATACCCGAGACTGGGTAATTTATAAAGAAAAAGATGTTTAATGGGCTAACAGTTTCACATGACTGGAGTAGCCTCACAATCATGGCGGAAGGTGAAAGTCACATCTTCCATTGATTGCAGGCAAGAGAGAGAATGAGAACCAAGAGAAAGGGGTTTCCACTTATAAAACCATCAGATCTCGTGAGACTTATTCACTACCATGAGAACAGTATGGGGGAAACCACCCCAGTGATTCAAGTATTTCCCATTGGGTCCCTCCCACAACATGTGGGAATTTTGAAAGCTACAATTCAAGATGAGATTTGGGTGGGAACACAGCCAAACCATATCAGTGCCAGACTCACATACTAAAAACCTGGTGCGTCCACTATAGAGATCTCAAATTTAATGTATCTTAATCTAAATTTATAATATTTAATCTATACCCAGCTTCTTTTCCCATATAGCATCTGTGTCACTGAATTGCATGACCACCTAAACTATAAAACTAGATATAATTCTTATCTTTCCTTTGGTCCTCACATTAAGTTGATCACCAGATTTTTTGAATTCCACCTCATAAATATTTCTCAAATATGTCTCCTTTCTGCCCCTACACAGCTACTTGTTTAGTTTTGATCCACATATTTCTCACTTGGGTTATTACGACAGCTTTCTAATTGCCTCCAATCTTGTCTTGCTTTCATTTATTCATCACATTATAGCCATGCAAATATTATCAAATTCAGATGCCTCAATGTTTCTTCTCTGCTATTGTACAATTTATTCATTTAATTATTCAGTCAATATGTAATGAGTGTGTACACTAAGCCAAACATTGAGGGAATGGTGGGTGATTGATTTTCATTGATTCTGTTCAAAATTACAAACCAGAATGTTATGATGAAAAAGCTTTAATGTTATGAGAGTATATAGCGGAAGTGCCTGACCTACATGGAGGATGACAGAGTAAAGTGAGAAAATAAGAGAAACTCAGGACCCAACCTTGGAGAAGTCCAGCATTTAAAAATTGGGTAAAGGAGTATGGACTTGAAAGGAAACCTGAATTGCAGTCAGAGAGGCATTGCATGATACCAGAGAGGCTTAATTAAGAAAGAGAGCCTTTCAAGGAGAGTGGTCAGCTGTGTCAAACTCTTCTGAGAGGTCAAATAAGACAAGGGTCTAGAAAATATCCCTTGGATATAGTGTAGGTAATTGGCAACCTTAGAAAGAGTGGATTGTGTGAACTAATTAAGGGAGAGTACAGATTAGACTGAGCTAAAGAGAGAGAATGATCTGAGAAAAAGGATGCAGTAGAACTGAAACTTTCAAGTGCCTTTTTATTTAGACTGGCTCCTGGCCTCCTCTCCAGCTTCTTTTTTCATCACCTCCTACCTACTGTATCCTCCCTCCCTGCCAAATGCAGCCCTTACTACCACAACAAATGACTTGTAATTTGCCCAAGGTTCCACAGTTTCCTTTGCCTCAGGGCCTTAGAGTATGCTACTCTCTCTGCCTGAAGGGCCTTCAGCTTTCTCTTAGCTGGACAGTTCCTATTTCTCATTCAAAAGTCAGCTCAAATGTCACTACCTCAGGAAGGCTTTTGTAATACCCACTCCAGCTTCATATTACTAGTGTCACCATCACAAGCTCATGTTCTTTATATGTTTGTGCATAATATCCCACTCATACCCCTAAGGTTATCCTTACAAAAGACTCAACTTTGAATCTGCTTATCTATTTTTCTCACAGGATTGTAAGTTGCAAGATAGTAGGAACTTTATGCACTCAGAATATCTATGAAGAATGAATGATTATTTCAATCTACTGTCGGTGACATAAGAAGCTATGTCTCTGGCTGACCTGCCTATGGAGTCACCATTCTCTATTCCTTTACCTTCTTAATAAACTTGCTTTCACTTTACACCTATGGACTTGCCCTGAGTTCTTTCTTGCACAAGATCCAAGAACCCTCCCTTGGGGCCTGAATCTGGATTTCTTTCTGGTAACGTCTTCCTGGTGAAACCCAAAGGGATGATACTGAGGAGACCCCTTACCCAAAGGAAATAGACTGCAGCACCAATTGGCTAACTTTGGGTAAGTGGTGGGGTACCCAGGAAAAGGATGGAATTGGGTTAGAGGTCCAACTCAGGGGAGCTAGAGTTTTTCCTAAGACAAAGTGGGTTAAAGGCCCCTCTTAATGAAAGGCAAGGATGCCTGATTAAACTTGGGTTCAAGGCCCAACTTAGGAGGGTTAGAGTCCTAAGATTTAGGGGGTTAGAGGCCCCTCTCAGTAAAGTTCCTGTTAGCTAAAAATGGATTTGGCACTATGGAATATTTACCACCATTGCCTTTGGATTAACCTGCCTTGCATTTCTTTGCTCATGGATATGGGTGACAGAATTAGGAATGTGCAGGACCATGGAATATGGGAGCTTTTTCCTCCCCAAAGGGGGTAACTTAAGAGCCAGTGGGACTGCTGGAAAAGTTTCCTTCTTGACCGACAAGCAGCTGCCTGAACTTTTGATTTAGTTTCTCTGGGATGGTTGGGTATTTCTCTGGCCTCCCTGAGCTCTTCACCTTCCCCTACCACAGCAAAGTGTTGATTAATGGGGAAAAAAGAGGCCAATCTTAAGCTGTAGCAAATCGGATGTGCTTTGTGTGTCCTTCTGTATTGTTCTGTCATTAAAAGAGGTACCTTAGGATAGAATGCAGGCCTAGGACACCCGTAAGCCCACTGTACAAGATGGCCCAGAAAACAGGTCAGTTATAAACTTTGCTGCAGATCCCTGAAAACAAACAAACAAGCAAACAAACAAAAACAAAAAAAAAGCAAAAACAAAAACTGGATGAAGTTTCCCCTTTGTCTTGCTTTATGTCTTTGGGCACTTGACCTTGTAAGCATGTGGCAATACTTTCTCTTGATTTCCAACATCCAGCAGATAGGAATTTTGGGGTCCATATCATAGTTAGCCCTAAAAGTTATCTTGAGCAGTTAAAATCATTTGTGAGCTCAAAATTGGCTGCTCTAGTATCCTCATGGGAAGGGCAATGGAGACTGCCCAGTGCTGTAGCTCAGTAGCTAGAGCTTTGTCTTTTCAAAATGGCAGGCTGGGTTCAATTCTCAGCTTAGGGAATGAGTCCATTCTGGTTTGATGTCTGCATGAACATTTGTTGATTCTCTTCCTCTCCATAAACAGTCTTGAATTTTCCTTTTTCCGAGCACCTGGCAGTTTACTTGTGGTAAAATTCAAAAACCAGAAATATTGGTGGTTTGGCGTGGCTGAAGTTGGATAATATGAAATTTTAAAGAATTTTTTTTTAAAGAGTGCTATGGTTAAAAGCCTAAAAGTGGATATTCAAACTCTAAGATCCTGGGACTCCTTGGGAAGAAAAGGAGGTGCCAGAGACCCCATTTTGGGAAAAACCACTGTTTCCCTCTTGGAAACCTAGGAATTGAAAGTGAATAGATTCTTCTCAAAATCTAAGGTTTTATTCTGTTTTGCATTGCATTATCTGATTTTTTTTACTTTTCCTGGTATCAGAAATTACTTTGCATTATGGGAGAGATTTGGAGTGTAATAACTAGGTACGAAATATCCCTTTAGGAATGGCTGATGTCAGTTATGGGTGAATACTTAGTTCTTTGCATGTTTGGATTAGAGAAGCATGCTCTTTGCCACCTTGAAGGTATGGAAATACCTTCTTATCTCCAACTGAGAGATAAGACTCCCATGAAAGATGAGTCAATTCGTTCTTGTTTGGGTGGGGGGATTTAGGATCTGGTATAAAATGGGACCCTTAATTTTGGGGGCTCTGTTTTGCCTTCCAGCTGTGCCTGCTTATTAGGCTATAGAAACTTCATGCTTTCCTGACCTTGTTCCTCCAAGGGCTCCATTCTGAAGCCAGTAATCCAATTAAGAAATTGACAAGTAAAAAATCTTACAACTACTGAATCTTGTGTCTGTCAGTGTATTTATATATGTTACTTGTGTGACATAAAAGAGCTTTTATTAACTGGTTTAAAAATAAGAACTTAAATCACTATTTTATCAGAAAAATGAGAACTGTAATGTCTTTTAGTTCACATGACTTTAGTAATCTTTGGGGAAAAAAGACAGTTTTATATGCAAGGTGTGTAAGAAAAGTGAAATTTGGTTTCGGTAAAAGATTATAAAAAGTTATGGGAATGTGGATTTTTCTGCCTAGACTAAAGAGTTAAAATATTGTTTTAAGTTAGATAAGATAAAGCTGAATGTTTGAGGAAGTTGTGGAAGGTTTGTGAAAAATTAAGCTCGTAAAAGAAATTCTGTGTGTGAACATATTGGCTGAAGTTAAAGGAGTATTCAGTTTTTCTGTAATTGAACATTGGAATAAAAGCACAGCAGGTTTTT
Organism: Macaca nemestrina; assembly: GCF_043159975.1. Taxonomy (NCBI): domain Eukaryota; kingdom Metazoa; phylum Chordata; class Mammalia; order Primates; family Cercopithecidae; genus Macaca; species Macaca nemestrina. The sequence continues at coordinate 172,321,101 of NC_092126.1, forward strand.
CTTAGAGCACTGACCTGCTCTTTCACAAAAATTGTAAAGGATTATAAAAGGTTTATTACCCATTTTGCTGGGGAGGTGAGGAAAAAAAGTTTATAAGAATCTTACCTTATGATTAAACTGATTAAGATTGAGTAAATTTGTCTATAAGGTTGTATTAAGGATTGGGTTTAACATTAGTAGTACCCTAACGTAAAGGTGAAATTTGGCTTAGTTGGTATAAAATCCATACAGGAAGCATCATTAAATATGAAACAGTGTTTGACTTTCTTTGGGTTATATTTGTGTAAATATGTTATTGGGTTATATTTGTATAAATATATTATAAATAAATATGTTCCAAAATTATGAAAAACTAAAATTCTAGACTAGTGTATGTTGTTAACAATTATAATTATTATGTAAAATTTTTATATGCCACAAAAATTACCAAAATTTCCCTTTCAATTTTGGTTTTAATATGGCTGCCCTAAGACTTTCGTCATCCACAGCCAATTGTTGTCTTGTTTTGATCCTCTTTAAAAGATGGTTTATAATCAACTACAAGACTTTGGCAGGTGCTCTTGAATTCAAGTTTCTGATAAGATTGAAGATTGTAACATCAGAATAGAGGAAAGGCTTTCAGGACTCATGGACAGCTGAAATATTTGTGAATACCAAATAGGATGGTAAAGTGCATAGACTGAGCTAATAGAAGATTGAAGAAATCTTTTTGACTTTACTTAAAATGTTGCTGATCTTTTGTTTTTCAGAGTCAAAAAACTTCTGAGCCATGTACAGCTTTTAACAGTTAAGTAAAGCACATTCCTGTAAACAAAATTTGGAGCATATTTTTTTCTCTCTACCTGATTTCTCCAGAATTTGAAAACTAGTTATGAGTGTTCTTAACTTATATCAGTATAGTTATTTGCATAAGTACAATAAGAATGTTTTCTTTTGTAACAGGACACAATTCAAGAAACTGGTTATTTTACCAAGGCTTTGACTGGAATGGCGTGTTTCCCTTTAAGGAATTACACTTGATTTACAGAGCCAATAAAATTCCCTTGGGAAAACTAGCCTCATACCTTGTCTACACAGACCTTGTGCAGGGTTTCCAACCTGTGGTAAGTAAAGAATGTCTCTTTATGACAGGCCCAGGAGCTCTAAATTATCTTGGGACCTCAAGAGGAGAAGAATTTACATAACTCATAGGTATTTGAAGGTAAAAATCCATGTCTGAGTTTGACTTTAAAAAGGCTTATCTGAGATTTCTTCTATGGAACAAAGTTCTATCCAAGTCAATTTTAAAATCCTATGTGAAAAATAATTATTCTTGTTGCACTTTATACAAATAATCAGGCCAAGTATAATAAAGCAAATCAGTTTTACCATGGTTTATCTTTAGTAAAAATGGAAAGCTGAGAAGAGAAAAATTATGCTTCAAAAACTATGGTACATTTGTTATTAGATTCCAGTCTCATCAGTTGTTTCTAAGATTTTTCCTGCAATTTAGACTGACTGCTTGTCCTGTGAACAAGCCAGTGATTTCTGACTGCAGCTCAGTAGAAACAAGAGGTATGGGTAATGTAAACATCCAGATCAGTATTCTAATTCTGGACACATATTGGAATCAGTTAGGAACCCCCATATCAGCTTGGTTCCAGCAGTTGCCCAGTTCATGGAAAGCCTTCTTGTTTGGTTTACTTGGGATAATTTTGCTTTACTGTTGTGGAATATATTGCTGCTGTACTCTTTGTATAGGAAAGCAGGATAAGCTTACTGAATATTTTTAAAATTTAACACTTATTAATCTTCCAGATATTACCTTTTGTTGGAACTCAAGAGTTATGAATGGCCCTCAACGTACCAAATATTTCTGACTGAGCTCCTCTCTATCCTGAATACAAGAGACCCTAATAGTTAGGCAGGAATATCATTGCCCCTATTCAGTCTGAAGAAGTTACAGAAGATGGATCTTTGTCCCTCTGTAACTCTCAGGATTAAGGGTTTACTTCTAAAAGGGAGCAAGGAAATATATCAGAGGCATTTGAATCAGAGCAACTCCATCTTCAATAGGGGCTGGGTAAAATGAGGCTGAGACCTACTGGGCTGCATTCCAAGAAGGTTAGGCATTCTAAGTCATAGGATGAGCTAGGAGGCTGGCACAAGACACAGGTCACAAAGTCCTTGCTTATAAAACAGCATGTGGTAAAGAAGTCAGCCAAAACCCATCAACACAAAGATGGTGACAAAAGTGACCTCTGGACATTCTCACTGCTCATTATACATGAATTATAATGCATTAGCATACTAAAAAATACTCCCTCCAGCATCATGACAGTTTACAGATGGCATGAACACATCAGGAAGTTACGATATATGGTCTAAAAAGGGGAGGAACACTCAGTTCTGGGAATTGCTTATTAATTACCAGAAAACTCGTTAATCATTAATCCACCCCTTGTTTAACATATATTCAAGAAGTTACAAAAAGTATCCTTAGTTGAGCAGCTCAAGGCACTGCGCTGCCTATGGAGTGGCGATTCTCTATTCACAGGTACCCCTGTGAGCAGCAGTGGTTCTTTCCTGGAATATTGACCCCTTGGGGACACAACATCCATGTTCAGATTCTGAGAAGGGGTTTTGAAGTTGGGCAGATATGGGCTTAATCTCAGCTCTTCTCTGAGTCTCAGTTTCATTGACTGTAAAATGAGAGTAATTTTAATACTTACCTTACATCACTTTGTGAGTACAAAGTTAGAAAAATATATGCAGAATTCCTAGCACAGTTCTTTTTTTTTTTTTTTTTTTTTTTTTTTTTTTTTTTTTTTTTTTTGAGACGGAGTCTCACTCTGTCCCCCTTGCTGGAGTGCAGTGGCCGGATCTCAGCTCACTGCAAGCTCCGCCTCCCGGGTTCAGGCCATTCTCCTGCCTCAGCCTCCCGAGTAGCTGGGACTACAGGCACCCGCCACCTCGCCCGGCTAGTTTTTTTTTTTTGTATTTTTTAGTAGAGACGGGGTTTCACTGTGTTAGCCAGGATGGTCTCGATCTCCTGACCTCGTGATCCACCCGTCTTGGCCTCCCAAAGTGCTGGGATTACAGGCTTGAGCCACCGCGCCCGGCCCACAGTTCTTGACTAATAACTAAAAGCACACATGGTCAATATATGTTAGCTATTATTGATAGCATTTATATTAATTTCCTATTGGCTGCCATAACAAATTATCATAAACATCATGGCTAAAAACAGTACACATTTATTTTCTTAGAGTTTTGGATGCCAGAAGTTTATAATGGGTTTCACTGGGCTAAAATCAGGTGTTGGTAGGACATAGCCCTGGCGACTCCAATTGAGAATCCATTTCCTTATATTTCACAGCTGTTAGTGACTGCTTGTATTTTTAGGTTTTTAGCTCCTTTCTCCATCTTCAAAGTAAATGGCATAGGATTCCTCTCTCTCTACTTCCCTCTACTTCCTTCAAATGACCTTCTCTTCTGTGTCAAATTTCCCCTTGCCTGATTCTTATAAGGACACTTGTGATTGCATTTAGGGTCCATCTAAATAAACCAGAATAATCTCCCAAACTCAAGATATTTAACTTAATTACATCTGCAAAGTCTCTTTTACTATATAAGGTAATTTTCATGGTTCCAGGGATTAGGACTCTGGATATTTTAGGGAGCTATTATTCAGCTGACCACAATGCTATTATTATTATTATTAAAGTTGATGGTTAAAATAGATAATTGGTGGTTATATACAAAATAAATACCCAATCAATGTATATAGTATCTCTGAAAAATGCATAGTGCTTACAATCTATTACTGCAGATCAAAAAATCCTTATAGGTTAAGCTTCTACTAAAACTTATACACTTGATGAAAAAGGACTACAGAATCCTAGCTTCCATTTAACTCAAAGGGAAGAAATCCCTTGTGCTTTCCGTGAAACAAGCTGAGTCAGATTATATTTTCTGAAGATAAGTGAAAGTGCTCAAGAAGGTTCAAAGATGATAGCTTACATTACAGAAGTGAACAGCTATTGATTCTTTATCTGACATGGTCAGACATGGTTGCATCCTTTCTCTTCTACCACGCAAAATCAGAGCAAGGTTCAACTGTGTTTGAAGCTACTAATGAAGGTAAGTTGGGAAACATTAGGTTTATGTCAAACCTAGATGCCTCTTCTTAAATTTGTCAATGTGTTCTATTGAAAGAAACACAAAATATTTGCTGTTGTATTACAGATCTTTGCCAGATCTCTATGTTTTGCATTTGCTTGCAAATTTCACCATTTATTTTCCATCCAACATGCCTTCCTTGACTGAGGGGCAGTGGGATTGGAAAATATTTCCGAACCATATCAAAAATTAATAAGAGAAATTATAATTGCAAAAAATTCTGCAGAGTGTATTACTCTAAGCATAATTCATTAAAGAGTATTTCTACATAAAGCTTCTACATTCCAATTTTTTTCCTATATCTCAAAGAAAAAACAAAAAAAACAAAAATTGGAAGGAAACTGTACATTTCCAAATTTCAAAACGAGTCTGGAGAGTTTTCTTTATCATAGCATGCAGATTATCATTTGTTCAAATTATAAACTCCAAAATTGGGGATATTGACATATGAGATAATCAGAACAAGTAATGTAGTCAATGGGTGTGTGTGTGTGTGTGTGTGTGTGTGTGTGTGTGTGTGTGTGTGTGTCAGAGAGAGAGAGAGAATTAGGAAAAAAAGAAATAAAGAGATGGGGAAAGAAAGAATTATTTAAAGCAAGTGCTTTTTGAAAACCCCCGTTTTCTTCCCAAATGATTTAGTGAATACTATAATTGTGATTAAAGTAGAAAACAAAAGAGGAAATCAGAATTAGCTTCCAAAGTGTTTTGCTTCCAGTCTAGGCAACTCTGACACAGCAGACTATTAATATAACTTAACACTAGAGCAATGCTCTTTTATACTAATCTCAAACATCACAAATACATGTGGCTGTCTTCAATGTGTGGAAAGCAATACACTGAGTAAATAATTACATGTGCAGTTGAATTAGGAATGAGCTCACATCTCGAGTTTTGAAATAAAATTATATTAACTATAGCAGCCCCTGGTATTTGTTCTGGTCCCTTGCCCCACACTCTTTATCAAAGATGTGGAGGGGGCAAGTTCAGTACAGAGTCTAGGGGTGGTAGTGAGAATTTACCCAAGTCAGTGTAACAAAGGGAAGGTAGAAAAGGATGCTTCACCTCACACTGCTAAAACTTTGTGTTCTACTTCAGAAGATTACCCTGTTCTGCATATGTGGATTCCAGAGAAAAAGCAACCTTGGGGAAAGGCCATTACAGGCTTATCAAAAAACATTATAATACACAATTAACAAACAATGATATTATTTTCTTTCTCTGTAGCATAACTTCATAATATTCCCAGGCTTGGGGATGGTGGCAATCAAGGAAAGTGTGTTACCCTTTTCAGGCTCAGGTTCTTAAACAACTGGTATTCTCTGAGCTATGGAATGCCTTGTTCCACCTCTCCAGGTTGGGCATTTATGACTATAATTGACTGGGAGGTGTAATGTTCAAGTACTTCTTAACAGGTAACCAAAAGGAGAAATTAGCATGAGTTTCTCACTTGTTCAGGAGCCTGCAGATTCCATAAAAGTGCCACCTGAATAATGACCAAGTTATCATATCTAAGTATCTTATGAAATTATTAAACTCAATTACAATTACTACAGCTAATAAAGTGCTACTGAAGAGCACATAGCAGCAGTAATTGTGTGGCAGAATGATTAAACAGCAGGCTGCAATAATTATTCCAATCCATCTTCAGAGATGGAGTTGAAGCTCTAACAATCAAATCAATCAATTAGTGAAAAAGAGCACTGAGGGGGAAAAAATCAATGAAAAACAAGTTTTCACAACAAAGCAATAAATCAATCTCAGATAATTGTGATGCATCATTGTACAAAAAAGTGGTATGATACCAGTTATTGCAATTAAACACCAAAGCAATGTTTTCATTGTGTGTAATTCCAGCTGAAACTGGAGAAGGACATAATTTTTGCCAGCCTTTGTGGAATCTAAATAAATACTCAGGATTCAATTTAGATGTTTAAGACTAATGCCTAACCAGGAAATCTCCTTTTTCAGTAAGTCTCAAGTTCCTCTTACTTTCTTCTGTCAAACACTCAAACCATCTTGGATAATGGTCTTCATGCTCAGCCTAGAAAAGAAAGTCAGGGTTCTCTGTATTGTATTTTACAACTTCCAAAGCATTTTTGCCATGTTATGTATGGATTTTCTAGACAAGTTTCAAGTGAGGTAGCAAAAAGTATATATTTTTAATATATCTATTTTACAGAGAGGAATACTGAGTGTATTAGTCCATTTTCATGCTGCTGATAAAGATATACCTGAGACTGGGAAATTTACAAGATAAAGTTTTATTGGACTTACAGTTACATGTGACTGGGGAGGCCTCACAATCATGGTGGAAGGTGAAAGGCACATCTCACATGGCGGCAGACAAGAGAAGAGAGCTTGTGCAGGGAAACTCCTCTTTTTAAAATCATCAGATCTCCTGAGACTCACTATCATGAGAAGAGTGCAGGAAAGACCTGCCGTCATAATAGAATCATCTCCCACTGTGTTCCTCACATGATACATGAGAATTGTGGGAGTTACAGTTCAAGATGAAACTTGGGTGGAGACACAGCCAAATCATATCACACCATATCATTCTGCCCCATCCTCTCCCAAATCTCACATTTGCTCACATTTCAAAACCAATCATGCCTTCCCAACAGTCCCCAAAAATCTTAACTAATTTCAGCATTAACTCAAAAGTCCACAGTCCAATGTCTCATCTGAGACAAGGAAGGTCCCTTCTGCCTATGAGCCTGTAGAATAAAAAACAAGTTAGTTACTTAATAGATACAATGTGGATACAGAGATTGGGTAAATACCACTGTTCCAAATGGGAGAAATTGGCTAAAACAAAGGGCTACAGGTCCCATGCAATTCTGAAATCCAGTGGAGCAGCCAAATCTTAAAGCTTCAAAATGATCTCCTTTGACTCTATGTCTCACATCCAGGTCATGCTGATGCAGTAGGTGGGTTCCCATGTTCTTGGGCATCTCCATCCCTGTGGCTTTGCAGGATACAGCCTTCCTCCCGGCTGCTTGTATGGGCTGGTGTTGAGTGTCTGCAGCTTTTCTGGGTGCATGGTGCAGGCTGACAGTGGATCTACCATTCTGGGGTCTGGAGGATGGTTGCCCTCTTCTCACAGCTTTAATAGGTGGTGCCCCAGTAGGGACTCTGTGTGGGGGCTCTGACCCCACATTTTCCTTTCCCATTTCCCTAGCAGAGGTTCTCCATGAGTGCCCCACCCTTGCAGCAAACTTCTTCCTGGACATTCAGGTGTTTTCATAGATCTTCTGAAATCTAGACAGAGGTTCCCAAGCCTCAATTCTTGACTTCTGTGCACTTACAGACTCAACATCACATGGAGGCTGCCAAGGCTTGGGGCTTGCACCCTCTGAAGCTGTGGCTTGAGCTCTACATTGGCCCCTTTCAGTCACGGCTGGACCAGTTGGGATACAGGATACAAAGTCCCTAGGCTGCACACAGCATGGGGACTCTGGATCAGGCCCAAAAAACCATTTTCTCCTAGGCCTCGGGCCTGTGATGGGAGAGGCTGCTGTAAAGATATCTGACATGCCCTGGAGACATTTTTCCCATTGTCTTGGGGATTGACATTCAGCTCCTTATTACTTATGCAAATTTCTGCAGCCATCTTGAATTTCTCCCCAGAAAATGGGGTTTTCTTTTCTATTACATTGTCAGACTGCAAATTTTCCAAAGTCTCATGCTCTGCTTTCCTTATAAAACTGAATGTCTTTAACAGCACCCAAGTCACCTCTTGAATGCTTTGCTGCTTAGAAATTTCTTCCACTAGATACTGTAAATCATCTCTCTTGAGTTCAAAGTCCCACAAATCTTTAGGGTAGGGGCAAAATGCCACCAGTCTCTTTGCTAAAACATAACAAGAGTCACCTTTGCTCCAGTTCCCAACAAGTTCCTTATCTCCATTTGAGACTACCTCAGCCTGGATCTTACTGTTGATATCACTATCAGCATTTTTGTCAAAGCCCTTTAACAAATCTCTAGGAAGTTCCAAACTTTCTCACATTTTCCTGTCTTCTTTTGAGCCCTTCAAACTGTTCCAACCTTTGCCTGTTACCTAGTTCCAAAGTTGCTTCTACATTTTTGGGTATCTTTTCAGCAATGTCCCACTCTACTGGAACCAATTTACTGTATTAGTCTGTTTTCATGCTGCTGATAAAGACATACCAGAGACTAGGAAATTTACAAAAGAAAGAGGTTTTTTGGACTTACAGTTCCACGTGGCTGAGAAGGCCTCACAACCATGGTGCAAGGTGAAAGGCATATCTCACATGGTGGCAGACAAGAGAAGAGAGCTTGTGCAGGGAAACTCCTCTTTTTAAAGCCATCAGATCTCGTGAGATTCACTATCATGAGAATAGCGCAGGAAAGACCCACCCCCATAATTCAATCACCTCCTACTGGGTTCCTCCCATGACACGTGGTAATTGTGGAAGTTACAATTCAAGGCTGTGTCCCCACCCAAACCATATCACTAAGACTCAGAGAAGTAACTTTTCCAAGGCCACATAGATGGTGAATCAAACAAAGGTAGGGCCATGTGTCTTCCTAACTCAATTACTCTATACTGCTTGGATGACTACTAAAATTCAGAGGAAAGAATTTAAGGAAAAATCCCAGTCATCTTCTCCCTGTAGATAGCTGCAAGAGACTGAAGTCAGCATGGAGAGATGCTGAGTGGTCACAAGGATGGCTTAGTGCAGACCTCTGAGATTTTGGCCCACCCTTGAATAGGACACAGTGGTCTTAAAATGACACCTCTTGGGGCTACTCTAGATGTGACTGGAGCCTTCAAGGCTCAGTCTGGTGCAGGTTCCTGCTTCTTGTACTGTCCTAAAAGGGATTTTGACAGTATCTTTGAGCCATTTTTGTTGTAGTGCTGATTAACAACATCTACTTATACCATTGACTGAACACTTAGAATGTGCTAGTTGCTGTGTTAAGTCTATTACATACGTTATCTCAAGTTAATTCACAAAAGTACATTCACAAAATGAGTATAAACTGTAGCTTGTGAACTATATTCAAAAAAGAGTATGAATGTCCCCTTTTACGGGTTGTTTTTTTTTTTTTAATTCAAGCTCAGAAAAGTTAACTTTTGCAAAGTTACAGGGCAACTAAATGGTGAAGTCAAACCTCACACTCAAGTTTTTCACTCTGCTCCAAACTGCTTCTCACTTAACACTTCATTTCCAACATTTTGGTTGTTTAATTAGTTATGTATAATACAAGAAATATTAGCATTTCTCATTGGCATCACCTTCCAAACATTTCAAAAGAGTATTTCTTTTGATCTCATTTTCCAAGCAAAACTCACAATTAGTGGGTACAGAAAAGATGAATACGAATTTCTCTTGTGTGGTTTATAAAATCAACCCATAATTTTAAAAATGGAAGTTATTACATAATGATAGGAAAGTGATGGGTTATGTGTTCCCAAGATCACAGCCAGGTTAAGTGACCTGCAAGAACTCATAAGACTCAGCGTAAAGTTGTACTCATGGCTATGCTTTATTGCAGAGGAAGGATACAAAAATATCAGCCAAGGGAAAAGGTGCATGAAGTCCAGAGAAAACCAGATTCAAGCTTCCAAGAGTCTCCTCCTCCCAGTAGAATGAGACTTGATACACTGAATTCCTCTAGCAACAAATTATGACAATACACATGAAATGTTGCCTATCAGGGAAGTTCGTTAGAGATCCAGCACCCAAAGTTTTTACCTGAAGCTGGCCACTTAGACTCCATCTACTAAACACATATCAAAATTCCAGCCTCTCAGAAGGCACACAGACATTCAACATAAATGATATTATTTGCACAGTTTGGGCACAGTGAGGCTTTCTTATCAGAAATGATAGGAATCTTCCAAAAACCTAAGTTTCCGTGCTTTAGGCAAAGGCTAACTTTATAAGCCGGACTTCAATTATTGGAAAGACTGCTGTGCTAACACTTTTCTAAGCAGATGACTTTTGTCATGATTTTTCATATTATTTTTTCTTCTCCATCTTCCATTCCTTCCTTCTTTCCTTCTCTTTGTGAAAACTGGAAACCAAGACTGTTGGGATCCATTTTAGCTAATGCATTAGGCAAGTCAGACATGCATTTCCACCTTGCATTTCCTGGTTAGCTTGCCACCTTTCTTACAAACGTCTGGTCATGATTCCTTCTCAGAATCAAACTCTCTGGCATCTCAACCTCATGGTCTCTCTCATTTCTCTCAGTAGCTTCCAGGCACTGAAGAATCCTATTTTGGAGCTTCTAACCTAGTGTCCCTCTTAGTGGGAAGAACTGTTTGATATCTTCCCTTGATGACTCACAGGACTCGCTGTTCATATAGAGTTCCCAGGAATTCAATATCGCTCATGGAGGGAGTTCAGATATACATATTCTCTTGCAAAACTATCTGGCCCTTCTAAGGCCTTAAGCAGAAGCACTAGGTGGCAGCTTTGGATTAGCCCTTTAAAATACAAAGAAGGCAAGGAATATTGCCTCCAGGGAGAAGCAGATAACATGAAGGGAAAGTACAGACTGGAGGGCAAGGAAGAATGAGAGAAAGTAGTTTAAAGAAAGAGACAAAAACAGAGCCAAAAGGCATCCTCAGGTTAGGGAGATCCTAGGTCAGAGAAGATTCAGAGCCGAAATGGTAATAAAACCCAAAAGCCATGAGAGAGAGAGAAACATTACTTCGTAACTCTCTTCATTAAATATTTTACACATTCAACCAGCCTGATTATCCTGTGTAGGAGGAATAAATGATTTTTTAAGGAGAATATCTACATATAAACCTGTTAACACCACACAGATACGAGCCAATTATTAACCAGTTGTTTGAATTGAAATACATTTTTATTTATCTTCAATTCAGTTTGATTTGTGTATATCTAGTCTTACGGATATTGAAAAACAAATCATAGAGTTTTTGCTGCGGGGTGGGGGGCGGGCATTGTCTTTTTTGTTTTGTCTTTTGTTTTGTTTTGAGACGGAGTCTCTCTGTTGCCCAGGCTGGAGTGCGGTGATGGTGTCTCCCAGGCTTGTGGTGTGATCTTGGCTCACTGCAAGCTCCACCTCCCGGGTTCACACCATTCTCCTGCCTCAGCCTCCTGAATAGCTGGGACTACTGGCACCCACCACAATGCCTGGCTAATTTTTTGTATTTTTTAGTAGAGACAGGGTTTCACTGTGTTAGCCAGGATGGTCTCAATCTCCTGACCTTGTTTTGTTTGTTTTCTTGAAAAAGATTTACACTTAAACTGTGAAAAACAAAGCCTTACTTTTAATATGCCTCCCTCATTGTCTTTCTTCCCCAGGATCTGTTTATTGCCACCTCCTCCATCCCACCCTTTCTGTTCCCCTTCTCCTTCTCTTGATGCCCCAGTTCCTACAATCCCTGGTGACTTCTGCCCCCTCCTCTCTTCCAGCCACATTGCCTGTTTTGTAAGTCCTTGAAATAAATGGCATTTCTTCATTAGGGGTTGGACCTTACTTAGGTCCTTGTTGGAAATACTTTATTCTACTCATGGCTAGGAGCCTCCATGGAATCAGGCAAATGCCCATTCAGCTATGTCAGCTGAAGATTGTCTTAGACTTAGCATGTTAATAAAATAGGAGATTTTTTGTAATTTAAAATTGGAGTTGTTATGAGAAAACAACTCTGGAAAACCATGTTTAAAGATTTTCCTATTGTGTTACCTGCTTAACAGGCATTCAGGGAGAAAAGGCCAGCAGCCAAGGGGTTTCTGAAAGTTGCTGATCCAGTTCAAAAGGGACAGAGAGGATTTTTTAAACAAATTATATGCAAAATAAAAACCATCCCAGTGAGAACCTTAAAAAGAGGGACTCTAACTGACTTTTCATAAGGCAGCTAGGTACTCTCCATTCTTTGGTGGTGAGCTTACTGTGTGACAATCCTTTTTTACTGTGGTTTTGACTCACAGGGGAGAAAGTCAGAAGTAAAGAAGGGAAGAGCCAGTATTTTGATGTCTGTCTGCAAAAGGATATGGAACTGCGTCATTCTGATAAGGAAACTGCTAAATGAAGACAGCTACAGGCTCTTTTAAACTCTAAGATATGCTTAGCCTGGAAAGGACTGAAGCAAGACAATTAGTTGGAAAAAGCAGTGCAAACCAAGGCAATGCCTTCTGCACCCCGCCCTGTTCAGATTTTCTGTTCCTCCAGAGTTTCTGAGGCTAACAATAGTTGAAAATCCCTTTGCACCTCAAAATTAGATAACAAGTGACCTAAACATTAATTCCATGGACTCTGTATATAAGTACTAGGAACTCTTCACAGAACATTTGTTAACTAAATTTTGATGATTGATGTAATTCATAACTATTCTAAAATAGCAAAATTTAAGGTGATCATGTGTATCTATCTGTATTCCCAGTTGGAACTGACAAAGATTTAAATGTAGCCAATTATCAGAATCACTAGGAAATTTTAGTAGAAATTTCTAGGCTTACTTCCAGAAACTCTTCTGCAGTAGGTCACAGATCTCTGTGTTTTTGAAAATCTAAGCTATTAACTTTCATACAAATCAGGTTTGGTATTCTCTGAACATCACTACTAGCATTCTAAAGTTACCAGAATTGCAAATATAGTTTAAAACAGAGCTTCTATAATTAATATGCACATTATTCATCTGGGAATATTGTTAAAATGTAGATTCTGGTTAATATCTCTGGGATCGAGAATAGATTCTGCATTTCCAACAAATTTCCAAAGGATACTGATATTGTTAGTTTTTACACTTTGAGAGTAGCTACACAGTAGACTGACCCTGCAAAATCTCAGACACTGAACACACTGAATGCTTGCTTCTCACTCATGGAAAACTCGATGTGGACTGGTTGGTCCTTCCGCACGTCATACCTATGACATTTGAAAGTTTTGGCCTCCACAGTTACCAGAATAGGAGATAACAGGGATGGAGGTTGGTACTGTGGCTCTTAAGTGCCTCAATCTAGAAACAATGCATGACATTTACCAGTACTAGGCATGCAGCCCTAATTTAACTACAAGGGAGGCTGGGTAATATAGAGAAGCTCATGTAAATCTGATGTTAGGGGTGTCTGCCCCAGGGATCTACTATTGGACCTAAATAGTTAAAAATTTAAAATATCTAATGGATAAATGCTTGGTTTTATCTTTGTTTGCTAATTGTGTTTTAGTCTAAACTACACCATGCCACCAGAATAAATTCCCTTCCTCTTTGATTCACTTGGCTGCATAGAGTCATTATTTTGTCAACTATATGAACCCCAGGAAGCATGATAATATGATCCATTATTATATTCTATATAAAGTTATATTATGTTGAATTATAACATTTACGTTCAATAACATATTTGTATTTGGAATAAAAATACTAAAAGCAGGAAATTCCCAATAAGTGTGTCATGGATATGGTGGGCTTGCACATCCAGAGAGCAGGTAAGCAGAATCATGAAATGTAACACAATTCACTTCAAGTCCTCTGTTCAGACTGGATCCCTTCACTTACTTGCATACTCACCTCCTTCCATCCTCTTTGATAACCAAAATTCAGAACACCCTTTCTAGCTTTCCTGGCTTAGTTAAGTAACTTAGCTTTGTTGAGTCTCGGTGTCTCCATGGGTAAAATGGGAATTTAGAAACTATGCCTCATAGGGTTGTCATAGTGACAGGATAGCCAATAAATATTCCCCTCTTAGAAACAGATTCTAAAGAAAATGGAAAAACAAAGAAGGAGAAAGGGTAGATTTGAATACATTTAGGGAACTGCTCTGAATTTTATTATGCCTTGGTTTCGTGAATCAATGTTTATAAGTATAAATATTATACATGGAGGAAATGTTGAGACAATTGTCAAATCATCTAGGTGAGACCTATGGAGACAAAGAGATCCTCATTAGTGAGTGGAAGATCAGTATTAATAAAATAGAAATCTCTCCATGCCCCTTTAGCACTATGATTCTATAACAATACCATTACTTCAATCACGTGATTCCTACTTTTTTCCTCCAAAGACTGATATTTTTACATAAGCCTAGTGACTCTCCTTGTTTCGTTCTCCAAAACTTGTACAGTGTCTTTGCAGAAAGTTGATTTTTACTATATATTTATCGATTATATAATGTTATTTTGATGAACATTCTGATTTTTAGATGACAGATTTTTAATGTTTGAAAGGTTATAGCATACTTTGTTAATTAAAAAACTATAAGCCCCTCCTTCTTAGAAAAATTCACGTTAACTGTATACATAAATTGGTATATATAATCTCAATAGGTTCACAGACCTCCAATGCCTTATATGGATTCTCTGCCCTGTAGTGACAACTTGGTTAGCTTTTTAAAATTTACCAAAAAATGCTGTTAATATGCAGGAAAAACAACAGTGTTTCCTACAGAATGAAGCAAGTAATCCCACAAACGCTCATGGGATGACCAGAAAGCCTAGGAAAATCCCAAGGTAATAGGATACCTTTTACGTTTATCCAAAATTTCTTGCCCCTGATACACTTTTTCTAAAAGGGAGATTTTTTTCTTTCCATCACATCTTCTGTGAAGCCTTCCTTGATGCTACCAAATAAAATTAATCTTTTCCCCATTGTATATCACCTATTAGAGAGTCAGCACGTGGAGGTAATGGTTTATACATCTCTACGTCTTCAGTGTCTGATCCAGAAAATGTTACATAGCAAACTGAGTATTTATTTAACTCTGCTGAATGGCAAGCCACATTGATCTTTTTGAAAATTTTTTTGTGTGTAGCCCATCAGAGGCAGAATAAGCAGAACATTCCTAACAGACCCTGTCACCAGCCCCTCCTTTGCCAGATCATGCCTAGCTCAGCATGGGACAACTATTAGTCAAATTAAATTTCATGTAATATACTTGTCTCATTTCTTCTGACAAAGAAGTTAATTATACAGTAATCTAAAACAAAAGACACGTTCTTTAAATGTGTATGAAAATTGGAGTGAGCAGAAAGAAGTGAGCTGCATTATACAGAGAGTCCATTTCAGTCATGCAATTGACATACTGTGACTGAGGTTTCCCATTTATCTCAAAAACTTGGAATAAAGTTTCATTTTGGCATGGAAGTGTCACTGTTGGTCTCGGGAGGAGAACAATCAGGAATCAGAAAAATAAACAGGTTGTTAGATTTCGAGGCACATTATCAGAAAAATACAAAGCATCCAGTTAAATTTGCATTTCAGGTGAAACAACAAATAACTTTTTAGTATAAATATACCCCAAATATTACATAGAATATATTTATCCAAAAATCTTTGTTAATTTGCCTGAAATTAAAAGTTAATAGACATCCTCTCTTTTTATTTGCATAATCTAGCAACCCTAATTTAATGACCAAAAACCTCACAACCAAAAAAAGAAGAAAAAAGCTCTGCGGTATCACCATTCTCATCCCCACCCTGAGAATCCTTTTTGAGCAACTTTCATTTGTGTTTTCATTTACCATGTTCCAAAGGCATTGCTTTCACCTCTAAGTAACTAGTTTTTCCTGATGGCAGCCTGTAAGCCTGTAACTTCCCATATCGTTTACATTTGTGGTAATTGCATTTCTAAGAAATGTAAGATTCTCAGCAATTCTGTTTTCCAGTTTTTCCCCAATGGGTGGTTTACAAGGAGGAGGGGCTGGTGCCGAATATTCTTGGCTGTCACTCCTGAGCTCTCCTCCTTGCTGGCATGTGTTGTGAGAAGATGCCAGCTGTCACCCTGTGGTTGTCTGGTAGGGCTATCCCTTTGGGGAAGAGCAGACAGTCCCCCCTCAAAGAGGGGAAAGGCCCCCAGAGGTCAGCAAAGGCCAACACCTGTTGGATTTTGAGAGTGTTCCAAAGTGAATTCAAAAGGCCTTGCCTTGCTATTTATATTGGGAAAGCACAAAAGGGACTTAAAATCTTGAGACAGCTGATCAAGACACAGCACAGTTATATATTGGTGAAAGAGAACAGATGTGGCTTCTGATGAACTATGTATAGGATCAACGTGGGAGTTCTCCTCAATCATTTTGATGGATATAGAGGATCAGCACATGTGTCAACTCTCCATGGGTCACTGCATGAATTTCTCTGTTTGTTTTTTGTTTGTTTTGTTTTGTTTTTGGTTTCCATATGAACCAAATATTCTGGGTTTATTTTGCCCCAGTATATTGAACACATGACATTTTAGTGGTATTCCATTCTAAGTTTGAATCTTGCTAAACTATCGATCACTTTCCTTGACAGCGTTGGTGGTCTTAGTGGTATTATTGAGAAAATAAGCAAAGGTCAAAAAGCATATGAGGCTCTGTGGCCAAAATTATAACATTTCAGTAATATATTTACTAAGCTGTTTATTTTTTTTGAATGTCTGCTTATCTGTCCCAAATGTGCCTACTACCACATTAAGACCAATGTATTTAGTGGAATGTTTAGGGGAAGTTTTAAACTTGGAAAATAACTAGGACCTTCTAGTTCTTGATAATCTTCAGGACATAAAATAAAAATAAAATAAAATAAGGGTCACATTTACTTCAAAGAAGTGCCAGTCAGATCAAAGGTTCATCTTGCGCCAGGCTTCACGGCAAGCTGAATTGTACTCATGGCCTTACAGCATATGGAAGAGCAATCTGTATCATTCTACTGAAGGAGGATGCACATCACAGCTCTTTGTAAATGGCTGTTCAAGCTCATTCCCAGTATTCCCTGGCATAGATCTGATATTGTTACACACCTTTGCACCATATTCCTTACTGTTACTACTGCTTGAAAACCACCATAAATGTTTTCCCCAACTTTTTCACTTGACAGACTCTGACTTTTTTTTTAAGACACAACTTAAATATCACTTCCATTCAGTATACCCATGGCCCTTGGGTCTACCCTGTAGGAGCCCTGACCCCACAATAGGCTGGGATTCAGGGAATGGAATTAGTTAAAGTAGCCTGAACCAGTACGAGTGGGTAGAAAATTAAAATGATTGAAAGAGTAATCTAAGGTTGGGATTGAGGAGATAACTCACTACCAGGTAAAATGGCAAATAAGAATGGAGTAAGTTTTAAGATCATTAGCTGAGAATGAATTGTTTATATCTGAAGTTGTAAATCAGTGTTGAAATATCCATTATATATGTATGGTGTAGAGCCAAGGTGAGATGGCAAAGTCCACCCCAACTGATCACAATTTGTTATTGCTTCACATACTGATTTTTCTCTTTCATCTGAGTTGACACCTCTAGATCCAGAGTCCTTGTTTTTTCTATATTATCACAATCTCTACCATAATGAAAGGCATGTAGTAGGTGTTCAGTGAGTGTTTCTGATTGACTTATTGCCTGTAGATTTGTAACTTCTTCAATGGGACAGTGTAAGTTAGTGACTTGTCTCTTAGGCATAGTTTTTACCTTTTACAGTGGTGATGTCTAGTTCACAAGGATTCTGTGTCCTTGGGAATGTTGGACAATGACATTTTATAGACTGTCAAATATGTTTTCTCATCAAAGACAGTAGAATAAAACTCACTTCTTTATCTACCTCATCTTAGACCTATGTACATAAAAAGCCAACCCCACGAAGGAACACAAATTACATGTAACTGTGGTTCCTGCTTCAACATTTGTAATGGGATAAAACCAGGTTCATATGAAGATCAAAGGGATTGTTGATAGGGGTTTGTTAGGGGCTAAGACAAGAAAAGTTGAAAAGAAAAAGAACAAATTCGATAGCTTTTCCCTGGTGGGGAAAAGAAGAAGAATAAGTTATGGGCTACAAAAAGTTATGATCTTGTACTGCCTCCACAACCCATCCTGTCTTCCTCCCATGGATCTACTTTAATTTACCATCCATTTTCCAAAGGCTAAAGACAGCAAAATCCCAATTTCAGTGTAATCAAGATTGTTCTTGATTTTTCTATGCCTTAGGACCTTGCTACTCAAAGTGTGTTCCTAAGGTCAACAGCATCAGCATTGCATAGGAGCTTGTTAGAGATGCAAAATCTCAAGGCCCAGCCCAGACCTACTAAAGGAGAATCTGTATTTTAACACGATCCCTGGGAAACTTATATGCACTCATGATAATATGGGAAGCTCTGACCTACGGTAAGCAACACACAGAGTGTCATCCTTCAAGAGAATTCACCCTAAGATATTTTAAAATCACTCCAGAGAATAATTGCCCATTCACTCTTATTTCCACATGAGTTCTGGCTTGAACCTTCTATCATCATGCTCCTCTCAACAAAGCTTACCCAGCCTTTGCACAGTTCCTGTAGTCACTGAGATGATCAGCTACCTATTCACTTTTCCATCCCTCATTTACAATATGAGCTCTATAGACAATCTTGGTCAGCAAGAATGGCCAACTGACTCACTGACCAGTATCTAAGTTATCATTACAAGCCACCTTGTATGCTTTCTCCTTTGGTGACAGATATTAGGGTTTTCTCAGTTGCAGATGAAGAAGGAATATTTGGATTTTCTCTATCAACATTATTAATTTTTTGATTCTATATCAACATTATTAACATTTCTCCCATATACTTTTATTTGGATATAAAAAAGGGTATAACTTTCAATCTGATCTACTCTGACTGGTACTTGAACAATAGATGACTCTGTTAAGGGAGAGCTCTCCACCCTGCTGCATTCTTCTCTGTGCCCCTAGGAGGCTGACTTCTAGGGGCTGTATTAGCTAGGTTGGGGTGCCTTTGGCCTTCTAGGTGGATTTGGCCAGTGGAAGGCATGAAGATACTAAAGGATGAGAAGAAAAAGAAGTCTGGGTGTTTTTCTGCCTTCCACTTCCCTACCATTTAGGCCTACGGGTGGTAATAGCTTCTTGCTGATATTAACACCTAAGTGTTTTATCATCTATTATAGGTAAGCTTGATCCTGCCCATATCTTTTAACATAATGTCTTTAATAAAGTCACTTTAATTCTCTCTTTGAGTTCTCAGTCCCATCTGTGTCCTGCCAAGACCCTGACTGATTTAGTCACATTGTTTTCTTTGCTCTCAGCTTAGTCTTAAATATGCACAATGTAGCACACTTGCAGGTTCCTGTTACTTTTAATTAGATCATTGTTCACTTGACACCTCTCTAGGCTGTTTGCAAGTGACCTCTCTTGGTGCTCTAAGACAATGCTTCTCTAATTTTAATGACTTGTATACACATCACCTGAGCAATCTTTTTACAATCCAGATTCTGACTCAGAGGTCACGAGTGGGGCCTGAGCTCCTTGACTTCTAATAAATTCGTGGGTACTGAAGGTGCTTGGACCCACAGACCACACTTTGAGGCTCCAATTCAAACACTGAAGACGAAGAGGTATGAAGGAGAGCAATGGTTCTCCAAGCATACTTCTTAACCAGCAGCATCAGCACCATCTGAGGACAAGTCTGTTACAAATACAAATTCTGGATTCCTAACCCAGACCTACTTAATCAGAAGTTCTGGGGTGGGGATCAGCAATCTATGTTTTAGCAAGCCTTCCCAGTGATTCTGATTCACACTAAGTTTGAGAATCACTGAAAGAGAAGATAGTGCACTTTTAATAGCTATATTTGAGTTAAAATTATTTGAGTGGCTTCACATAAAACAATGCATGGATTCCTCAGAATAAATCTGCTGAATATAGAGAAGCAATATGATGCAGGAAATTGATATTAGTCACATTGACAGAATTTTAAATTTTTGCTATTTTCATACACAATACCATGAAGGAAAAGAAAGTTATCAACAAATGTGCTTTGAAGATAGTACATTTCCTCAAGATTCAGTTCATTTTAATCATACTTATAATACTCAGATCTATGGTAGGTGCTGCACAAGATACAAATCTCTAGCCAGTCTTTGTCTTACGGAATTTACAATCTCATGGGGAGAAAAAACCAAGCATTGGCTGGGACTACTGCAAGCCTTCTTTCTAGGATTCAAATTATGAAATCAGAGCGCAAGGAATGATCAGAAGTCTGTAAAAAGGCAGCGTGGAGATAGAATGTTTCCTGGACTTGAAGCAAGATGGACAAGAATCAGGTGATTCTTGAATAAAAGAGAGCCACAGAGATAAACACTGTTGAATTCTGTTGTCTGGTTTAGCCCTACTGTGAAGCTGCTTTTGACTAGAGTATCTTTTGTACCAAGCTTTTGAATCACAGCATTGCTCTGATTACATGCCTACCAGGCAAATTTCTGGCTTTTGCTATTGCATTTGTTATACACCCAGAGGAGGACCATTCACTAGTATGATCAGTTTACTAGACAGTTGATCTCATTCTAAATTAACATAATTTCATTCTTGGCTCATGTTCATACTTTTGTGCTTTTAGGAATTGTGAGCTAGATGTGATTGACCTGGAACACTGACAAGATAGAATTTCTGAATAGTGAGGCTAGAATTATAGGTTGGGCCAATGCTACCTATACAGTTTCTTTATGGATAACCAACTAATCTCTAGTGGTAATATATATCTCAATATACATCCCATTTAAACCTTTGAAAATCACACAAAGGTGACAAGGCCATGGCAGTTGCATAAAAGTGGTCTGCTGAAGATATATATTTTAAGGAAGAGTCGAACACATCAGATTGGGAGATATGCTCAGGAAGATCAGTAAAACTTAGAAAATGGGCAGACTTTTTTCATTGAAAAAGAATTCAAATAGCATAAAATCTATCCTTTTTTAGTGTGCGATTTAGTGGGTTTTTTGTTTTTTTGTTTTGTTTTGTTTTGTTTTTTGAGACAGAGTCTCGCTCTGTCACCCAGGCTGGAGTACAGTGGCACGATCTCGGCTCACTGCAAGCTCCGCCTCCCGAGTTCACACCATTCTCCTGCCTCAGCCTCCCGAGGAGCTGGGACTACAGGTGCCCACCGCCACACCCAGCTTTGTTTTTGTTTTGTTTTTTGCATTTTGTAGTAGAGACAGGGTTTCACCATGTTAACCAGGATGGTCTCCATCTCCTGACCTCGTGATCTGCCCATCTAGGCCTCCCAAAGTGCTGGGATTACAGGCGTGAGCCACCGCACCCGGCCAATTTAGTGGTTTTTAATACATTCACAAAGTTGTGCAACCATCACCACTATCTAATTCCAAATTGATTTGTATTTTCAATTCAATGCCAAGACCATTCAATGGATAAAGAATAGTCCTTTCAACAAATAGCGTTAGAACAACTGGATAGCCACATGCAAAGGAATAAAGTTAAATTTTTAACCTCATACAATATGCAAAAATAACTGAAAATGGATTAAAAATCTTGATGCAAGAGCTAAAAGCATAAAACTCTAAGAAAACATAGCAGTAAATCTTTATGACCTCATATTTGGCAACAGATTCTTTTATGTGGCATGAAAAGCACACAACAAAAGAAAAAATAGATAATTAGACTTCATCAAAATTAAAAACGTTTGTGCTTCAAAAGACACAAAATCACAAAAGTGAAAATGCAAAAAATAAATGAATAAAATAAGTAATAATAAATAAAAGTAATAGACAATAAATAATATATATAAATATATAAATATAAATATGAAAAATAAAAGGACAATTCACGAGATGGAAGAAAATACTTGCAAATCATATATCTGAGAAAGTGACTTGTATCCAGAATATATAAAGAACTGTTGCAACTCAATAATAAAATGAGAACTTGATTCAGAAACCTGCAAATGATCTGAACAGACACATCTGCAGAGAAGATATATAAATAGCCAATAGTGCATGAAAAAAAAATGCTCACATCATTAGTCATTAGGAAAATGCAAATAAAAAACCACAGTGAGATATCACTTCACAGCCACTAGGATGGCTATAATCAAAACGACAGACAATAACAGTTGTTGGTGAAGATTTAGAGAAATTGAAACCCACCTACCTTGCTGTTGGGATTGTGAAATGGTGCAGATACTTTGGAAAACAATCTGGCAATTCCTCAAAAAGTTAAACAGAATTACCATATGGGTCAGCAATTTCATTCCAAGGCAACTGAAAACATATGTTCACAAAAAAATACACAAATGTTCATAGCAGCATTATTCATAATGGCCAAAAGATGTAACAACCCAATTGTCTATCAACTAATTGATAAACAAAATGTGGTATAGTCATACAATGGAATGTTACTCAGCCATGAAAAGCAATGAAATATTGATACATGCCATAACATGTATGAACCTTAAAATATTATACTAAGGGAAAAAAATGCCAATCACAAAAGATCATATAGTATATGATTTTATTTGCATAAAATGTCCAGAATAGGATGATTTTGAGATACAGGAAGTAGAGCAGTGGTTGCTTTGGACTGTGGGGGAGGGGAGATGGAGATACTAGTAGATTAGTGGTGGTTAAGCCTGTAGGAAAGCAGGGATGGAGATACTAGGGGTAATACCTAAAGGTTAACAGGTTTCTTTTTGAGGTGATGAAAAATGTTCTAAAACTGTTTGTGATGATGGTTGCTCGACTCTGTGAATATACTAAAAACCCTTAAATTGTATATTTTCAACAGGTGAATTTTATGGTATGTGATACATACCTCAATAAAGCTGTTTTTTTTTTTAATTTAAAAAAAAAGTAAAAAAGAAATGATGGAGAGAAAACAAGTCCTTGGTATTGTTTGAACCACTGGATCATGCCTTGCCTAAAGTTATCTCTGCCTCAACACTCTCAGTTACATGAACCAGATAAATATCTCCATTGTTTAAATCAATTTGAGTTGAGATTTTGATTACTTGCAACATGGATTCATAACCAACACATGCTCTGGCAATGACTTACCAGGAACAATTGAGTTAAGAAAGCAGGTTGAGGGCAGGGAAATGAAATAAAAGCTATGACAATAATTGAGAGAATGACAGGCAGTGAAAAGGAGTTGGCAATGTGGATGCTGAATCTAGAAGATTGGAAAAGGGAAAATTGAAAATGTCTGAAGAGACAAATCTTAGGAATTGGAGATTCTCTGCTGAAGTCTGAGCCCTGGCTGGTAAGGACAGTGTTTAATTGATCATTGCTGCATTACACAGTTTAGCTGCTGTAATAATTCCAAAGCACCGCTTGCTTTCAACTATCATTTATTTCTTGCTCATATGATATGTAGACTGTGAGTCAGCTGCAGCTCTGCTTCAGGCCGCAGCTTTCTTGCTTATGGCCTCTCGTTCCAGAAGCCAGGCAGAAGGGGCAAGCCCTCTCTGGGAATATTGCTTTCAGGCAACAAGGCAGGGGCCAGAACACTGGCCAAACTTGCAATGCTTTTTGAAACCCTTTGCTCACTCATGGTGTATGTCACAGCCCATATTCCTTTGCCCAAAATATGTCACATGGCCAACCAACCCCAAAGTCAATGAAGCAGAAAAGTAATACTCACCACACAGAAAAGATTGTAAATCATAGAGCAATGAGTGGGGATATAGTACCTTCTCCAGCAGAAGGAAGAAGTGAGTAATTGTTAACAATAACTCAATTTCTCAAAATTGCTTTTCCAGACCTGTCATTCTACCTGGTATGTTGTAGACAGCAAACACTTATTTATCATTTGAACAAATTAGGATATAAATGAACAACTCTATATCATTGATAAATGGAGAAAGAACCTTTTGTGGAGATGCAAAAGGAAGAGGAAAAGATGAGTTTACGTTAATTGTGAAGACCTAAGAAAGGTAAGGGTAGAGATTATTCAACTAATAATTATAAAGTTGGAGAAAGAGAGTGAGAATGAAAGTTAAGAGTGAAAGAGAGACTGATGGGAGAGAGATGCTGTGAAGTAGGTGAGATCACCAAGGAAGGCTGTGTACAGTGAGAGGAGAAATGGGTTGTTAGAGCTGGAAGAGAAATAGATGCCATGAAAGATCAGTCAGGATGTGGTCAGAGGCCAGAACAACGCAATGTCAAGGGTTTTGAAAAGAAAAGATGGTCAATAGTGTCCAAGATATGTTAATAACCATTAAATGATAGAGTTCTGTCACCTTCTTTTTTCCTATAGAGGTCCATTTCATACAGGAAAATAAGTTATTGAAGGCTATATGTTAGCAAAAACCTAATTAAATTTTGTGAAGGGTGAAGAAAAGCTACTTTGAAGGAGGAGAAAAAAAGATTCAAATCACCTGATTTAAAAATCAAGCCCAAGCAGCAAACAAAAATGAATACACGTGGCAAACATGTAACAATAAACTTCAATTCCCTATTATACCCAGTTAAGAGAGAAGTAGCAAAGGGAATGAATGAAAATAATAAAGGAAGAGAGGAAGAAATGGAAAAAAAAAGGGGGCTAAGACAAAAGGAAACTAAAAACAAGGAAGCAGTCTTGGCCTAGTGGTTCTCAACATTGGCTACACATTAGAATCACCCAGGGAGATTTTTAAAAATACTAATACTTGGGCTCAACCCTGAGAGATTCTCAACTAATAGACCTAGAATAAGACCTGATACTGGTATTTTTAAAGAAAAATCCCAGATGTTCTTAGAGGTACAGAGGAGAAATGGAGTGGTATGTGGAGTGAGGTAAATTACTTTTGTCCCAACTTATAGTTTACTTGGACTATAGGCTCCAAGAAATCTTCAAGGTGAGAATTAGCTATCCCAAAAGGCACAGCTCAGCTGTTTTTTACTCTTAAGACAGTGAGAATGATGAAATAAATGGGAGCTCAGGAGGTAAATAAATTCCTGAAGACTAAGGTCTTAATATCTCTTGGCATCTTACATCTCATAGCACATCTGGGTCTGTTTCCACACCTGCAAAATGGAAACGTAGAGCAAGATAATTTCTAAGGCCATTGTCACAGTTTTGATTTGAAGAGTCTTAGAAGGGGAGAAGGTAGGATGGCCAGTCAAAATCAGCTCTCTCCTGGCCTGTACTGAATGATCGATTGCACTTAAATGTACACTTAGTACATATTTTACGGAAAAGCAAAAAGGTGGTTGGGTGGAGCTAGAAAGTCAGAAAAGCATGAAAGAAAAGGCTCTTTTAATTTCAGCATACATCAAAGTTTTGTATTCGGGTTTTTTTTTTAATAAATATTGCTGAGTGGCACTATGTGTTTATGCTTTGGGCCTTTATTATTAATAAAACGGCACTGCTTTTCCCATTACCTACAAATGATCTGAAATACCTTGAGGGTCAGAAAAACTTTAGCTAAGCAAGACAGTAAGGCTTATGTAGAAAATGGATGAGAACTATTTGCCTATCGGAAAGAAAAGAGGGTTGTAAGAGAGCTTCAGATTCTAAACTCTGTTTTCAATTTTAGCTTCAGACAGGGAGGGAGAGGCAAGAAGGGAAACATACAGGCAGAATTAGGGCAGCGACTGCACACCCCTTCCAGCCCCAGACCCATTACAACACCGCTTTGTACAGATGGCAGTTGCCAGTTGGTCCTGGCTTTGCAGCTTCTAGGTCAATCTCTGTGCCAAGGAGAAGCAAAGCTCATGGCTTGTTTGCATCAAAGGCTGGAGGTTGTACTGACTCTTTGCTGAAGTTGGTCTAACTTGCCCCACTGCAGATGTTCAAGGCCCAGAGGGCTCTGGGAGAATCAAGCCTTTTCATTGCATCGGTTAGACCCATGAATCTTCCTGTGCGAGCACAGTTCAGAAGTTACCTGGCACATTTTTAAAGTGAAGAGGAGCCATACATTATGGGAATGTTTATATTAATGGATTTGATTTATCTCCGACTTTCTTTCAAAACGACCCAATTTATAGTAGCACCCTATATCAAGAAATAAATATAAATGAAAGAAGATCTAGTTAAAATACCACATTCTCTGACTCTTCCGGGTAGGATTAGTTGTTCCTTATCTGTGCTCCTCAGTTATTACAACAATAGCTACCTTTCATCAGATGTTGGTAACATCAGTGGGCTAAGTGTTTTACATACACTTAATGCTCACAAAGCCGAAGGTTATAAGAGTTATTATTTCTCTGCGTTCGGATACAAAAACTCAGCCTGAGCGGGCCAATCCATGTGATCAGGATTGCTCAGCTAATAAATGGCAGAACCAAAATATAAACACAGAATGATTAATTCTGGAATTTCAACTACTGCTAAATACTGTCTCTGTCAGCATGTCTTCTTTAAAATAGTTGAAATTTCTGATAATAAAAGTCATGCATGACCATCACAGGTAATTAGCTTAAATCAAGAAAAATTTTCGAAGTACTCATTCTTCATAACCTTCACTACTACTTACACTAGACCTTGGTTAATAATTTTATGTTTTGTGGCATTTTAAAAACTTTTATAAAAACTGTTTTACAGGATATAAAATTATTTGCACTTTTCTCACAACACTGAATTCTTCATGACTACAAATTTATTTGAAAATAATAGTTCATAATAATTTACGTCAACAACATCCACCTGGACTTTTGGGTTTCTTTTTTTCTGCTGTTATAAATATCACTAGGATGAACTTCTTACATGGAAACCTTTGTTCCCACTTCTGATCTTTTCCTTAAGACACGTATCAAGTGGCCTGTTAAACATCTGTGCTCTAGGAACCACCTGCTCCTCCCACAGGGGTTTCCTATATTTGTATTCAAGCTGTGGAATCCTGCCTTTCTAACCAGACCTAATGGGTGCGGTGTTGTATGCCAGACCCAAACTAGCCTATTTAGTTTTGGAATTTGGCATTTTAACCTGAGAGACATAGACATTGAGTGTTATTTCTAGCCAAGTCACATACTGGCAACATTCCAGAGGAAGGATGATCCTGCTGATAAGATCACCAAAGCTGCCCTGGTTCCTGCCCTTCCCAAAGCCTGGATTTTTACCCATTCCTTGTATATCCCCAGACTCACCAGTATCTTTTCCATAAATGCCCTTATTTGGACACACCATGTCTAGCTGGTTTCAGAAACTTTAAATTAAAAGAGACTTAATTAGTGAAAAGGAAAGTAATGTTTCTTGAAGAGGTATTACTTGGTTAAATTTAAGGTCAGTCATGCATGTTGCCAAGTTGTTCCCTGGAAATTTCTATAGTTTGCATTCCCATCAGAAAACACAAGATAGGATGCTATTATTTTTAATATTTTTGCCAAATTTAAAGGCAGATAGTACCATTTCATTCTTTACATTTGAATTTCATTAATGACCAATAATGTTTAAGATTTTTATATGCTTGTTAGTTATAGTTTGTCAACTTCTGTGCCTATTCTTTTTCTATTTGCCTACTGTTATCTAAGACTTTCTCTTATTGATCTATATACATCTTTGTATATTGAGAATGTTAACCTTGATTAGAATACTTCTCACATTTTGCTGTAATTGTATAATTAGGTATCTGTCACTCCTCTCCCACGACTGCCTTTCCTACATTTGAAGCTTCTGCCGGACTGAACTGTACACAATTCTTGTATTAGAATGAATTAGTGTATGCTGTATTACCAAATAGTCCAATATCTCAGTTGCTTCACACAAACACACACAAAAGGAATATATTTTTTTTTAAGTTTGTTAGGGGTGGCAGGATCCTGCTCATTTAAATGCTTAGTGACCCACGTTGTTGGAAGCTCCATCTTGACTCATGTTTCCATAAGCACTGTGACAGGTCAGGCAATTTGGTGATGTGTGTGCTCATTCTTCCTAGAAATAACGTACATCCCTTCTGTTCATATTTCATTAATCAAAATGACCCATGTTATCATAACAAATTTCAAGTGGGAAGGGATGTACAATCCTACCACGTGCCAGGCAGGAAGGGACAGTCAATATATACATGAAAAGCCAATGGCTACCACATCCCTGTGTTATCTCACCATTTCTCACAGCTTCACACTACTGGAAGGCTCTCCTTCTAGTTCTCCATGTTCAAATTCCATCAATGCTTCAAAGGTCATATCTTTTCTGAAGCTGTTTCTTATTTCCTCCAAATGCAATTTATCTCATCATCCTCTAAGCCACCTTAAAATCTTTGCTAAGAGAGTAATTTCTTTCCATCTTGATTTACAGTCACTTATGTACATTTTTCTCTCTTTCACTTGAATTGTGAGCTTCTTCAGGGAAAGTTCTGTGTCTGATTTGTGTTCATATACTTTATAGGACTTAGTCCAGTGCCTCGTATATTAAACTCAAGATAAATGTTGCTTGAGTGAAAAACATATATAAGTCATAACTTAGAGACATTCATTTTTGCATAATGCCAAGATTTACTTGAAACTCAATTGTGTTAATAATAATTAAATTTTTAAACATGCTAAACTTTTAAAAAACTTTTGTTTTAGATTCACGGTACACGTACACATTTGTTATATAGGTAAATTACATGTTATGAGGGTTTGGTGTACATATTGTTGCATCACCCAGATAATAAGCATAGTACCTGATATGTAGTTTCTTCAAACTTCACCTCCCCCCAACCCTTCACCCTTAAGTAGGTGTCTGTTGTTCCCTTCTTTTTATCCATATGCACTCAATGTTTAGCTCTAACTTGTAAGTGAGAACATGCGATATTTGGTCTTCTGTTCCTGTGTTAGTTCACTTAGGATTATGACCTCCAGCTCCTTCTGTGTGGCTGCAAAGGACATGACCTCATTCTTCTTTATGACTGTTTAGTATTCCATGCAGTATATATCACATTTTCTTTATTCAGTCTACTGTTAATAGGTATTTAGTTTGATTCCATGTCTTTACCATTGTGAATAGTGCTGCAATGAACATACATGTGCACATGTCCTTATGGTAGAATAATGTATATTTCCTTGGGAATATAGCCAGTAGTGGGATTTCTGGGTTGAATGGTATCCTGTTTTAAGTTCTTTGAGAAATCACCAAACTGCTTTTCATATTGGCTGAATTAATTTATATTCCAACCAACAGTGTGTAAGTGTTCCCTGTTGTCTGCAACCTCTGCAGCAACTGTTATTTTTTGACTTTTTAATAACAGCCATTCTGACTGGTGTGAGATGATATCTCGTAGTTTTGGTTTGCAATTCTCTGATGATTAGTGATGTTGAGCATTTTTTATATGCTCGTTGGCCATGTGTGTGTCTTTTTTGAAAAGTGTCTATTCATATCCCTTGCCCACTTTTTTATGGTTTTTTTTTTTTTTTTTTTTTTTTTTTTTTTGCTTGTTAATTTGTTTAAGCTCCTTGTAGATTCCGGATATTTCACCTTTGTCAGATGCATAGTTTGCAAACATTTTCTCCTGTACTGTAGATTGTATATTTACTCTGTTGATAATTTCTTTTACTGTACAGAAGCTCTTTGGTTTACTTAGGTCCCATTCATCCATTTTTGTTTTCATTGTAATTGTTTTTGGCATCTATGTCATGAAATTTTTGCCAGGTCCTATGTCCAGAATGGTGTTTTCTGGATTATCTTCCAGGGCCCTTATAGTTTTAGGTTTTACATTTATGTCTTTAATCCATCTTGTATTGATTTTTGTGTTTGGTGTAAGGAAGGGGTCCGGTTTCAATCTTCTGCATATGGCTAGCCAGTTATCCCAGCACTATTTATTGAATAGGAAATCCTTTCCCCATTGCCTGTTTTTGTCTACTGTCTCAACAATCAGATTCTCATCAGTGTGTGGAATCATTTCTGGGCTCTCTCTTCTGTTACATTGGTCTGCGTGTCTGTTTTTGTACCAGTACCATGCTCTTTTGGTGACTGCAGCCTTATAGTATAGTTTAAAGTAGGATAATGTGATGTCTCTAATTTTGTTCTTTTTTTTTTTTTTTTTTTTTGAGACTGAGTCTGGCTCTGTCGCCCAGGCTGGAGTGCAGTGGCCGGATCTCAGCTCACTGCAAGCTCCGCCTCCCGGGTTTACGCTATTCTCCTGCCTCAGCCTCCGGAGTAGCTGGGACCACATGCGCCCGCCACCTTGCCCGGCTAGTTTTTTGTATTTTTTAGTAGAGACGGGGTTTCACCATGTTAGCCAGGATGGTCTCGATCTCCTGACCTTGTGATCCGCCCATCTCAGCCTCCCAAAGTGCTGGGATTACAGGCTTGAGCCACCGTGCCCAGCTTCTAATTTTGTTCTTTTTACTTAGGATTACTTTGGTTATTGGGGCTCTTTTTTGGTTGCATATGAATCTTAACATAGTTTTTTCTAATTCTGTGAAGAATGCCATTGGTAGTTTGATGCGAATAGCATTGAAGCTATAAATTGCCTAGGGCAGCATGACCATTTTAATAATATTGATTCTTCCTATCTGTAAGCATGGAATCTTTTTCTGTGTGTCATCTCTGATTTATTTGAACAGTGTTTTGTAACTCTTGTTTTAGAGATCTTTCACCTTCCTGATTGGCTGTAGTCCTAGGTATTTTACTCCTTTTGTGGCTGTTGTGAATGGGATTGCATTCTTGATTTGCATTCAGCTTGGATGTTGTTGATGTACAGGAGTGCTACTGATTTTTGTACATTGATTTTTTTTCCTGAAACTTTGTTAAGTTTATCAGATCAAGGAGCTTTGGGGAAGAGACTATAGGATTTTCTGGTATAGAATCATATCATCTGCACAGAGAGATAGTTTGACTTCCTCTCTTCCTATTTGGATGCCGTTTATTTCTTCATCGTGCCTGATTGCTCTGGCCAGGAATTCCAATACTATGTTGAATAGGAATGTTGAGAGAGCTGAGAGAGGGTATCCTCCTTGTCTTGTTCTGGTTTTCAAAGGGTATGCTTCCAGCTTTTGCCCATTTAGTATGATGTTGACTGTGGGTTTTTCACAGATGGCTCTTATTATTTTGAAGTATGTTCCTTCATTGAGTGTGTTGAGAGTTTTTAATATACACACATGCTGAATTTTATCAAAAGCCTTTCCTACGTCTATTGACATGATCATGTGGTTGTTCTTTTTAGCTCTGTTTATGTGATGAATCACGTTTATTGATTTGCCTATGTTAAACCAACCTTGCATCCCAAGGATAAAGCCTACTTGATCGTGGTAGATTAGCTTTTTGATGTGCTGCTGGATTTGGTTTGCTAGTATTTTATTGAGAATTTTTGTATCTATAAACATCCTAAACTTAAAATTAGCAGGTCCCTTGAGTTTATCAATGTTTCTCAATTCAATGATTAGTTGAGAAAACTGGTAGCTGCAACGTGCTTGATAAAACTACAAACTCTTTCTCTTCAGGTGCATGCGCCAGTAATCAAACTTCCAGCGTTTTTCAGAAAGGACTCTTGCATTAATGAACATGTCACCAGTGTGGTCTTGAGTTGGGCATGGTTTGAAACTTTTGCTATTCTGACTTTTGAATATAAATCACTGTTGGTTTACCTTCATCTTTTCCCATTTATATGGGTATTCATTTACTTAACCCTGTATAAGATTTTTATATTATTTAATCCTTTATATTGTACTTTCAAACTCTACTTTTGGAAAAGAAATTTATATATACACATATATAGGAACATACACACACATATGTACACACATATATGTATATATGTATAAAATATATATATAATATAATGCATATTTATATATATCTATATACACACAGACATGTGTATCTGTACTATATACAATTATATGTGTAATATGTATACATATATACACACATACATAATTTGCACTCATATATGTAGAATCTTTGCATTTATTGTTTCTTCAAATCTTCCTATAGCAGTAGATTTTCATTATTTACTTAAATGTCAGCTCCTTAACTTCTTTCCCTGACCACCCTGGCTAGAGTAGCTTCTGACTCTCCTCCTGAAACTCCCACCCTCTACTCTATTCCTTGTTCTTTTTAGATCTTATTATTGCTTGAAATTCTCTTATTAGTGTGCCCATTTTATTTGATTTTTATTGTTATTCTTGCCACATTGAAAGTCAGTATCTTCCCACTAAAATGCACTGTCTAGAGGATGGGGATTTTGTTTTTTAACTATACAGACAAGAAGCAAACATTGCCTGGTGCAGAGTATGTAGTCAAATAAATATATTTCAGATCAATGAGTGAATGAATAAAACATTCTTTCTGGAATGACTGGGTGGACTGTGCTGCCATTCACTTGGAAATAAAATGCAAAAGCAGGAGTAATCATGCTTTTTGAGGAATCATGAGTTCGTCTTTGAATATGTTGAGTTTGAAGTCCCTGTGTGATATTGAGATAACGATGTCAAACAGAAACTTGGTTATATAGATCTAAAACACAGGTCAAGGATATAGAGGTGAGGGTCATTTGCTTATATGTGATAGTTGAAATTATGAAAATAGCTAAGTCTCCTGGGTAGGTACAGCATAAGAACAGAAAAGGACAAACTGGTGTCCCAGGTCTTCCTCTCTGAAGTCTGCTCCTCCCAACAACCACAATAGGCAGGAGTCCCAGAAACCTTCAACTCTTGATGGTGCATATGGCCTTGCCACTTTGATATCATTGGCCTCCCTATCAACAATATCAGCTCAGGAGAACTGGCTCTGCGTAGTCTATTTATCCTGGTCTCTTAAATGCGTGTTCGTCCCTGATGCTACAGATGTAGGAGAATCAATACATTCCACGGGACCTTACAGAAGCAGAGAGCAAACTCCACTTGCTTAACCAAACACTTGCTCTCAGCCCTTCTGGCAAAATTCCCAGGAAGAAAAGACAGGAATGTGAAAAGAGTGTTTTATCAGTGACACCCAGCAATGGCCAGCTGTCTCCCTAATGATTATTTGTATTCATACAGAGATCTGTTCAGCAACGAAATCCGAGCTCAGAAGGAACTCCTCTTTAGTAATCCACACCACAGGCCCACAAAGTGTTTTTCTAAGTTACTATATCTCTGCCCTGGGGCTATTAGAAGCCCAACATGCAATTCAGAGTCTCTAAGAATAAATAAAAGTTGAATCTTGTTCTATAGTTAAGGACACTTGAGTCATAGCAACCTGCCTGGTAACTCCTGAAGATTAATTCTGACGCCAAACATCACACTCCTGCTTCCTAATTCTCATTCTAGAGCTCTTCCTATGTTCTAGCAATAGCTTCCTAAAACTCTCCTAAACCCTTCTAAAGATTTCATCAGCCTTAACTCTTTAGCCAATATAATACCATTCAAGCATTATCCAACAAGCCGAAACAAAGTCAAGGCCGATTTTGTCCGAGACTATACTATCTATAAGCTTCTCTGCAGCTCTTATACCTTAGCCATTGAGCACTGTATGCTAAGATTAGACATTATCATCCATATGCTGCTTAGATTTCCTTCTACGGTTTGCTCAAGAAGAATTCATCAGTTTTTGCTTGCATTGTAATTGCTTGTTTCTGCTTGGACATGTAGATTTGGGAAATTCACTACCTCCTAGGCTAGAGCATTTAATTTTTAGGTAGATTATTAGGCAATTCTCCCATGTGCTAGACTGCAAATTGTTACACTGTATTTTTTCCTTATTAGCTTTAGTCCTGTACTCTGGAGCCACCAAGAATAAGTCTGAAACTGCTCTTCCAAAATAAAGGCTGCAGATTTAGTGAGAGAATTATCCACCCTAAGTCTTTTCCTTATATGACATAAATCCCCTCGATTCCTTCTGCATGTCCACATGCATTCTCAGTTTGCCAGCTTCTGTTATTCAATCTGGGGAAACAGCCTACTGCTCCTCAAGTGTGCTCTGTCCAGTGCAAAGTAGAGGTTCTGTTAGTGTTGTCCTGAACCTCATTAGCGTTTTTGGCAGTCATATCATACTGCTGATTCTAACTGAGCTTACAACTCACTCTAACAGGATGTTAAAGTGTTTAACATCCTGCTGTTAAATGATGCCTCCTTTACGACGTTCTTAGGCAGCTAATATCCTGATCCCAAGTGTAGCACTTTGTATTTCCCTCTGTGAAATTTTATCTCACTGGATTTGACTTATATTTTCAGTTTGCCATTTGATGTTCTCACCCAATTCATTAATAAAAATTATAAACTGGACAGTATCAAAGATAAA
The DNA here is from genome assembly GCF_043159975.1 of Macaca nemestrina. Classification (NCBI taxonomy): domain Eukaryota; kingdom Metazoa; phylum Chordata; class Mammalia; order Primates; family Cercopithecidae; genus Macaca; species Macaca nemestrina. The sequence goes on from NC_092126.1 coordinate 172,355,088, forward strand.
AACTCTGTGGCAAATAAACTAGATTAACACTGATGCATTAGTTAATCATTTTGGTCTCATTCAACCAGTCACTAAATTACCTACCTACATCCTTGCTGGCCCACAGCACTGCATCTGGTTTTGCAGGTAACAAAGAAGACCTTGCCAAATGCCTGGCTGAAACCCAGACTCACTCTGTTCATAGCCATCTGCAAATATTCAGTTGAGTAACTTTATTGACTTAGTCTCTGTTTAACAGCTTAAAAATGACATTGAAAACATAGTTTTTCAATGTCAACATGCTCCACAGTAACTTGTCCTTTTGGCTGAGATCCAGGCAGCCGTGAATGTGCTCCACACTTGTAAACATATACCTTGGTGCTACGTCAGGTTTCTGTTCTGAACTCATTCTGTACCATTCGCATGTCTGCCTCTGGGTTCTGGGTACATTTCACCTTTAAGTCAGCCTCAGATACTTGAGACCTAATAGGCATTCCTCAGTTCTCTTTGAAACATTACTTACTTAGTGGAAGAAAAGATAGCCTGGAGTTTTAACACTTTTCAAGAGGTGGGAGGGTGACAGATCAAACAGCTGTAGCTGATGCTCTGAAAGCAATCTTGCCACCTCGCATCACAGGAATTGCTCCTGGCTGCCCTCCCCATGTTCTCTGGAATACTGGAAAAAAGGCATATTATTCTACAGATCATCAGGAAATTTTCCAATTGCCCTCTGATGTAGATTACATAACCTTTTAATTGCTGGTTAGAGAAGTCAAGGCCCCTATCCTTTGCCTCTACAAAAAGCCCAATGACAAACCCAGGCCTCCTTCCTTTAAATTATCATCTTTAAATATGTACTAAAGTATTTCACTAGGAAATGGTTCCTCAGAGGATAGTCTATTGTTCCAGACAGTCAGGATTTCTCGGAGGCGGTGGAGGTCACCAGCAGCCTTTATAACAATATTAGAGTTTCAAGGATCCCATAAATTCCTTGATTCCTTCTCTTCATTTTACAGAAGAGAAAATTCACAGAGATGTTAAACGAGCTGCCTGAGGTCACAAAGCTAACAAGACAGAGTCAGAATAAGAATTCGGCTCTCTTGACTTAGTATCTAATGTCCTTGCTACTCTTACAAAGAGGAACAGTGAAAAACAGCAAGGAAGAGGGAGTGTTCCCTGACCCCACAAGATATGTCCAAAACTACTGCTGCTTATACACCATTTCCATGCCTGAGAAACAAAAGATAGAAGGGCATCTCTGACACTCTCATTCTTCAGGGAGACCAACCTCTTCCTCTCCCAGGGCCAACTGGGGATAAGGGCCATGTGTACCCCTGCCCCATCTTTCCTGGTTCACTGGTGCCTAAATATCAACATCCTATCAGCTCAGCATGGGCCCTTATATGCACTGGGTGAGAAAGGAGCAGTTTCTTCTAAACACAGCCATTTCCCTCTTTCTTTCTCTGTGCAAGAGCAAAGCTGCCCAGGTTTGTAGCTTGACTCCAGTGTGTTAGCAGCTTCTATGTCTTTCCTTTGTACTCTCACATGAAGAGAACCCCAAACCTTGAAAGTCTGTTTTATTTTTTCAAAACAACCCAGCACCATAAGGAGGCTTTTATTCTGTCTCTCTCTCTCTTTTTTTCTTTTTTTGGGAAATGGTAAAGTTAGCTTTAATTATTTAACTATCAGATAACTCGCAGGCTAGATTAATAGATGAGGGCAGAAAAAAGAGCCATTTAGTAATTCAACCAGATAAAAGGAGGGAAAGGGGCCTTCTGCCTGACTCCAAGAAACAGCAAGAAAAAACCCTTGTGTCCCTAAGCTCTGATAGCAAGAAGTCCTCAATTTTGTTATAGAATCAACCCAAAAGGACTAATTTAAAACTCGGACAGACAAGGCCAACATAGTCTTTTTGAATAGTGATCCCCCAAACAGAACGATGGTCAAGATTAAGGGCATCTTGAGTGTTTTTAACATCAAGCTTTATCTGCAGAAGTGGACGCCAGTATGTGGATTTAGTCAAAGTACATAACTTGAATTTTATGTAGTCTGCTTGAAATCATCTTCTAGGGATAATGGACTATAATATTTCTGATTTTACTTTATTTAGGATCTTACATCTATCATTATATAAGCATCTGTGAGAACAAGGGAATAACAATGACTTACGTAAAACATTTTGGTACGGAGAAAACAAGGAGGAACTTGTATGTGCAGAGGGTGTTTTCTAGGAGGAACTTTGGAAGGAGCTATTTTCAGAGTCAGCTCCTCTCTATAAAGTCAGACCAATCATATCTTTTTCTGCAGAATAAGACTGGAACCATTGTTGAATGCTGAAAAAAAATGGCAGTATATCTTGTGTTTATTGACCTTCCAATGTTTGTGGATTTTATTTAATATAAAATCTGGAGGGGGAGGGGAATTAATCTGTTATCTCAAGGGCACCGCTTGTGTCCATCAAGAGAGGGGCACTCCTTGCACCATGCTAAACTCCATCTCATGTACTGTCAAATGCCACAGCTTATGGCATCTCAGTGCCTGGGGCAGAGATAGTGTGGTGGAGACAGTCTTGTTCTTTAGCAAACTTATTTTCTCTTAGTCCCAGGCGTACAGCTAGACTATGTTTTCCATCTTGTGTTACAATTAAATGTGGCTGTTGATGCTTTCTGGCCAATAGAATGTGAATGATGTGATTCATGTCTAGGTAGTCTGAGACCTGATACAGAAAATCAATCCATCAGTGGACCAGAGGCCTAGGCAATGATAGAGTCACAAGAAAAGAGGAAACTGGGTTTCTGAGTGCCTGTGTAGACAGGAGCCCTACCATACCCCCACTGCCAATTATACTTTATATGAAGAAGAAATAAACTTTTAATGTGTAACCACAGATATTTTGGGGTTATCAGTTCCAGTAGTTAACTTTCTCTATCTAATACAGGAATCAAGACAGGAAGTGGAATGCTGACTTAGTGAAAGCCCAAGATGTGTGCTATTGTTTCAGTGGTCAGATAGCAGACAGTGATAAAATAAAAAGAGCAAGCTAAGTTAGGGAGTCTTGCTATTCTCTGGCCCAGTGTTTCATGTAAGTGTCATCTGCAATAACTGAAGGAAAGGAACACATGCCTCTGAGTCTAAAACTGGAAGAAAAGTGGTTGGAAGGAAGTAGAGTGAAAGTGTGTTGTTGCTTACTCTTAAATGCCTTCAGTACAGGAGCCCAGACAAGATATAAGTTATTTTCATGCATAGATTAAAAGGAGAAAAGAAAGTCTAAAACTAAAAAATCTTACAAGTTTGGAAATCAAGTTGCTCCTGGACTCCAAATTGTAAGACATAAGACTGGAAAAGGTCCTGAACTGCAAAGACCCATCAAAAGTCTTGCTTAAACACACCACAGTGGTGTTGCAGCAAACAGCAGAATAAGGGGAATGCCTTGGCATTCAAACCTGTTGTTTCAGTGAGCCTCAAGTTAGCTGCCAGGATTTTGAGAGAGGGATGCATAGAGATGAAAAAGAAAATGACATCAGGCTTGAGAATTATGTCTAGGAAAGAACTTGAGCATGATTGCTCTTGCATGGTACTGATTAGAAAAGGCAAATAGATTAGAAGCCTATTCAGTCATTCAGGAAGTTGTATTGCTGAACTAATAATATTTTTGCTATAACAAGGCTTCTGTTTGTTTATGGCTTAAAACAATTCTTGGGTCCCCAAACTTGTATGAGCAGGAAGCAGGCTGTGAAAGCTGTAGCGCTCCCAAGAAGATTGTACTCCCTGTGCCCCCTTCAGATATGGCCATGGAGGAAAATAGAGAAGGATAAAATTCCCGGTGGGTAGAGCAGGAGTCACAGAGAATGAGAGAGAGGGGAGTTTCTTCCTGAACACAGATTCCGTGGCTGACCAAGTAACTTCTCCACTCAGAGAGGGCCCTTTAAAATACCTGGCCAGGAGGATTTCAGAAATATACAGCAGACCTGTGGCAGCTGTGTCTCTTATTCTGCCCTTTCCCATATTGCTTGAGCATTGTTGGGGGAGGAGGTTGGAGTGGAGGAGTGAAGAGTGGGAAACTGATAACTTATTATTTCACTTCATAAGTCAGCAGAGGCTCCACATCCAAGCCTGGTAAGGACATACATTTCCCATAGATGCTGGACTTTGAGCGGGATGTAGGAACCGGCTGAGACTTAGAGTCATCTGCCTTCAGAGAAGAAAGATTGGTCTTATACATGGGAGAAAGAGTGAAATTAATATTTAGTGACCAGGAGAATAAACTGTGGTATGAATTACCTAGTCATACAAGCTATTTTCTTCCAGTGCATTCAGCCAAACTATTGTTTCATTCTCCTTTGTAGGTAACCAAGTTCTGGTGATTAGGCATATGGGCAGAAGTATGCCCACCTACAAGCCTAACCCATAAGTAGTCCAAATGTGCCATACTCACTCTTTTCCCTCATTTTCCAGCTGCAGGCTGGGAAATCAATAGAGGACCCCAGGACTGGCCAGAAGGAGGAAGCCTCAGTGCCTAAATGCAGAAGCTCCATCCCAACCCTTCCTCCAGCACTGATTGGACTCAATGTGAGCTCAATAAAATATTGTGCAAAGCCACTGAAATCTGGGAGTTATTTCTTCCAGCAGCAAGCATTCCCTTACTAATATAGGTAGGCAGAGTGCCAACCACCTATACTTAGATCATCTCAAATTGAAGAAGAACCCTGACAGCTCATTAGCTCCCAGAGAGATTGACTTCTAAAATAATTATGTATTATTCATTTTCTTCCTGTGTATCAAACCCTGAATCACAGGACATGAAGTATCCTATCATGAAATAAAGGCCTGATTTTAAACCTAGGATCTTCCACAGTTTAGCTGCTTGTTTTTTGGGTTGGCCATTTAAGTATTCTAACTAGTTACCTTATAGAGTCATTATAGGAGGAAATGAGGAGATGTGAAAGTGCTTAGTGCAATTCCTGGCATATAGTAGGTATTCAATAAGAGTTGGTCTCCTTTCTTTTTTCTATAATAAGAAGTAGTGCCTATTGAGCTCTTACTATGTGTTAAGTGTGCTAAGTGCTTTATGTGTGTGGGTGTGTGTGTACACACACATACATATAATACCTTATTTAATCTCATAACAACCTTATAATGTTGGCACAACTATTATCCAAATTCTACTGATGTTTGATGTAAGGCAAAGGGTGATTCAGGATTGTCCAAAGGCACACCAAATACAGGAATCTGTCTCCAGAGTCTACCTTCCCACTGTCTGTCCTACAATGCTTCCCACAGTCATTTGGCCTAGGAAGAGAGAGAGCGTTCCTCCTACACGTGGTAAATGCACAAATGTCTTACACCGTGGAATCCAGTCCTGTGTCTGCTACATGGATTCCTCTGATCCACTAGGCTTTTACCTTATTCTTTTTCTATTTTCTCCCTTTAACACATTAGCTACACAGCTCCTCATTGGCAGGACTACATAGAAAAAGCAAGTGTAGTTGTTTGTCTGGTCTTGCTTGATGTGTGGATTGAAGAGAAAGTCAAACAGAAGCAATTAACCGAGGTCTCTGTTTTCTCCTCTATGACACTTGCTGAAGTGCCCACGCTGCCCCACTCAAGAAACACATACTTAGGGTAGCAGTAATGATTTGCATGCCTCCTTTTGGGTGAACTGAGAACAGTGATTCAGGAATCAAAGTGTAAACCATTTACTCAAAATTAAGCATTGAAACTTAAAGTTATTATAACTGGTCACCCTTTGGCAAATCTCAGAGTGGAGTGCACTGCCTGGAGTGTGGTGTACCCACAGCAGAAAAGGATTCATCCTCAAAGTGAAAGTTTGAGCATTCAGAGAGACAGACTCTACCTGATCAATGGCATGGAGCCTACAGGTCTAATTGGTAGGTTTCCATGTGTCAGCCTATTTAGGAGAAATGCATCCCCTCTTGTCTTGCTGTTTTTATTCTATCAGTAGTGGTGGTCTTATTGTGGTAACATTGTCAACATCAAGAGAAGGCTTATTAAATCCTAATCTTTTGTTTTGTTTTGTTTTGTTTTGAGATGGAGTCTTGCTCTGTCACCCAGGCTGCAAGCTCCACCTCCAGTTTCACACCATTCTCCTGCCTCAGCCTCCCGAGTAGCTGGGACTACAGGTTCCCGCCACCACGCCCAGCTAATTTTATTTTTTTTTTGTATTTTTAGTAGAGATGGGGTTTCACTGTGTTAGCCAGGATGGTCTCGACCTCTTGACCTTGGGATTCTCCCGTCTCGGCCTCCCAAAGTGCTGGGATTACAGGCATGAGCCACCGTGCCCAGCCTGGTATTTTATTTCCTATTTTGGTTTTCTTATCCTTTGCTAATCCAAAATCTTCTTTCAGCTAAACATTTTTTCTTAGAATAAAAATCAGTAGAAGCAAAGGCAAAGCTTAGTGGATGTAATAGATTCAATTAACTTGATAGTTCAAAGTTTAGGATGGATTATATAAAACTTCCCTCTGCGTTCTCTCTCTCTCTCTCTCTCTCTCTCTCTCTCTCTCTCTCTCTCTCTCTCATGTTTTACATCCATCCTGCCCCTAGTATGATTTTCAATTTATAAGTGTTTCTGTTCATATTTTCAAATAATTTAAAGTATTCTTCAGCCTTTGCCTTAAGTAAGTTCTTATTCAAGTTTCTTAAAAGTGATTGTAGCACATGGTGATTGTTGAATAAGTTTGTGCATTTTGTAGATAAGTACTTAATTTACAGTGATTACCAATGCCTCCTAAAAGTGAGTCAAAGACCAGTAGTGTGTTCTGTCAGTTCCCGGAGAGGTACATGTTAGTCTTTTGGAAGAAATGCATCCTATGTTTTTTAAAGGAAAGTGGGAGAAAAACCTTAACTGGAAAGAGATGAGGTCACCTTGGTTATAAATGAAATCGGTGTCAGTGTTTCTCAATTATTGTTAGCACAGGAAGGCACTTTGTTAAATACTGTGTGGTTTTGGGGAAAGCCACTCAAGACATAGGCCGTAGTTTATTCTTGCTGCTGTTAAGTTGACAGTAAGATATTAGAGTGATAATCAGCAGGACAACCTTTAAAAGAAAACTCTTGACTTAAGAGTTACCAAAATAATGTGTATTTGAGAGAAGACACTACACAAGAACTTAGCTAACACAATTATACAGCTGCCCCTGTCACTACTCTTGGGGATTTCTAACGTACAGTTCCCATAAAATGGGTATTAATGTTTACTTACAAAAACACTATTTATACCTTTAGAAAAGGAGAGGAGACTTTATTTTTTATAAAGGGAGGTAGCTATCCCACAGGCTAAGAAGAGCAGCCTCAGGCAAAGACCAGAGACAGGCACTTTGAAGGAGGAGAGGCTGGGATAGGAGCTTTATGCTAAAAGGGTTAGCAAAACATACATATTAAACATGTTACAGGAGAAGCTATGGATATTCATGAAGGTGGTCCTGACATGTGTATATTGAGCAAACATGCATGTAACATAGGACTCAACGTTTATTTTGGAATGGAGACTCAGTATTTAAATGTAGTATAGTTAGGACCTAGGTGTCAAAAAGTCTTTTCAGGACACAAGGCATGCAAGTTTGCAGCTTCTGTAATCCAGCTAGAACCAGTTCATGGTCCATGGTCTTCTTATCAGGAGAAAGTTACCGAAATCAGTCTCTTGTCCAGTCAAAGCTGTTGTTATGGCTGGTGGAAAAAGGGTGTCAGTTAGTCAGGGTCTGTGAACTGAATGAGTTGTAATTGTCTTAATATTGTTTATCCAAAGCCAGTACTCATTTAGCTGCTAGCGAAAAAGAAAAACCTTGTGGCAGTTAGAGCGTAGTTTATTCTGTAAGTGTAAAGGTGAGTGACTTAACCCTTTCCTGCCATGACTTTTCGTCTTGTTTATAATCTGGTATCTTACGGCCACAAAGAGTCTGTTCTCTCAGTCTTATGATTTCCATTTTACATTAATGCTGGCCAGTTGTGTCTAAGCCATAAAAGGGAGGGAAGTATAATAAGGTGTGTCTGACTTCCCCTTCTGTCAAGGCAGGGAACTAAGTTTTAAGATTTTCCTGGGACCCCCTTGGCCACAAGGAGGTTCATTCAGTTAGGGAGGGGCCCGGGCTTAGGATACTATATTTAGTTTACATATATTATTACAAATTATAATACTTACTCCTTCTGCAGTCCCTAGGAATTTAGAAATATGGTCACCTTCTCCCTGTCTTTTCAGCTGACTATTGAACAGGGCCTTAGAGAAGCCCACACAGGCTCTCTTTTGAGTGTGGCCCACTGTGGACCACAGGAAATAAATATCCACCCCTTACCTTCACATGCTCTTTGAGTGTAGGCTGATCCTAAAGCAGCTACTTTCACTTCAGCTCATCTGTCAGCATCTGTACTGTTTGCCTGTCTCTTGCTTTTTCACATGACAGTCAAACACAAGTCCATGTGTCCTTCAACTTCAGGGAATATGTGTCAAAATCTTCTAGTCATCCTCTTGAACTCTGCACCCCTTTCAAGGTAAAGGAGAAAGATGCATCCTTCCCTCCTCTCTTCCTTGATAGAGCCAAGATTCATATAATAACACTTTTGAAAGAAATCCTATCCACAGTCCTACTCTACCTGCCTTCAACAACCTGAAACTTTACATGCTTAATGTGAAGGAGGGGTTCAGGAGTTGTGAAACTTGTGTTACTGAAGTTACCTTTGACATTTTGCAATCTAGTCCCAGAGCCTTACTGTGAAATGTCATACCCGTTATACCTTAGCTCTTTCACACAAACTTCCAATTTCACACCCTAATATATTTGTTATTGAAAATTTGGAACTCACAATATCACACAACAACAAAAAATAAAACTCACTCATAATCTTACTTCCCATACAAACACAACCACTGTCTGCACATGGGGGAATATTTGTTGTCTTTTTCCTTTGATTAGGAATACATTTAAAAATATATACTTTTGGCCAGGCGCGGTGGCTCACGCCTGTAATCCCAGCACTTTGGGAGGCTGAGGCGGGCGGATCACGAGGTCAGGAGATCGAGACCATCCTGGCTAACACAGTGAAACCCTGTATCTATTAAAAAAGACAAAAAAATTAGCCGGGCGTGGTGGTGGGCACCTATAGTCCCAGCTACTCGGGAGGCTGAGGCAGGAGAATGGCGTGAACCCAGGAGGTGGAGCTTGCAGTGAGCCAAGATCGCACCACTGCATTCCAGCCTGGGCAACAGAGCGAGACTCCATCTAAAAAAAAAAAATATATATATATATATATATATATATATATACACACACACACACACACACACACACACACACTTTTATAAAATGGGGTTATGCTGTCATGCCATTTGCAAACTGTTTTTTTAATATATTTTTGAACAACTTTCTAAGTTGACAAATGTGTTACTAAATTATTTTTAATGGCTGTTTCAGATACCACTTTGGACATATAACTGTTGATTTAACAAATTATTTATTGTTAAGATACTTAGACTTTTTAAAAATAATTTCACCACATAGAAATCACTCTTCTGAACGTCATTGTGGATGCATTTTTGCATTTATAGTAAAATATGAAATCAATCAACAAAAATGTATATATTTATATAACAGTTTATACAAATATAAAATATAAATAATGCAAATATAGAATAAATAATAAAATTAGATATGCAATCAATAGTAAAAATAAAAAGTAAAATATAAATCCTACCATTCAGGAGTAATATTTTAGGCTATAATCTGTAATCATTAAAATTCACATAAGCCTGAGTTAAAGGTCTAGAGCAGACTTTGATTTAATATGCTATGGAGAGAGGGCAGAGCCCAGAAAGTGGATTCCAGAGTATTGAACATAAATTTTACCCATTTTCATAATTTCTTTTCTAAAGTCAGTTCTTATTCTTATCATCTACCTGTGAAAGTCACCAAATATTATTAATTCTATTTTAGAAATATTTTCAGGATTCGACCCCTCCTCTCCATCTTCACTATCATTGCTTTAACTCAAGCCTTCACCATTTTTCACCTAAATTGCTATAATCACTTCGATGCCCTCCCTTACCCTTCATCCACACTGACACCAGAATGGGTCCCCTTAAAACATAAATATTCTTGTATTACTTCCCTGATTTAAGTTCTGTGCTGGCTTCAGACAACTAAAGGGTAAGTCTAAATGACCAAAGGGTAATTTACAGCAGCTCAAGCCCTTCCCAGTGTATTTCCTCATTTACAGTTTTACCTGCCTGGCTCTCCCATTTCCCCTACCCTGCACTGATTCTTTATCCATACTCAATTTCTCCTATTCCCTAGATGTACTGTGCTCTTCCTAATGGTTTCCATGCAGATGCTCTTTCCTTTCGTCTGGAGTGTCCTAGCCTTGCCTTTTATTCATCTTTCAAACTCAGACCTACTATCTCCTCTATCTTCTCCCAAAGTGGGTAGGTAGAATCCATTGCTTCTTCTTACTGCAATTGGCAGTTCAGATTTCGTAGTCTCATACTTGCCTGTATCACGTTGTAGTGCTTTTTATCAGTTTATGTACCCATCTGTCTGTCTCATTAGATTGAGAAATGCTCAAGGGCAGGAATTTTATCTCCCTTCTGCATGTAGCTATTAGAAACGTAGAATATGCTCAATAAATTAGTATTATCATTTAGAGATCTTTTTAACATTAACAAAATACTTCTCAACTCGCCCCAAACATACTATAGAAATGTCTTCCTTTCTCTTCCTCCACTACTTCTTCTTCTTCCTCTTCCTCTTCTTCTTTTTTCTTTAGAGAGATAGGGTCTCACTTTGTCACCAGGCTGGAGTACAGTGGTGTGATCATAGCTCCCTGTGACTTCGAACTGCTGTCCTCAAGCAATCTTCCCTCCCATAGCTGGGACTATGGGCATACACCACCATGCCTAGCTAATTTTTAAATTTTTTTATAGACCGGGGTTTCACTATGTTGTCCATGCTGGTCTTGAATTCCTAACTTCAAGCAGTGCTCCTGCCTCAGCCTCCCAAAGCACTGGGATTACATTCATAAGCCACCACATCTGACCTCTTCCCATCATTTTATACCTAAAAATATAAAGCCGAGGGAGAAGGAAGTCATAGCTTCAAGTCTCAAGCAAAAGACTGACTCAGGAGGCTGAAAATGCCATTCTCTCTCGGATTTACTAGATGACAGCAGACCCAAGTTGACTCAAATAGTGTACATTATGGAAAACCACAGATTGCTACATTAAAATTGAAGTCTAAAGATTTTAAAATATATTTATCATCCCACTGTGCCGGTTGTGTACAATAACATACGTGATATTTCTAAAACACAAGCCCGGAAAGCTGATCTGGGCTGCATGGAATAGGACTCCAACTCAAGTAAACATCATTTTTAAATCATGCACTAAATGATAATTTAAATTAGAATAAAAAGACAGAAAACAGTATGTGAAACACTTCATTACCTTCTACATTTTTATGAAGCCTAGGGTAGAGGCAAGTATTAAAATAACAAGATTGAAAAGTGGCTGGTGAAAAGGTCTTTAGCACTTCTTGGCTGACATTTTTAAAAGGGCTTATTAATGCAAAAACCCTGCGGCTTTCATCATGCACACACAGAAACTCAATCTCTAAGGCATAGACAGACAGGAAGGTCTGCCCTATTTGAAATGTTTAATAGTAGAGGGTGAAAGTAGCTTGCAGCTTCTACTCCTTCCATGTTCCCTCATTGACCCCCTTCCATCACCAACTTCCCAAAAGTCAAGCTGAAAAAATGTGGTTTCAGTACTTATCCCAAACTCTGCTGGCTGCCATGCCCCTGCCTGGAACCACCCCAGGCTGCTGAGCAGTGAGACCTGCCCCATTGCTCAGGGAATTACATGATGATAGTCTGTCACTGCTCTGGGGGAGAGGTGGGCCAAATTGACCGTCTGGTATTTGGACAATGCATGAGAAACCCCCATATACAGAGGCCAATCAGTCCTCTTTCTTTTCAAATCTAGTGAACCAAGAGTCTCTGCTAGCTGAGGAAATTCTGCCCAGTACTCAGAAGTTAGATGTAAGACTGTTTTCTATCATTATTCTTGTTAGCCCCACATTCTAGAACCCTGTTTCCTGCTTTTTATGTCCTATCTCAAAATATTCTTAAACCATGTGATGGTCTTTACTGTACCCCTTGGAAGCCATGCCCCATTCTGCTCTGTGATGGTTAACATTGAGTGTCACCTTGGTTGGATTGAAGGATGCAAAGTATTGTTCCTGCGTGTGTCTGTGAGGGCGTTGCCAAAGGAGATTAACATTTGAGCCAGTGGACTGGGAGAAGCAGACCCACCCTCAGTCTGGGTGAGCACCACCTAATCAGCTGCCAGTGTGGCTAGAATAAAACAGGCAGAACAAAGCGGAATGAGGAGACTTGCTGAGTCTTCCAGTCTTCATCTTTCTCCCATGCTGGAAGCTTCCTGCCCTCAAACATCAGACTCCAAGTTCTTCAGCTTTTGGACTCTTGGACTTACACCAGTGATTTGCCAGGGGTTTCTGGGCCTGCAGTCACAGACTGTAGGCTGTACTGTTGACTTCCTTACTTTTGAGATTTTGGGACTTGAACTGGCTTCCTTGCTGCTCAGTTTGCAGGTGGCCTATTGTGGTGCCTCACCTTGTGATTGTGTGAATCAATTTTCCTAATATACTCCCCTTCATATATACATATATCCTATTAGTTCTGTCCTTTTAGAGAACCCTGACTAATACATTCTCCCCATATCCTTGTATCTCCAGGCAACTGGAGATTAGAACAAAGTTGTCAAAATTCCTTTATTCTTCTTAAGTGTTTCTTAAACACTTTCTGAGACTTTTGTCCTCTTGTTTATTCTGTACAACTACTGCAATTTCCCTCCTCCACGCTCTCCTCTAACCCCACCCTCTCTAAGCATTTGACCCTCTTATCATGCCAACATGTAACAAACCCTTTGGAGAGCCCAATGGAGAGATTGCAAGTCTATCCTATCACCACCCTCACCAACCCAGACTAAAACTTTGCACATTGTCTTAATTAAGAGAGAGAGAGAACTAGGTAGAGGCAATCCCTACATTTTCAAATTCTCTATTCATGGGAAGAAGAACATTTCAAAAATACTTACAATTCCATTTGATACTTCAAAGGCCCGAGTCAAGAATGTGGTAGTTTCTTGAAAGTCTATCACATTCACACAACTAGAACTCATTTTTTTAAGCCTGTGCCTTTTAAAGCACAGCTGATTCTTTGCTGCGCAGTAGATCGAATATCATCATAACTAAAATGACCCTGATATTCCACTGTGTTCCTAATTATCTTTTTAGAGCCGAGGGTCCATACAGCTTAATGGTGATCTGAAGATCATCTGATAAAAATTTCATTACACCCATTCTCACCATTTACAAAAAAAGAAATTGAAGCAAAAAAATTATAATAATAAGATTTGTCTATATCAGAAGTGAAAGTAATGCTTATTAGCATTTAGGTCTCCTGACTACAACCCACTGCTCTTTTTGTCATTCTATGAAAACTCTTACTTAACTTACTAAAGATCACCTCACAGTACTTTCTCCCATCCTATGACAGCAGAAATTGGATGCCCAGCATATGACTTTTAATAAATAAATGACACATCAAATGACACAAGCTTTTGTTTTCCTTTTCCTGACCAAGACCAGATTCTCTTCTGCCTCAAGATCTTGAAGAAGCATCCTACTAACATCAGGGCAGAGATATCTTTTCGGGTGGTGTTGTAACAACAGTGTTCAAGTCTGATACCTTGAAACTCAAGGGCACACTAGAGGGACAAAGCAGCTAGAGATGCTAGAAATCTCATAGGGCATGACCAGTTCTTGAGGATATTTCAAGATGAGGGGATAACTATAACATAAAATAGCGTGCTTAGCAAACACAACAAAACTGGCTTATACAAATTTTTCTACACCCCTAAGTACTCATTCAGTAAAAAAAAAAAAAATATATCCTAACACACAGCTATCTCATAAAATATTTTCAAACATCTTTTTTGGAAATTGCTATAAAAAGCCTATGAAACATTCTTTTGAATGCCATCAAAAGATTTCATAGATTTTCCTTAAAGATTGATTTGGTTATTAGAAAAAGGCAAAAGTCACTCAGCTAATTAGAAAGGACAAAGTAAGCAAAATTTTATTTTGGTTTAAAAAATTGTACACAGAAAATGACACCAATTTTCTGAGTTATTTTGAAGACATTTACAAAAACGTTATTTCAAAAATAATCTAAGGAATGACAGTGTCATTGGAATAAGAATACAATCTCTGCAGGTGATTAAATCAGAGTCAACTTCCATTTCTTCAAACAAGTTTTGGCATTGTAATTCAAAGAGCAGTCATAAGTATGACACATTTTCACAATGAAATACATGCTGTCATTTACATGAATGTTTGAAAAGATGTTTAATTGCTTAGAAAATATTGTTTTTATAGTGTTAAATTTTAAAAAGCAAGATATGAGGAGGAAGAGGTGGAGGAAGATGACCAAATAGAAGCCTGAAGCAACTGCCTCCGCCAGAGAAACCTCAAACCGAACAACTGTTCACACAAAAATCACCTTTATACAAACCAACAATTAAGTGAGTGATCACAGCACCTGGTTTTAACATCATATTAAAGAAAGAGGCACTAAAGAGGGTAGGAAATACAGACTTGAATCACCTTCACCACCCTTCCCCCATCCCTTGGTAGCAGCCATGTGATGCTTAGATAGAATTTGTGCACTTAGGGGAAGGAGAACACAGTGACTGTGGGACTTTGCGTTGAAACTCAGTGCTGCCCTGTCAGAGCAGAAAGTACTATAGGGCAGAAATGTACCAGTGCCCACAGAGGGAGCATTTAGAAGAACCCTAGCCAGAGAAAAATCATCCATCCTAGAGGCTGGATCCTGAGCCCCTCAAGCCTCACCACAGTGGGCTTAAGTATTCTGCGGTCCTATATAAACGTTAATGGCAGTCTAAGCCACAAGGACTGCAATTCCTGGGGAAATCCTGTGCTGTGCTGTGCTCAAAGCCAGTGGACTTAGGGTGCACATGACTGAGTGAGACACCAGCTGGAATTGCCAAGGCAGTGCTTGTGACACCCCTCCTCCAAACCACAGGCAGTGGAGTTGGCAGCTCTGGGAAAAACTTCTTCCTCTGCTTGAGGAGAGGAGAAAGGGAGATTTAAAAGGACTTTGTCCTACAACCTGGATGTCAGCTCAGCCAAAGTAGTTTAGGGCATGAGTCAGAATCCTGAGGCCCCGTTACAGGCCCTACCTCCTTGTTAATGTTTCTAGATATGCCTTGGAACAGAAAGAAACATGATGCTTTAAAGAAAGAACTCAGTCCTGGCAGGATGCATCACCTGCAGACTGAAGAGCCCCTGGGCCCTGAATAATTGTCAGTGCTAACCAGGAAGTACTTGCTGTGGGCCTTAGGTGAGACTCAGCAGTGTGCTGGATTCAGGT
Source organism: Macaca nemestrina (assembly GCF_043159975.1). Classification (NCBI taxonomy): domain Eukaryota; kingdom Metazoa; phylum Chordata; class Mammalia; order Primates; family Cercopithecidae; genus Macaca; species Macaca nemestrina. The sequence goes on from NC_092126.1 coordinate 172,370,544, forward strand.
GGACTCAGCACATTCACAGCTGTGGTGGTTATGGGGAGATACTCCTTCTGCTTGAGGAAAAGAGAGAAAAGAATAAAGAAGACTGTCTTGCAGCTTGGATACCAGCTTGGCCACAGTGGGCTAGAGCACCAAGCAGGCTTCTGAGGTCCCCAGTTTCAGGCCTTGGCTGCCAGATGGCAATTCTGGACCCACCCTGGGGCCAGAAGAGATCCAGGCCAGGCAGCACTCATCACAAACTGAATGAAGAACCCTTGGGCCTTGAGTGAACATGGGTGATAACCAGGCAGTACCCACTGTGGGCCTGTGTCAGTGGTGGCCACATGGAGGGACTCCTCTGCTTGAGGGAAGAGGAGGAAAGAATGGGAAGGACTTTTTGTCTTGCAGCTTGGGTACCAGTTTAGCCTCAATAGAATAGAGTACCAGGTAGATTACTAAGGTTCCTGAGTTTCTAAGCCCTGGCTTCTGAATGGCATTTCTGAACCCAGCTGGGGCTAGGAGGGACTCACCACTTGGAAGGGAAGGACAAAAGCCTGGCTGGATTCAGCACCTGTTGATTATAGATTCTGTGGGCCTTAAGTAACCATAGGCAGCAGCCAGGTGGTAGGCAACATGGGACTTGAGTGATGCCCAGTGCTATGCTAGCTTCAGGTCTGAACCAGTGCAATTCCTGTGCTAACCACAGAGGTGCTTGCATCATCCCTTCCTCAGCTCCAGACAACTCAGCACAGAGAGAAAGAGATTCCATTTATTTGGGGGAAAGTAAGGGAAGAGAAAAAGAATCCCTGCCTAGTAATCCAGAAAATTCTCCTGGATCTTACCCAGTACCACCTAGGTGGTACTTCTATGAATCTGCAAGAGCCACAGTGTTACTGGGCACAGCTGCCTCCTAATGGATGTACAGCTGCTGTGACAAAGACTTAGACCACAACACTCACGTTCTTTCAAATACTTGGAAAGCCTTCCCAGGAAGGACAGGTACAAATAAGCCCAGTCTGCAAAGACTACAATAAATACCTAACTCTTCAATGCCTGGACACTGATGAATATCCACAGCATCAAGGCCATCCAGGAAAACATGATCTCACAAAACAAACTAAAGAAGGCACCAGGGACCAGTCCTGGAGAGACAGAGATATGTGAGCTTTCAGAGACAGAATTCAAAATAGTTGTTCTGAGAAAGCTCTGTGAAATTCAAGATAACGCAGACAAGGAATTCAAAATCCTATCAGATAAATTTAACAAACAGATTGAAATAAATAAAAAGAATCCAGCAGAAATTATAGAGCTAAAAAATGCAGTTGTCATATGCAAGAATACATCAGAGTCTCTGAATGGTGGAATTAATAAAGCAGAAGAAAGTGCTAGTGAGCTTGAAGAAAGGCTGCTTGAAAATACACAGTCATAGGAGACAAAAGAATAAATAATAAAGAATGAAACACACCTACAAGATCTAGGAATTAGCCTCAGAAGGGCAAATTTAAGAGTTATTGACTTTAAAGAAGGGGGGGGGAGAGAGAGAGAGAGAGAGAAAGAGAGAGAGAGAGAGGGAGATCAGGCTAGAAAGTTTATCCAAAGTATGATAACAGAGAACTTCCCAAACCCAGAGAAAGATATCAATATTAAAGTACGAAAAGATTATAGAACACCAAGCAGAGTTAACCCAAATTGGACTGCCAAAGGTCACAGACAAAGAAATAGTCCTAAAAGCAGCAAGAGAAAAGAAACAAATAATATACAAAGACGTACTGCACTTTGTCTGGCAGCAGACTTCTCAGTGGAAACCTTATGGGCCAGAAGACAGTGGCATAATGTATTTAAAGTGCTGAAGAAGAAAAAAACTTTCATCCTAGAATAATATATCCACTATAAATATCCTTCAAATATGGAAGATAAATAAAGACTTTCCCAGACAAATAAAAGCAGAGAAATTTCGACACCAGATCTGTCCTATAAGGAATGTTAAAAGGGGTTCTTCAATCTGAAAAAAAAAAGACATTAATGAGCAATAAGAAGTCATCTGAAAGTGCAAAACTCACTGGTAATAGTGAGTACACAGAAAAACATACAATATTGTAACACTGTAATTGTGGGAATGTGAACTATTCATATCTTGAGTAGAAAGACTAGAAGATGAGCCTATCAAAAATAACTACAACTTTTCAAGACACAGACAATATACTAAGATGTAAAGAGAAACAAGAAAAAGTTAAAAATGATGGAATAAAGTTAAACTATACAGTTTTGATTAGTTTCCTCTTTGCTTGTTAGATTGTTTCTTTATGCAATCATTACTGATTTGTCATGCATTTAAATTAATGGAGTATAAGATATTATTTGCATTCTTATGGTCACCTCAAACCAAAATCATACAACAGACACACAGAAAGTCAAAAGCAAGAAATGAAAACATGCTATCAGAGAAAATCACCTTCACTGAAAAGAAGACAGAAAGGAAGGAAAGAAGAAAGACAAGACCACAAAACAGCCAGAAAACAAATAACAAAATGTCTGGAGTAAGTCCCTATATATCAGCAATAACATTGAATGTTAATAGACTAAATTCTCCAATCAAAAGAAACAGAGTGTCTGAATGGATTAAAAAACAAGACCCAATGATCCGTTGACTACAAGAAACACACTTCACCTATAAAAACACACTTGCACTGAAAATAAAGAGATAGAAAAATATATCCCATGTGAGTGGAAACCAAAAAATAGCAGGAGCAGCTATACTTATATCAGACAAAATAGATTTCAAGATGAAAACTATAAAAAGAGACAAATAAGTTTATTATGTAACGATGAAGAGGCCAATGCCACAAGAAGTTGTAATAATTGTAAATACATACGCACACTGGAGCACTCCGATATATATCACACATACTATGAGAGCTAAAGAGAGAGATAGACCCCAGTACAATAATACCTGGTGACTTCAATACCTTACTTTCATCGTTGGAGTATCTTCCAGACAGAAAATCAACAGAGAAACATCAGATTTTAGTCTGCACTATACATCAAATGGACCTAATAGATGTTAGAGTATTCCATACAATGGCTACAGAATATACATCCCTCTCCTCAGCACATGGATTATTCTCAAAGATAAACCATATGTTAGGCCATAAAACAAGTCTTTAAAAATTCAGAAAAATTGAAATTATATCAAGTATTTTCTTTGATCATAATGGAACAAAACTAGAAGTCAATAACAAGAGGAATTTTAGAAACTTTAGAAATACATGAAAATTAAACAATATGGTCGTGAATGACCATTGGTCCAATAAAGAACTTAAAAAGAAAATTTTAAAATGTCTTGAAACAAACAACAATGGAAATACAACATACCAAGATCTATGGGATACAGTAAAAGCAATACTAAGAGGAGAGTTTATAGCAATGAGTACCTACATCAAACAAGTAGAAATACTTCAAATAAACAACCTAACAATTGTTCTAATACCTAAAGTATTAGAAAAAACTGAACTCAAAATTAGTAGAAAAAATAATAATAAAGATAGAGCAGAAAGAAATGAAATTGAAACTAAAGAAGACAAAAGATCAACAGAATGAAAAATTGGTTTTTTGATAAGATTAGTAAAATCCACAAACCTTTAGCCAGACTAAATAAGAAAAAGGAGAGAAGATACAAATAAATTAAACCAATGATGAAGAAGGGGACATTACAACCAATATTGCAGAAATTGAAAGGATCATTAGAGACTAATATGAGCAACTATATGACAATAAATTGGGAAACCTAGAAGAAATGGATAAATTTCTAGACACATAGAACCTACCAAGATTAAGCCACGAAGAAATCCAAAACCTAAACACACCAATAAGTAGTGAATTTGAAGTTACAATAAAAAATTCCCAGCAAAGAAAAGCTATGGCTTCACTGCTGAATTTGACCAAACATTTAAGGAAGAACAAATACCAATCCTACTCAAACTATTCCAAAAAATAGAGGAGGAGGAATTACTTCCAAACTCATTCTATGAGGCCAGTATTACTGTGATGCCAAAACCAGACAAAGACACATCAAAAAAGAAAAGGTACAGGCCAATATTCCTGATAAACATTGATGCAAAAATCCTCAACTAAATAGTAGCAAATTAAATTCAGCAACACATTAAAAAAATCATTCATCATGATCAAGTTGTTTTTATCCCTGGGATGCAAATCAATCAATGTAATATATCAAATCAATTGAACTAAGGATAAAAACTATGTGATCATTTCCATTGATGTTGTAAAAGGATTTGATAAAATTCAATATCCCTTCCTGATACAAACCCTCAGAAAACTGGGTATAGAAGGAACATTACTCAACATAATAAAAAACACATGATAGATCTACAGCTAGCATCATATTAAATGAGGGAAAACTGAAAGCATTTTCTCTAGGATCTGGAACACGACAAGGATGCCCACTTACTCCGTTGTTATTCAACAATGCCTGAAGTCCTAGCTAGAGCAATCATAAACGAGAAAGAAATAAAGGGCATCCAAATTGGAAAGGAAGAAGTCAAATTATCCTTGTTTGCAGATGATATCATCTTATATTTTGAAAAACCCAAAGATTCCACAGAAGACTATTAGGCAAATTTAGTAAAGTTGCAAAATATCAAATCAACATATAAAAATCGTAGCATTTCTGTATGCCAACAGCTAACAATCTGAAAATGAAATCAAGAAAATAATCTCATTTATAATAGCTACAAAATAATAATAATTAACAATAACAAGATACCTAGGAATAAACTTAACCAAAAGACTGAAAGATCTCTACAATGCAACTATAAAACCTTGATGCAAGAAATTGAAGAGGACAACAAAAAAATGGCAAGATATTCCATGTTCATGAATTGAAAGAATTAATATTGTTAAATTGTCCATACTGCCCAAAGCAATTGGCAGATTCAATGCAAAATACCAATGACATTTTTCACAGGAACATAAAATAATCCTAAAACATATATGGAAGTACAAAAGACTCAGAATAGCCAAAGCTATCCTTTGAGCAAGAAGAACAAAACTGGAGGAATCACATTACCTGATTTTAAATTATACTAAAAAGCTATAGCAACTAAAACAGCATTGTACTGGCATAAAAACAGACACATTAACCAATGGAACAGAATAGATAACCCAGAAATAAATTCATACATTTACAGTAAATTCATTTTCACTAAAGGAGCCAAGAACATACATTTGGGAAAGGATAGTCACTTCAATAAATGATGCTGGGAAAACTAGATATCTATATGTAGAGAAATAAAACTAGACCCCTGTCTCTCACCATATAAAAAAAGCAAGTAAAATGGATTAAAGACTTCAGTATAAGACTTCAAACTAGAAAGAATTAATAATCAGAATATATAAAGAGCTCATACAACTCAATAAGAAAAAAATCTCATAATTTGATTAAAAATGGGCAAAAGATCTGAATAGACATTTCTCAAAAGAGGACATACAAATGGCAAACAGGTATATGAAAAGGTGCTCAACATCACTGATCATCAGATAAATGCAAATCAAAACCGCAGAGATATAATCTCACCCCAGTTAAACTGGCTTTTATCCAAAAGACACGCAATAACTAATGCAGGCGATGATGTGCAGAAAAGAGAACCTTTGTACAATGTTGGGAATGTAAATTAGTACAACTACTATGGAGTATAGTTTGGAGGCTCCTCAAAGAACTAAAAATGAAACTACCATATGATCCAACTACCTTACTACTAGACAAATACATCACTAGGGTATACCAAGTGAAAGCAAATCAGCATATTGAAGAGATATCTGCCTTTCCATGTTTGTTGCAGCACAAGGCACAATAGCCAAGATTTGGAAGCAACCTAACTGTCCATCAGCAGATGAATGGATAAAGAAAATGTGATATGTATGCAAAACGGAGTACAATTCAGCCATAAAAAAAGAATGAAATCCTGTTATTTGCAACAACACAGATGGAACGGAAGGACATTATTTCAAGTAAATAAGCTAGGCACAGAAAAACAAACTTCTCATGTTTTCACTTACTTGTGGGAGCTAAAAATTAATACAATTGAACTCATGGAAATAGAGAATAGAGTGACAGTTACCCAAGGCTGAGAAGGGTGGTGGTGGGGAGGGGGATGTGGGGATGGTGAATGGACACAAAAATGTAGTTAGATATAATAAATAAGATCTAGTGTTTCTTAGCACAATAGGGTAACTACAGACAATAATAATTTACTATATACCTCAAAACAACTAAGAGAGTATAATTGGATTGTTTGTAACACAAAGAAAGGATAAATGTTCATGTGATGGATACCCCATTTACTCTGATGTGGTTATTATGCCTTGTACGGTTACATTGAAATATCTCATGTACATCATAAATATATACAATGAATATGTATCCACAAAATTTTTTAAAAGGCAATATAGAAAATTCTTCTTCAAGGGTTATCACAATTACATAAAAATAGGCATAAATAATATTGGAATTATGGAATAGAGGCTGAAATGCTGAAAGTGATAGTGTTTGGATAGTAAAACAGCAGGTCATTACATTTCTACTTTTTGGTGTTTTCTAAATTTTTTCTAATGAACAGATATAATCTATAAAATAAGAAAATCATTTGTTTCTTTTTAAAATATTATTATATATGTGCATTTCCTCATAACCAGTGAGAGAATTGCTTATATTGGCTTCAAACCGTGATCACTTCCCTGCACCATACTTCATCTGTAACATAAAGTGGTTGGGTAATTATTATCACTCTAAAGGCTTTGAAAAAGGCCAACATGCAGCAACCAAAGATCCTAAGATTAAAAACCTAGAAAAGTCACAGCACAATAAAATGGTATGATTTGCTTCTATTAAGGTAATATTTTGTTAAGTTGAATAACTTATACCATAATTAGACTAAATTTTTAACCATATATTCATTTTAGAACAATGTAGCCATATATATATAGAAAAGCTTAATCACAGGGGGAGGAAAAAGGGTGGATAACAGGCAGGACTAACTTGCAGCTGCCACTCAGACAGACAGAGCAGCATGTGGAGACGCACATCGTGAACTTTTGCTCCAAGAACAACCAAGGAACATACGAAGGAAGCTGAGAGAATCCACAGACCCTTTGAAGGAAGCAGATTTCTGCTGCTGGCTATAGGAGACAGCCAAAAAACTCTGAGTGCACAAAGTATGAAAGTATGAAAGGGGGATCATCTGCCCCTGAACATACATCCTCACTGGAGAATCTGAAAGTCCAGATCATGAGAGAAGAATTTGACCTTACCTGGAGCTGAAACAAATTTAGAGAGCCAAGGGAAATACAGGGGTAGAGGAAGCAGAGGGAAGAGCCCTGTAACCACTCTCAGTCCTCGGGGAAGCCATTTCTGTCTTTGTCTCGCAGGGGTGTTTAGGGAGGGCTGCCAGTGGAGTTGGGGAAGGACTACAGGGAGAAGGAAAACTTCAGCTGAACTCTAACAATTTCAACCTTACGTGAAGTTTCCTGGACAGAATCTAGGAAAGAGGGTGAACTAGGGGTGCAGACACAGCACAGAAGTTGCAGCAGATGGGGAGTCACAAAACCTGAAGGCCCTCCTTGCTTTCCCAGCAGTGAGGCCTGGAGCCTGGGACAAGTCCTCAACCCTGTTCACCTGCTGCCTGGAAATAAATCTGGTGCTGTTGGGAGGCATGGTGAAAGTGAGACTGGCCTTTTGGGTTGCATGGGAGCTGGCTGAGGCCTGTAACTGCAGCTTTCCCTCACTTCCCTGGTTACCTCCATGAGGCAGAAGAGGCAGCCATAAGCCCCCTGGGAGCATAACTCCACTGGCCTAAAAAGCACACCTCCATCCCACACAGCAGCTGTAGCAAGCTCTGCCCAAGGAGAGACTGAACTCAGACATACCTAACCCTGCCTCCACAGGATGATCTTTCTCTATCTGCCCTGGTAGCTGAAGACAAAGGACTTAATCTCTTGGCAGCCCTATGGCTCCACCCACTGCCTGAAGAACTTATAACAGGAGGCTCTAGGGCAAGCTTTCATCCTCCCTATACTACTGCAGCTGATACTCTCTTGAAAGCACCACCTCCTGGCTGGAGGCCAACCAATACAAAACTAGCACAATAAACAAAAACACAACCATGGACCCTTGCAGAGTCCACTTGACTCCTCTGCTACCTCCACTGGAGCAGGTGCTGGTATCCAGGGTTGAGAGACCTAAGATGGATCATGTCACAGGACTCTTTGCAGATACTCCCCAGCACCGTTCCAGAGCCCGGGAGCTCCACTGACTGGCTAGATCCAGAAGAGAAATAATAATCACTGCAGTTCATCTCTCAGGAAGCCACATCCCTGAGCACCTACATATAGGAAGCACCCTGTGGGACTAAAGAATCTGAACATCAGCCCTTGAGCCCCAGAATTTCCATCTGATATAGTTTACCCAAATGAGAAGGAACCAGAAAAACAATTCTGATAATATGACAAAGCAAAGTTCTTTAACACATGCAGATCACACTACCTCACCAGCAATGGATCCAAACCAAGAATAAACCTCTGAACTGCCAGAAAAAGAGATCAGAAGGTCTATTATTAAGATACTCAAGGAAGCACCAGAAAAAGGTGAATTCCAACTCAAATATACTTTTTTAAATGTTACAGGATATGGATGGAAAAATCTTCAGATAAATGGATAACATAAATAAAAAATAATCATGTTTTCTGGAATGAAGGATATACTTAGAGAAATGCAAAATACACTGGAAAGTCTCAACAATAGAATTGAAAAAGTAGAAGAAAGCTTCAGAGCTCAAAGACAAAACTTTTGAATTAACCCAAACCAACAAAGACAAAGAAAAAGAATTTAAAAAAATGAACAGGCTTGGCGTGGTGGCTCATGCCTGTAATTCAAGCACTTTGGGAGGCCAAGGCAGGTGGATCACCTGAGGTCAGGAGTTTGTGACCAGCCTGGCCAACATGGTGAAACTTCATCTCTACTAAAAATACAAAAATTAGCCAGGCGTGGTGGTGTACACTTGTAATCCCAGCTACTCAGGAGGCTGAGGCAGGAGAATTGCTTGAACCCGGGAGGCAGATGTTGTAGTGAGCTGAGATCACACCACTGCACTCCAGCCTCGGTGACAGAGCGAGACGCCATCTCAAAAAAAAAAAAAAAAAAAAAAAAAAATTGAACAAAGCCTCCAAGAAGTCTGGGATTATGTTAAATGACCAGTCTAAGAATAATCTGTGTTCCCAAGGAAGAGGAGAAATCTCTAACTTTTGAAAACATATTTAAGGAAATAATCAAGGAAGACTACCCTGGCCTTACTAGAGATCTAAACATCCAAATACAAGAAGCTCAAAGAACACCTGGGGAATTCATTGCAAAAAGATTATCACCTAGGTGCATAGTCATTAGTTTATCTAAAGTCAAGATGAAGGAAAGAATCTTAAGAGCTGTGAGGCCAAAGCATCAGGTAACCTATAAAGGAAAACCTATCATATTCAAAGTAGATTTCTCAGGAACCTTGCAAGCTGCAAGGGACTGGGTTCCTATCTTTAACCTCCTTAAACAAGACTATTATCAGTCAATAATTTTGTATCTAGTAAAACTAAGCTTCATAAATGAAGAAAAGATACAGCCTTTTTCAGATGAACAAATGCTGAGAGAATTTGCCATTACCAAGCCAAAACTACAAGAACTGCTAAATCTTGAAACAAATCCTGGAAATGCACCAAAATAGAATCTCCTTAAAGCATAAATGTCACATGACCTATAAAACAACAACAGAATGGAAAAAAAAAAAAAAAAAAAAAAAACAAACAAGGTATTCAGTCAACAAATAGCACAATGATTAGAATAGTACCTCACATCACAACACTAATGTTTAATGTAAATGGCCTAAATGCTCCCCTTAAAAGATACACAATGGCAGAATGGATAAGAATTCACCAACCAAGTATTTGCTGTCTACAAGAGACTCAGCTGACACATATGAATTCACATAAACTTATGGTAAAGGTGTGGAAAAAGATACTCCATGGAAATGGACACCAAAAGCAAGCAGAGTAGCTATTCTTACATCAGACAGAACAAACTTTAAAGCAACAGCAGTTTAAAAAGACAGAGGGACATTATATAATGATAAAAGGACTAGTCTAACAGGAAAATATCACATTCCTAAATATATATGCACCTAACACTGGAGCTCCAAAACTTATAAAACAATTACTACTAGAATTAAGAAATGAGATAGACAGCAACACAGTAATAGTGTAGGACTTCAATACTCCACTGACAGCGCTAGACGAGTCATCAAGATAGAAAGTCAACAAAGAAACAATGGACTTAAACTGTACCCTAGAACAAATAGACTTCATAGATATTTACAGAACATTCTACCCAACAACTGCAGAATCCTAAAATTCATACAGAATACAGAACCTAAAAAGAGCCTGCTTAGCCAAAGCAGGACTAAGCAAAAAGACCAAATCTGGAGGCATCACACTACCCAACTTCAAACTATATTATAAGGCCACAGTCACCAAAACAACATGGTACTGGTATAAAAATAGGCTCATAGACCAATGGAACAGAATAGAGAACCCAGAAATAAATCCAAATGTTGTAGCCAACTGATCTTCAACAAAGCAAACAAAAACGTAAAGTGGGGAAAAGACACCCTATTCAACAAATGGTGCTGGGACAACTGGCAAGACACATGTGGAAGAATGAAACTTGATCCCCACAGCTCACCTTATACAAAAACCAACTCAAGATGGATCAAGGACTTAAATCTAAGACCTGAAACCATAAAAATTCTAGAAGACAACATCAGAAAAACCCTCTAGACACTGGCTTAGCCAAACACTTCATGACCAAGACCCAAAAGCAAATGCAACAAAAACAGAGATAAATAGATGGAACTGAATTAAACTAGGAAACTTCTGCACAGCAAAAGAAACAGCAAAGTAAACAGACAACCCACAGAGTGAGAGAAAATCTTCTCAATCTATTCATCTGACAAGGGCCAATATCCAGAATCTGCAAGGAATACAAACAAATCAGCAAGAAAAAAAAAACAAACAGCCCCATCAAAAATGGGCTAAGGACATGAATAGACGATTCTCAAAAGAAAATACACAAATGGGCAACAAACATGAAAAAATGCTCAACATCACTTATGGTCAGGGAAATGCAAATCAAAACCACAATACAATACCACCTTACTCCTGCAAGAATGGCCACAATAATAATAAAAAAAAAATTAATAGTTGTTGGCATAGATGTGGTGAAAAGGGAAGACTTTTACACTGCTGGTAGGAATGTAAACTGATACAACCACTATGAAAAACAGTGTGGAGATTCCTTAAAGAGCTAAAATTAGATCAACCATTTTATCCAGCAATCCCACTTCTGGGTATCTATCCAGAGGAAAAGAAGACATTATATGAAAAAGATATTTGCACACAGATGTTTATAGCAGCACCATTTGCGATTGCAAAAATAGAGAACCAGCCCAAATGCCCATCAATCAATGAGTAGATGACTGATTGATCTATCAATCACACACCCACCATGGAATACTACTCAGACATAAAAAGGAATGAACTAATGGCATTCATAGCAACCTGAATGGAATTGGAGACCATTATTCTAGGTAAAGTAGAATAACGTTAACTCAGGAATAGAAAACCAAACATCGTATGTTCTCATTCATAAGAGGGAGCTGAGTTTTGAGGATGCAAAGGCGTAACAATGATACAATGAATGGAATCTGGGGACTCAGGGGAAAGGGTGGAAGGTGTGTGAGGCATAAAATACTATACACTGGGTACAGTGTACACTACTCGGGTGATGGGAGCACCAAAATCTGGATATGATAACCAAAGAACTTATTCATGTAACCAAACACCACCTGTTCCCCAAAACCTACTGAAATTAAAATAAAATATATATTCAGTGCAAAACAAAAAAACAAAAAAACACAGAACGTGGGATTGAAAAAGGAAAAGCTTAATCATAAGCACACAGAAACAGAGAAAGACATGGTGGTCTTTAACCAAATAACCAGTTGGCATACTGGTTATTAATTCCTTCAGTAGTCATTTATGAAGTACCAGAAATTAACCAGCACTCCATATGCAGCTGAATGAGCAACTGTATCTGACATATTTATGGCACTTTCCATGTTCACAAAATATACTAGACTTATGTTACTTCATTTGATTTCCACACAATTCTATATTTACATTACAGCTATTATTAGTGTTAATCATAAGGAATTAAGAATAGTTTTATTAGGAATAGTTTTAAGGCTAGATTGTTAACTCCTTGAGAGTAGGGAACTTGCTTTATTTGACTTAACTATCAATAGGTTTGCCAAGTTAAATTCCCATTGTACAGATTAAGAAACCGAGGCTTTAGGATTTGTTCATGGTCATAAAGTCAATGAGTGGCTCAGGACAACCAACTTCTATGCCTTTTCTTTTATAATACCTGTACTTTGACACTTCTAGGATCTTTTAGCTGTGGCTAACAAAAAATTATTTCAGTATTTGAGTATATAAATTCCCAGAAGAGAGAAAATTGATATTTAAGAGATTGCTTCTTTATTTTAAAAAACCCTATAATTATCATATGAACAATTAAGAATGACTAAATACATTTATAGCTAGGCAATTACAAACAAAAAGTGCTATCAGAATATAAATAATAATGAGCCAAGCAAACTGAGTTTATTCTCACTGGGAAAGGTAAGACCTTGAACTGTGATCTAATAGAAGTTCTTAAAATTCTAAACGAAATCAATAGAGTTTGAGGGAGATAAATCATCCATATGGGTGATGCAATAACAAAATTGTCTAGAGACCACCATTTGAGAATAAGAAATGAGAACACAAAGGATTTGGGACAGCATATTTTCTCATGAAGTGTAATAAACAGGGGCTCCCTGGATTTAGTCAGGCATTATCTCAACTACTACCCCTTTCTTCCTTAATCTACCTAAAACAGAGTCCCCTTCTCAGTGTTGTGCTGGTAAATGTTCACAACCTGGTAACTGGAGGAAAAATATACACATGTGTATATGTACTTAGGTCTATTATAAATTTTACTGATATAAAAGATGTATATCACACAATTTACAAATAATAACATGCATCATTTATTTTAGTAAATTTTACATAGTCAGCGAATTCTCACAGAATGCTTTTGTTAATTTTTGCCATACTTTTGTATCCATAGCCCACTTATGGTTGCAACTGAACAAGTATAGACTCATCCACATCATTGAAGGCAGATTTGGAAAGAGATGTACAGTATTTTTGTAATACCATTCAGATATAATAGATGTAAATAACCACAACAGCCTGTATAACAGCAACATGTAGTGAAATGAGAAAGTGTTGTTTTGAGCAGGTATTACTTTTTTTCCTAATGTGATTTATTTGTTTTTAAATATATACAATTTAATTTTTCATTATTCGTTCTGTTTAGCAACTGCTGAGACAGCTCCAGCACACCACCATCCTACCCTACCTCTATCATTCTCTAATCTCTTACTCTGGTTTATGTTTCTAATAGGCTTTTATCGCCTCTCAATATGTATTTATATGTTTATTGCTTGTCTCTCTTACTAGAATATAAACTCAATGAGGGCAAGCATTTTGTCTGTCCTGGTCATTACTGCCGTGGTGTCTGACACATGGTAGACAGGAGGGCGAGGAGCCCAGGCTCATCTGAGTGGGCATGGAGAGCTGAGGTCAACTAATCCATGCTGTGCCATCATGTGCTCGGTAAGCAGACACTGACTTGGAGATTCTACTGAAGGAAATCATTAGGAAGTGATCTTACTATCAACACCAGTGGAGGAAGGGGAAGGAAGACGTGCTGGTAGAGGAGGAAGCTGAGCTGTGACAAAGTCCTAACCTAGAGGTCAACTTATTTCACGGGGCCTCTGGAGCTGGCACAGCACATCAGAATGTCCTTGAGTTGGGCAAAGGGTGAGCCTTTATACTCTCACATTGGGTCGTTGGCTATAGGCTAACCCTAAAGGGAAAGTGACCTTGAATGAGACAGTTCTCTTCAGCTGAGGCAATCCCTGAAGGAGTTTGATAACTAAGGAGTGTCTGTCGGAAGCATTCCAGCAGCTGGGGCAACATACTCTACACAGGGTTAGATTCAGGGCAGGGTGCCAGTGCCAGCAGGAAATTGGAGTGCAATTAGCAAATGAAGAGAGGAGCCAGTCATAGGAATCATAGACAGGGAGCACATCTGTTGGGGATTGGGAGAAAGACTGCAGCTTGGAAGGCATTCAAGTTCCCAGGGCTTGCCCCAGGATTGTTGGTTTCTGGTGTTAGGAAGCAACCGTAGAATAAGCAGGAGAATGCACTGCCTGCCTCTCTACATTATCTAGGCACATACACTCCATAAACCCTCATACAGACCCAGCTCGTTAGGATCTACCCAGGATCTTTACAAAACACAGGTCACTCAAAAACATTTACTGAATATCTATTAGGTGTCAGTCCCTGTGCTATACTTTAGAAACACAAGAGTGAATGAAATAGACATAGTCCATGGCCTAAGTGAACTTACATCTAGTGTCGTGGCTCTTAACTCTGACTGTGCACTAAAATCACCTGAAGAACTACTTTTAAACGCTGGAGCTTCTGATAGAATTGCCATGAAAGGCAGCCTTAGCATTCGTATTTTCTACCTGATTTTTATATGTGGTCAGGGCTGAGAACCACTGCTATAAGCCACTGGATGAAAAGATAGTAAACAGGTGCACACATCCAGTGTTCTGAAATTCAACTAACAAAATGTACATGCTGAACACAAAGAAACAAAACTCTAAACAATGGCTGATATGATTTCACCTTATCCTCTGTACCCCAGTCTGAATCAACATTCATGACCAGATTAACTCATTCATACCGTATCTCTGGAATGAATGCTAAATCTTTTTGCTGATCTGTTGGGATTGCCAGCTGTATCCCCTGTGTTGTTTTTGATGGCACAACCAGAAGTTCTTTGCATACATCAATAGACATCAGGGCAACCCAAACATGATGTAAATTGCTCCTGCTGAAAACTGGCAGCACCTTGGGCTTCTGGCTCCTAATACAGTTGACAATAAGCCTTTCTCTCTGAATTCCTGACTCTGGTGCCCAGACACAGCATTTAATTAGTGTTTCAATTATCATTTAAATGTTTGCACATCAAGTTCAATGAGATCAAGGAGATGAATTTTGGGACAAGTGGTTGTAGCATCAATGATTTCCCCAGAGATAGATTATTTGAAGGTTAACAATTCAAGCAGAGGGCCTTAAAAAGTTGTTAATTGCTGTAAATACTTCTTCAGCTGCAGAACTCAGCACTGTGAACAAGTGACTAGCTCCTTTGATCTTAATGAAGAAAGATGTTTTTCACGCATCACAGCAGCTTGCTGGGTCCTCAGCTGCAGTTACCGGGAGCACAGAGGTCATCTCCTTCTGAACAATCTTTTGTATTGGCTAAATTGTAATTACCCGGTATATAATTAGCCCTTGACTCACTAGAACAGCTTTATGGCGTAGAATGTTTCTTTAAAAAATCATGCAAATAATAACATTTGCATGAGATATGTTTTAGAGTGGAGAAGCCAGCCTTCACATTACTATCAAAAATGAAAGAGAAGTGGAGGACACCTGTGATCAGATTGGTCGTTAATATTACTTTACCTATGTTTGTGCTTAAAGGATGACAACATTGCCTGTGATCAAAAGAAATGTAGAGGAGAAAGGGGGAAGGGAGGAGAATGAAAAATTAAATGAGATACCTGTGCACAGCACCTCATCAGGACTGAAACAACTTTAAATGCTATGAAGATTAGGTACATGTCTCTATCTCTGCCCATATTTTTAGGAAGTACAGCTAGATTTTCATTTAATTCCAAATTTTTTCCTACCTACAGTCCTTAATGGTTTTTTGGTTTGTTTTCAACTCGGGTTCAGTATGAAGAGGGGAATGTTTAATAACCCATTTCGAAATGAGATGAAAGGATTCCAGGAAGTGGAAGATTCCAGAACTAAGGCAGAATTACCTGGAAATCTCTCAAAATGGAATTTATTGTATTTTTGCACAGTTTTGGGCCTTGTTTTCTGAGCATCCATTTTTATCTTTATTTTTATTCTTTCTTAAGCAACAGGGTCTAATTATGTTGCCCTGGCTGGCCTTGAACTCCCGGCCTCAAGTGATCCTTTCACCACAGCCTCCTGAGTAGGTAGGATTACAGGCATGAGCCGCTGTGCCTGGCTAGCATCTGGTTACTAAAGAGGGAAAATAAACCACATAACGTGTTTCAATCCCCCAAGCCATATCCCCAAAATTAAGACTTACCGTTCTGTTTTCTAGATGTGCCAATATCCAGTATTTTATAAATCTTTCCAGGATTCTTCTAAGACTTGAATGCTCAGTTGTTGTTGCTGGATCGCCCTCCTCTTCTCAAAGAAAGTTGCCTGCTCTCTAAGGCTGCCTTTCCCAAGGACAGGGACCTTATATCCTTAGTCTTTTGGACTGTGTCACCTCTTTATACTCCAACCTTCAGAAGACAATGTTGGACAGGATCTTGAAGTTGGGAGCGGCCTTATGAATCAAGGCCATTTTCTTCATTTTGTACACTGAAGCTCAAAGCAGTTGTTTGACTCTCTGAAGGCCCAGTACTCTGGGCAAGCAGTGATTAAGAGCTCCACCTCCAGAGTCCCACCCCCGGCTTAGACACCAGCACCAGCACCTGTAAGTTGTGGGATCTTGGGCAAGCTCCTTTACCTCTCTGTGCCTCTGTTTCTGCATCTGTTAAAAGAGGACTAAGAATAGTACCCTTCTCTTGGAAAAGTGATAAGGATCAATGAAATAATGCATGAAAAGCACTTTGTCAAATGTCTGACACAATGAGAACTTGATGAACAGTGAGTGTTATTGTTAGGGACAGAATCCAGACTAGAACAAAAGACTGGCTTTCAGCCCAAGGTTTATTCCTTTTTGTCATATTAATCGTCTTTTTCAGTTGTTAGAGCTCTACCATCAAAAATCAGTGTATACTGCTGGGGTGATGGATGCACTAAAATCTCACAAATCACAACTAAAGTACTTACTCATGTAATCAAATCCCACCTGTTCCCCAAAAACCTATGGAAATTAAAAATTAAACAACAACAGCAACAACAAAAAGGACTCGAGACTTTCTTGCTCTAGAAAGAAATAGGTTTCTTCCTTCTGTATTTGAAGGTGGATGCCAAACTCCCTTGAAGAAGTGAGTTAAGGCATGATTGTATCTTTAAGGTGGTTCTTCCAAAATGTCCCAGCAAAGGCAAAGAGTGAAGTGTGGTGCCACGTTGGTATAATGTTCCCTCTCTAATTTCTTACCTATTTTCTTCTTAACTATACAGTTAGCCACAGTTTGTCCCTCTGCTCCCTACGTGCCAGTTAGGGGGCATACATTAATTATGCTCTCTGAAAAGGCAACTGGCATCTAGGGTGCACAGAGGTACTACAACATAAAGTGGCAAGGCCACTCTGCCTCTGAAAAATGACATTGCCATTCCAAAAGTTTATTTTGGGGATCATTCATTTGGAAAATGTGACAACTTCTTTATAATAAAGAAAGCAAAACAAAACACTAAGCCTACCACTAACCTTGATTATGTTGTCAGAAAGAACAGCTCCTAAAGTGTGTCAAGCATGAAAAGCAGTTAAGGTGGGACATTTTCAATTTTCAACCCTGGGTCATACAAATTGAGTTTTCCTCATCTGATCTGCATTGCTGTGAGTAACAGGGGCTGTGCTGCCACATCTGACTGGCTGATCAGCGGGAGGGTGGGAAGGCAGTTCACAGATCATCAGTGGGCTCAGCTGTCACATTTTCAGGGACTCTCTGTAGTTGTGTTACTATGGAAAACGTCGAGGGAGCCTGCTTGCACCACTGTCAATGATCAAATAAAAAGATAGTCTTGTCCTGAGAAAACCCCATTCCCAACTCTGTCAATTTGGAAGGAAAAAGAAATAACATAAAACTCAGACTGAACCTTTGAGACCCCTGTATCTTGGAATCTCCCTGATTCCCCACTGAATGAGCTTTAAAATTATACCTTTAGGGGTACAATCAGAACTAAAAGAAACTTTAGAAGCCATGTAATAATCTATGTGTTCTCTTTCACCTTGGACTTCTCTCACTTCTGCTCCATCTTTTAATTGTTTATCATATTTTGCTGACCTTCCTCTTCCACACTTCTCAGATCTGTGAAATCTGTTCCTCTCACATCCATCTCTGCTGTCATAGGCAAAATTCTTCAACATTCACACATCAATTATTGTAATAGTCTCTTCATTGGTCTTCTTCACAACCAATGACTTTATGACCCAAACCACCTTGCACCGTTCTGTGGGATTAATCTTCCCAAAGTGGTAATTTTCATTATATCACCTGCCTGTTTGCAAACTCACAATGGTTCCTATGTCATGTCAGTATTCATGTCCTTCCATCTTTGGATGTGCATAGCTGCACTTCCATTGCACATGCACCTTGCCATGTCTTGCATTTGCCTCCTTCTTTCTTTCAGGCATTTATAAAATTTCTGACACAAAATTACCTTTCCTCTTCTTTTTACCCAAACATGTCATGTTCTTTACTTTTGGAGGCCACTTCAGTGGGAAAGTAACTTCAGCCACTTCAGTATTCATCACTTTATTTTTTCCCTCAGCAACTTCTCTGGAATTTTTTCGTCTCTAGAAGTTTCTCACATTTTTTTTTTTCATTCTAACCCTCGGCAACTCCATCCCTGCTTCCCCTCTAGAATGCATAAGATCTCTAGACATTTTCTTCCCCCATTGCTTTGTTCCTAAGCACAACCAACCTCCTAACATAGCATGAACATAAACCTGTGTGGAATACTGGGAAAAAGCACGTGACATACAGTCCAAAGAGCTTTCTGTTTTTTGCAATATTTTTAGGTATCTAGAACATCAAAGTTCAGGGTAATACGTAAAAACCATTTTTTTTAAATGCATGGCTGAGTTGGCTGGAAAGTAAGAGATACACTTAGAGGTTAGAGTAAAAGAGAAGCCTTAAATCCAGAAATGGGATATCAGAATTTGTAATCCAGAAGTAACAAATTAGCATTTGTTTGCTACCAGTCCTAATGGCCTAGAACTTAGCTTTAGCAGACCAAGAGGAGACCACCTGAATCGCAGGTATCGTAGGAGTTCAGATCAGGAACATCTGCCTCAAGCCAGGCCCCTGAAAGTATCCGTGAGTAAAGCAGGAAAAATCCTGCCTCACAGAGGGAGGTAGTAGGGATATTTATCTGTCTTGTCCCTGGCATAAGAAAAAGAAAATAATTCTCCTGAAATCTTAAACACAATTTTATTCTGACACATTTGGGGCTAGATTATCATACCTCCAAAATACCACACACTAAAATTTTAGTTTAAAACAGGAGTTGGCAAACTATGGCCAACAGGCCAAATCCAGTTTGCCATCTGCTTTTGTACAGTCCATGAGCTAAAATGGTTTTCACATGTTTAAATGGTTGAAATAAAATAAAAAGAAGAAAATATTTTGTGACATATGAAAATGATATGAGATTCAAATTTCAGTGTCAAAAAAAGTTTCATTGGAACACAGCCATGCTCATTTCTTTACATATTGTCTATGGATCCTTTTGCACTATAATGGCAGGGTTAAGCAGTTTTATCAGGGACAGTATGGCTCACAAAACCTAAAATATTCACTATCTGGTCCTTTATAAAGTTTTCTGACCCATGGTAATGTGGTTCTGATTAACAGAAGTAAACACGAATGCTCTCTGATAAGCAAAATTTAAACACAACTTGCACAAAACTTCACAGATGAAATATTAAGGAATCTCATTTAACAATAAATTTAAAATTTGAAATTTTAAAACTTTGAAAATTTAAAAGCAGGGCACTAAACACTCAAAAACTAAGAGAGCATGGGTAACAACAGAAATAACCAAGTTGAGAATCAGACCTAAAAGAACGCTGATGCTCAAATTATCAGACACAGGATATAAAATAAGTATGTTTTATTACATTTTCCTAAGTGCTTTTGGGGGTCTCTATCCAGGCACAGTATGTATGTGTTTGTTCACTCATCTATTTATTTTTATTTGCTCTGTGCTTTCTTCATAGAGGGTAACTGGTGGTGCGTTTTTTCCCCAACAGGCATCATGAATGCCATTATTTTATAGAGCATAATTTTAAGGCTTAATTTTAAACTTCGTTTAAAATAAACTCTGGGGGCACTTTAGCCCCTAGATGTAATCTCAACGCACACATTTCATCTGCTCAGAATTCAACTACCCATAATAGAATTGGAAGATTCTGGTCTACTGGGTACTTAGCACTAAGAAACATTAGAATCAGCAGTGATCCCTAACCAGAACAAGTTCAAACTTGTGCTCAATAAGTACTCATTAAATTTAGAATGTAGTGTAAGTAGACATCTTATATCTACTTGGCCCTTAAATAGGTCTGCCACCTTCAGACGTCAAGCTATGCTAGCCAACGTTGCAGCTCATACTCTTTGCTAGAACTCCATGTTTCGTTCAGGACTCAACTCAAATGCCATCTCTTAAGAGAGCCTCTCCTGAGAACTCTTTAAAGAATATATATAGTGCCCTTCACAGTACCTTATTTAATTGTCTTCAAGGACTTCACATTACATTTCATTTATTTTCAGCACTGAAAACCCACAAGAAAGAGTTTTATAAATGTTCAGGTTCAATTGCTCTTTAGGAGCAAACTCAATCTTTTCAATATGTACTCTCCAGTTGGGTGTCCAGAAAAACAACAAATATGTGGCCATTCCCATGATCACGAAACAGCTGCAACTAAATTTACAAATGGTAGTGAACAAGCAACACAGCCTCTCCCACAGTCATGTGGTGAGCTCCTTCTCTCAATGAGGTCAGCATTCACCAGCATGCATCCTCAGAGATTCTATCCTTATTTTTGGAGTTAAACTGTCCTGACTCTTAGTGCTTATTTCTCTGGCTGGCAGAAGAGAAATAGGATATATTTGTTATCTGATTATCACACAGGTGACTTTATTCCAGTAATTATTGCTGTGTAACAATCTATTCAAAAAGGAATTTAAAACACAACTATTTTATCCTATGCATGGATTAGTAAGTATGATAGCAGCTGGCACAGCAGGGGTGGCTTATCTCTGTTTCCTGATGTCTGGCACATCATCTAAGAAGATGTAAAGACGGGGGTGATGATGACTGGTAGTAGAACCTTCTGGAGGCTCCTTCACGCATGTCTGGCCTGCCAACTGGGGCACTAGTCTGGGTCTGTGCATGTGATCTTCCTTACATTTTGGGGGCCTCACTTCTCACATGGTGGTACAAGTCTCCAAATTAAAGTGTTTCGGTGAACAAGGCAGAGATTCCTCACTTTTTAAAGCCCACCTCAGTAGTCACACAGCATCATCACCACCACATTCCAATGGTCAAAGGGTGAAAAGTCCTTCTACACTCATGGGAGGGGACATAGACCTTACCTCAGCTCTCAACAGGAGTGGTGTCAAAGAGTTTGTAGCCAGTTTTTAAAACTTCTACATTGTCTTTTTCTCTAAAATTCACTCCTCTTTCAACTTAGCTTAGCGTATCTGGTGTTCAGGTTAAAAAATGAAACCAAACCTCTATAATTTACTACCTATGTAAGTTTGAGTATCTCATCATGTGTTACTTTATCTTCAAAATAAAGGGCCTAAACTTGGTGATTTCTATGTTCCTTAATTCCAGCCTTTATATCCTTTGATTCTACTATTATAGAATGTTGAATAGTGTTACCCCAAAATTGATTTCAACCCAGAACCTAAGAATGTGATCTTATTTGGAAATAGGGTCTTTGTAGATGTAGTTAGTTAAGAAGTCCAAGATTAAATCACCCTGCATTCAGAATAGGCCCTAAATACAGTTACCAAAGTGAAAAAGCTCACTCCTCACCCGCTTCACAGCAATGAGTTACTTTATGAGCACAGCAACTAGAAATTAAAACAAAAGAAGGAGATACTGGGGGAATATGCTCGTAATCCAAACCTTAGTGCACCCACATAACTTTTTAAATGCTTTGTTGTGGTGGTGGTGGTGGTGGTGGTTGTTACTTACCCTGAGTATTAGCAAAGAGTGAAGCTAATGAAGTCCTGGTGTGTGCAAGAACCACAGATGTGCTCTAAATCAGGCTTTAAAGGATGGATGAAGGGAGGCTGTTTACTATAAACACCTACCCCTTGAGAGGAGAAACTCAGCATGACAATTGCAACGTCATAGTGCAACTATTTGTATTCTCAGGATATAGAAAACAGAAAAAAAAATAGACTAAGCAGGAAGATGAAGCCAAATAAATTTAAACACTTTTTAAAAATTGCCTTAGAAGATGGAGAAATAAAAAATAAAAAGAAATAAGTGTAATCAGCTCATAAATAATCTACAAGTAAGTCCTAAAACTGCAAATGATCAATAGCTCACATTTTGACTTCTTAAGACTTTGCAAACTACCAGAGACTGTCTGCTTCTTCTTGAAGAATACTTTTCTTTCTCTTAACTCAGGCAGCTTTCTCCTGGTCCCCATGCCTGCTGAGTCCAGAAATGTGAAGCATTCTCACAGGAGAGCTCCCCCTCCCATCTTTCGTCTTTCACATCTCATTTAAATTTCTAATTCCCCAAAGCTTAAAAAAAGAGAAATGCCTCAAGACAAGCTCAACTAGGAAAGTCAAAGTGAATAGTAATAAGGGGTTCAATTACAGCCCATGCATTCTCCTTATCTGGGTGACAAACACACTTATATAATTTGAGTTCCTACTCTCGTTTTACTTTGAAAGTGATTAGAAAGCCTTAATATATTTCGAAAGAAAACAACTTCTCTACTGTATTCTACATAAATTGCATGCTAAGCTAGCCTGAAAGGAGAAATTTTATTTCAAAGGAAGATTAGAAAGTGCCTTTTTTAAAGCTATCAAAGCTGATGCCAAGATGCAAAAGGTACAACTAATCAGATATTTAGGATATAGAGCCGTGCACCATTAAAAGGGTGCTTTTTTGTGCAAATCATTTTGGGTAGATTGTGAGGGAAAGGAACGTATGTAATAAGGACATTAATTTTCACTTTACAAGGCAGAAGATCACAAGGGGAACAGCAAATGAGCTGAGCTGATTATCTTGGGGTTTCAATTGAAGAAGAGCAAAATGAGCTAGCTAGCACAGCAGACAGGTCAATGCCAGTGAGGCAATGCTCAGAGCCCTTTGGAAGCTGCAGAAATTAAGCCTTTTTGTTCTTGTATTGTGGCCTGGTTGACTTTGCACCAGGTCGAAGCAATGATCTGTATAATTGCAAACCCTCCCCTATTACCAGAGCTTGTCACTTCAGAAAGTGATGTCTGGGCTCCAAGCCAGATTTTGGTTTCACCTTAGTTTCCAAGATACTCCATATTGATTAAGGGAAATATATTATGGTCTATAAAGGAGAGAGGAAGCAGACTGTGAGAGGGAAAGAGAGGGAGGGAGTGAAGGCAGGAGAAAGAGAGTAGGGGAGGGGAAGAGACAGGAAGAAAAACAGAATGAAAACTGGGAGGAAGATTGAGCAAGAAGGTGAAATCACCTTAAAGACTAGCACACCTGTATTTGTTTTTTGGGGAGAAGCAGTAAGGGGAGGTGGTAAGAAGGAAAAGCAGTTTTTCTTCAAACCAAAGTTTCACTTCCCTATGTTTTCCACCAAAACTTCTGCTCAGCTCCCCCAAATTGGAAGGAGTCTCTCACTCATTACAAGTAAATCTCCTTGAGAAACCATGGAATACTCATTCTGGTGTGGATGCTGGTGAATATTCAGGGGATTAGAGGAAAAAGTTTGCAGGGCAGTCCAGTCGCCACCCTGAAATAGGCTCTTCAGAAATCAGTGAATGAAAGAAAAAGGTTCCTGCATGGAGCAGAGCTGGGCATATGGTAGTGTTTAACAAATATTTGTTGAATACACTGAGTTTAGACAAAATAGATGCTCTGTGCAGCACTAATCCATAATTTAAATTTAAAAGTATTAAAATAAGGCATAATCTTGAAATTAACTTTTATTCAATAGTTTGGGAATTTTTTTAATCCCTAGAAATTCATCTTAAAGCTGAATCCCCTCATTTATTTTTCTCTTGTGCCCACATAGAACAATCTCTCCTGGATTATCATGGCTCTTTTAAGGTTTCATGACTTTAGGTGGTTCTCGAAGATTACAACTTAAAGAATGAAGTTGTGATTCAGAAAAAAAGTTATAAAATATAAAAAATCAGCAAGAAGAAAAATAGCAAGAAAAGAACACTGCTCTCTTGGTATTCTCTGCTATGCTTGTTCTTGCGAATAATGATCACCATTATTCTTGAGATTTGTATTCAAAGAATAATTGTCATCTTAAATCATGCATCATGTATTATTTAAGTTGCAAAGTGCATGGAAAACATTGTAGCGTGGGAAGGTGCAATTTAACCTTGATGGAGGAAGGGGATGTAGAATTTCAATGTGGTGGGATGTGATCACAACTTCACTGTCATTCTGTGGAACTAATTTCTTCAGAGAAGTATTTATAAACTATAAAAGTCTCTGAAAAATAGAAAAAATAGCCTATCATTCCTAGAAGCTCAGATCTTCTTATAGGTTGCTGCCATCTTTTTCCTTTGAGAACTATTGATCCATCTTCCTTTTAATTTGTTTTTGTCCCAGGATTATAGTAAGTCCGCAATGGATGGCAGTAAAAATCATACTACTACTGGATAGTTGGTAGTAATGGAGAATTTTCTTACAGACCCAGGAATGGGGAAGAAATAATAATGCAATTGCCCTTCTCACTGGCAGGTGAACAACTCGGACAGTGGCACACCAAACTCCATCACATTCTGCCTTTTTACCCAAAAAGAGAGCAACGCTGCACCCTCACAACCTTTCAACACTTGAGTGGATAAGATCTCCCCTCTGTATTCTCCTTTGAATCTCCAAGGTACATGTGTTACACCTTAATACCTTCTTTTCATTCCTAAAGCACATTCACTTATGTTAGCCCATTTGGTCGTCTATCCATTTTGGTCTCTCTAGGTGAAGAAAGTCAGAGAGATAATTAGTGGCTAGCTCAAAATTTTATGTCTAGTAAGGAGGTGGTCTGGACCAGGAATCCAGGTTTCTTCACATTATACCCCTAGTTGAACTAGACCCACCAAGCTGCTCTGAATACAGCGTTTTGAGCTGGACAATAGGTAATAATAATAAACATTCATCTAGAAAAAAACAGGTAGGAAATTATGTAGTTATGAGTCTGTCTCCTGGCCGTGGGTAATAAACCCAAACAAAGAACTATGAGATTGTGGATTATTACCAGCAGAATAATTCTCTGTTTATTCAAAAAGACTTGGTGCCCATGTTTTTAAATTGATAGAGGAAATAACAGAAGTTATGACAAATCACCTAGTCTCACAAATGAAGTTAATCTGTGCAATTTTAGTGGCTGAAATTTCCTTAAAGCTGTGGAAAGCATGCTCGTGTTTTCTAAGTTGTGCCTGCCATAATTAAAACATGATTGTGCACCTATGCCTGATAAATGGTGAAGAAAGCAGTTGTAACATTTTATGTTGCATTCCTATGGTATATTAAAATTAGATAATTAATAGCTTTCTGCAAGAGCTTACCCCTAGCTGGAACTTTTTCATGCTCATCTAAGCAAACCTCTTCACTATTACTTTTATTTTTCCCTATCCATTCAAAATCACTGCTTCATCTTATTCTGTTTCTGTTGCAAACTGAAATCTGCCTTTTCATCAGTACTTCACTCAACACACTTATCACAATAGTAATTGTGAGTATATCATGTCCCAAGATGTATGTCAGGCAACGAGGGTACAGTAGTACTCAAGGCATCAGCCAGGCACGGTGGCTCATGCCTGTAATCCCAGCACTTTAGGAAGCTGAGGCGGGTGGATCACCTGAGGTCAGGAGTTCAAGACCAGCCTGGCCAACATGGGGAAACCCCACCTCTACTAAAAATACAAAAATTAACCAGGCATGTTGGCAGGCACCTGTAATCCCAGCTACTCAGGAGGCTGAGGCAGGAGAATGCTTGAACTCAGGAGGCTGAGGCAGGAGAATGCTTGAAGTGAGGTTGCAGTAAGCTGAGATCATGCCACTGCATTCCAGACTGGGTGACAGAGTGAGACTCTGTCTCAAAAAAAAGTGATCAAGTCATCAATAGTAATCATTTCCTTGTAAGTATGAAGGAAAATGTACATATTCTTTTTTTTTTTTTTTTTTTTGAAAAAAAAGCTCCGCCTCCCGGGTTCACGCCATTCTCCTGCCTCAGCCTCCCGAGTAGCTGGGACTACAGGCGCCCACAACCGCGCCCGGCTAATTTTTTTTGTATTTTTAGTAGAGACGGGGTTTCACCGTGGTCTCGATCTCCTGACCTTGTGATCCGCCCGCCTCGGCCTCCCAAAGTGCTGGGATTACAGGCGTGAGCCACCGCGCCCGGCCATGTACATATTCTTTATAAAGTCACTACTATTATCGAACATTGTATAGTTTTTTGGAGGCCGGTTTTTGTTTTCTTTTATCCATCTGAGGGTGGTTATCCTCCAGGGTCAATATAAGATGATATGGTGACTCTGTCCAAGTTCCCCACCCCTCATCCCCCAGATAGAGGGGTCAATGCTTAAAGTATAAAACCTGGCAAGACTAAACCTATGAAAACCCTAATCATAAATACATAATAGAGTATGTGGAATACAAATCTCAAACTATAATAAAGTAGGTATTTACTCTGGTTGGCAACTTTAGCCTTCTTCACAATGCACCGCAGATTACATTTTAGTTTTCACTCTTGTCAATAGATATTTTTTATCAATGATTAATAAATACGCTAGTCTGTTAGGAAAGGTGGGGTTAGGTCAGACTCACAGAAGCACCTATATTTCAAATATCAAGATCTCTCCGAAATGTTTTATAATACTAACTGATTTGATAGCCTATTTGGTCTGGAAGCTGTCTTCTTCATTCCCCTAATTTTTAATTTATATTGTATCTGCTTCTAAAATGAATGTCATATGATTTAAATTCATATATCAAAAATCAAGGTAAAAAAATTAGAGAACAATAATCCACATCCAGATATCCACATCCAGAAGGAGACCATTACTACAATTAAATATTTATTTTAGCTCACAATTTCCAAGTGACCAAGGCAAAAGTTAAACACAGCATTATGTAATGATGTTAAAAAGATACCCAATTTTGCCTGGGGAGATATTTTCTTGGTACCAATTCTGGGACAATAGTTTTCCATTTTCCATTATACAGGAAACAGTAAGCAGTAGAGTACGCACAATGAAAAGTGACAGCTTTTGTAGATGCCACCGAAATTTTTTCAAATGGTGCTTTTTTATATCAAAATTTAAGAAAAATCCACAGCATGAAGTTAAAGTTTGACATGAAGCCAGCTTTCTGGGAAGTTAAGATAGCAGTCCTTGTCCATACCATACTGATCATCTTATTTTATACAAAAATGAGGTTTAAAGAACCTGGCTAAATGAATAAATACCTCTTAGCCTGTCTTTTTTACCGTCATTTGTCAGCTATACTTTGGATAGATACTTTATAGGGACCACTTCAGGACTGAGCTCTTTCAAACCTGTCTAAGATGCTGATTTTCTACGTTGTGGATTGATGATAGTCCCAAGTTCTGATGTGGACATGAAATAGGTTTTTACTGAGCGAAATGTAGGTGAGACTCTCTAATGTTTATTATAGGATACTAACCTTGACATTACCTGCCCATCTGGTATCACGATCAGAATGAGCTGTGCTGTTCAAGAGAGTGATGTAGCTACCTACCACATTGGACCCTATCAAAAAAAAATGCACAATTTTAGTTTTAGCTGTGTATGTGTTATGCATTAAGTATTTGTCAATAGTTCATTTGTTTTGGTACACCAGTTAGCTCCAATATATAGTCAGAGAATTGGAATATTAAAATTGGGAGATACTCTTTTATTACTGAAATGATTAAATATCTCCAGTGACTGACAACTTACTACTAAATGAGATAGTCTCTCAAACTTTTAAAACACTCTAAATGGAAGAATGTTCTATTTAATGTTTTCTAACAATTACTTCTGCCTAACTTCAAGCTAAAAATCCCTCTTTTTGTCCTCCGTCACATACAGAGTATGCATAATCAATAGAAAACATCCATTTCAAACTGCTACTACACTGAAATTTTAATTATGCCATGGGCCAAACGTTTGGCTTTGCTCCCAGTGATGTATAGCACCACTGTGTCATTTCAACACAGAAAACTCATAACACTAGAGTGGGCCCCTCATATTCATGGGTTCTGCATGTCTAGATTCAACAAAACACAAATTGAGACTATCTTAAAAATTTAAAATAATACAAATTTTAATATGCATTATAACAACTATTTATATAGCATTTACATTGTATTTGTTATTAAAAGTAATCTACAAATGACTGAAAATATAGAGGAGGAAGTGCATACGTTAGATGCAAATACTATTCCATTTTACATAAAGAACTTGAGGGATCTGCAGACGATGGTATCTACTGAGGGTCCTAGAACCAATCCATGTAGACACCAAGGGATGATTGTATTGCTTTTTGTGATGTCAATAGTATGATTACAGTTTTTCTCTCTATTGACTTAACCCATCTTCACTTCCCCCTGAGGTGGAAAGTTAGTTCATATATTTTATGGGCTGCCCCCAACATCCACAGTTTCTAAATGGTTAGATTAGGGATTATCTTAGCAATTTAGTGGGGGGCACTTGGAAGCTGATGAGTAAAATAAATGAATATTTAAAGAAAGGAGAATACAGAGTACATGCACAGGAGATCTGAGCTGGTAGATCATCAGGCCCCAAAGAATGGAGAAAGCAGCTTTGATTTCTGGTGACTTACCATTTCAATAAGATCTAGTTACTATCGTTCCAATCCTTGTATATCCTATGTGCTCTGTATCCTACAATATCCTCCCACCTTTATTTGATCTTCTGATTTGATTGGGTCTCTGTTTCTTAAAAATTGGATAGCCCTGCCTGAAGAGGAATGAAGTACATGCTTCCTAAGTTTACAGATAGAGAATCTAAGCTAAAGAATTATATTTGAAGTAACTTAACAACACTGTTGGCCTGGTGCAGTGGCTCACACCTGTAATCCCAGCATTTTGGGAAGCCGAGGGGGGGTGAATCACCTGAGGTCGGGAGTTCAAGGCCAGCCTGATCAACATAGAGAAACCCTGTCTCTACTAAAATACAAAATTAGCCAGGCGTGGTGGCTCATACCTGTAATCCCAACTACTTGGGAGGCTGAGGCAGGAGAATCACTTGAACCCTGGAGGCAGAGTTTGGGGTGAGCTGAGATCGTGCCATTGCACTCCAGCCTGGGCAAGAAGAGCAAAACTCCATCCAAAAAACAACAAACAAACAAACAAAAAACACAAACAAAAGCGCTGTTAGCCCATTAGCAACTAAAATCCTCCCAGCTAAGTTTGATATTATATGTGCTAAATTCAAAGACACACATTGTTTTATAAACCTTTACATACAGGGGGCGGAGCAAGATGGCCGAATAGGAGCAGCTCCAGTCTCCAACTCCCAGCACAAGCGACACAGAAGACCGGTGATTTCTGCATTTTCAACTGAGGTACTGGGTTCATCTCACTGGGGAGTGCCGGACGATCGGTGCTGGTCAGCTGCTGCAGCCCGACCAACGAGAGCTGAAGCAGGGTGAGGCATTGCCTCACCTGGGAAGCGCAAGGGGGAAGAGAGTCCCTTTTCCTAGCCAGGGGAACTGAGACACACAACACCTGGAAAATCGGGTAACTCCCACCCCAATAATGCGCTTTAAGCAAACAGGCACACCAGGAGATCATATCCCACACCTGGCCGGGAGGGTCCCACACCCACGGAGCCTCCCTCATTGCTAGCGCAGCAGTCTGTGATCTACCGGCAAGGCAGCAGCGAGGCGGGGGGAGGGGCGCCCGCCATTGCTGAGGCTTAAGTAGGTAAACAAAGCTGCTGGGAAGCTCGAACTGGGTGGAGCTCACAGCAGCTCAAGGAAACCTGCCTGTCTCTGTAGACTCCACCTCTGGGGACAGGGCACAGTAAACTAAACAAACGCAGCAGACACCTCTGCAGACGCAAACGACTCTGTCTGACAGCTTTGAAGAGAGCAGTGGATCTCCCAACACGGAGGTTGAGATCTGAGAAGGGACAGACTCCCTGCTCAAGTGGGTCCCTGACCCCTGAGTAGCCTAACTGGGAGACATCCCCCACTAGGGGCAGTCTGACACCCCACACCTCACAGAGAGGAGTACACCCCTGAGAGGAAGCTTCCAAAGCAAGAATCAGACAGGTACACTCGCTGTTCAGAAATATTCTATCTTCTGCAGCCTCTGATACCCAGGCAAACAGGGTCTGGAGTGGACCTCAAGTAATCTCCAACAGACCTACAGCTGAGGGTCCTGACTGTTAGAAGGAAAACTATCAAACAGGAAGGACACCTACACCAAAACCCCATCAGTACATCACCATCATCAAAGACCAGAGGCAGATAAACCACAAAGATGGGGAAAAAGCAGGGCAGAAAAGCTGGAAATTCAAAAAATAAGAGCGCATCTCCCCCGGCAAAGGAGCGCAGCTCATCGCCAGCAACGGATCAAAGCTGTACGGAGAATGACTTTGACGAGATGAGAGAAGAAGGCTTCAGTCCATCAAATTTCTCAGAGCTAAAGGAGGAATTACGTACCCAGCGCAAAGAAACTAAAAATCTTGAAAAAAAAGTGGAAGAATTGATGGCTAGAGTAATTAATGCAGAGAAGGTCCTAAACGAAATGAAAGAGATGAAAACCATGACACGAGAAATACGTGACAAATGCACAAGCTTCAGTAACCGACTCGATCAACTGGAAGAAAGAGTATCAGCGATTGAGGATCAAATGAATGAAATGAAGCGAGAAGAGAAACCAAAAGAAAAAAGAAGAAAAAGAAATGAACAAAGCCTGCAAGAAGTATGGGATTATGTAAAAAGACCAAATCTACGTCTGATTGGGGTGCCTGAAAGTGAGGGGGAAAATGGAACCAAGTTGGAAAACACTCTTCAGGATATCATCCAGGAGAACTTCCCCAACCTAGTAGGGCAGGCCAACATTCAAATCCAGGAAATACAGAGAACGCCACGAACATACTCCTCGAGAAGAGCAACTCCAAGACACATAATTGCCAGATTCACCAAAGTTGAAATGAAGGAAAAAATCTTAAGGGCAGCCAGAGAGAAAGGTCGGGTTACCCACAAAGGGAAGCCCATCAGACTAACAGCAGATCTCTCGGCAGAAACTCTACAAGACAGAAGAGAGTGGGGGCCAATATTCAACATTCTTAAAGAAAAGAATTTTAACCCCAGAATTTCATATCCAGCCAAACTAAGTTTCATAAGTGAAGGAGAAATAAAATCCTTTACAGATAAGCAAATGCTTAGAGATTTTGTCACCACTAGGCCTGCCTTACAAGAGACCCTGAAGGAAGCACTAAACATGGAAAGGAACAACCGGTACCAGCCATTGCAAAAACATGCCAAAATGTAAAGACCATCGAGGCTAGGAAGAAACTGCATCAACTAACGAGCAAAATAACCAGTTAATATCATAATGGCAGGATCAAGTTCACACATAACAATCTTAACCTTAAATGTAAATGGACTAAATTAAAAGACACAGACTGGCAAACTGGATAAAGAGTCAAGACCCATCAGTCTGCTGTATTCAGGAGACCCATCTCACACGCAGAGACATACATAGGCTCAAAATAAAGGGATGGAGGAAGATTTACCAAGCAAATGGAGAACAAAAAAAAGCAGGGGTTGCAATACTAGTCTCTGATAAAACAGACTTTAAACCATCAAAGATCAAAAGAGACAAAGAAGGCCATTACATAATGGTAAAGGGATCAATTCAACAGGAAGAGCTAACTATCCTAAATATATATGCACCCAATACAGGAGCACCCAGATTCATCAAGCAAGTCCTTAGAGACTTACAAAGAGACTTAGACTCCCATACAATAATAATGGGAGACTTCAACACTCCACTGTCAACATTAGACAGATCAACGAGACAGAAAGTTAACAAGGATATCCAGGAATTGAACTCATCTCTGCAGCAAGCAGACCTAATAGACATCTATAGAACTCTCCACCCCAAATCAACAGAATATACATTCTTCTCAGCACCACATCGTACTTACTCCAAAATTGACCACGTAATTGGAAGTAAAGCACTCCTCAGCAAATGTACAAGAACAGAAATTATGACAAACTGTCTCTCAGACCACAGTGCAATCAAACTAGAACTCAGGACTAAGAAACTCAATCAAAACCACTCAACTACATGGAAACTGAACAACCTGCTCCTGAATGACTACTGGGTACATAACGAAATGAAGGCGGAAATAAAGATGTTCTTTGAAACCAATGAGAACAAAGATACAACATACCAGAATCTCTGGGACACATTTAAAGCAGTGTGTAGAGGGAAATTGATAGCACTAAATGCCCACAAGAGAAAGCAGGAAAGATCTAAAATTGACATTCTAACATCGCAATTAAAAGAACTAGAGAAGCAAGAGCAAACACATTCGAAAGCTAGCAGAAGGCAAGAAATAACTAAGATCAGAGGAGAACTGAAGGAGATAGAGACACAAAAAACTCTCCAAAAAATCAATGAATCCAGGAGTTGGTTTTTTGAAAAGATCAACAAAATTGACAGACCACTAGCCAGACTAATAAAGAAGAAAAGAGAGAAGAATCAAATTGACGTAATTAAAAATGATAAAGGGGATATCACCACTGACCCCACAGAAATACAAACTACCATCAGAGAATACTATAAACACCTCTACACAAATAAACTGGAAAATCTAGAAGAAATGGATAATTTCCTGGACACTTACACTCTTCCAAGACTAAACCAGGAAGAAGTTGAATCCCTGAATAGACCAATAGCAGGCTCTGAAATTGAGGCAACAATTAATAGCCTACCAACCAAAAAAAGTCCAGGACCAGATGGATTCACAGCTGAATTCTACCAGAGGTACAAGGAGGAGTTGGTACCATTCCTTCTGAAACTATTCCAATCAATAGAAAAAGAGGGAATCCTCCCTAACTCATTTTATGAGGCCAACATCATCCTGATACCAAAGCCTGGCAGAGACACAACAAAAAAAGAGAATTTTAGACCAATATCCCTGATGAACATCGATGCAAAAATCCTCAATAAAATACTGGCAAACCGGATTCAGCAACACATCAAAAAGCTTATACACCATGATCAAGTGGGCTTCATCCCTGGGATGCAAGGCTGGTTCAACATTCGCAAATCAATAAACATAATCCAGCATATAAACAGAACCAAAGACAAGAACCACATGATTATCTCAATTGATGCAGAAAAGGCTTTTGACAAAATTCAACAGCCCTTCATGCTAAAAACGCTCAATAAATTCGGTATTGATGGAACGTACCTCAAAATAATAAGAGCTATTTATGACAAACCCACAGCCAATATCATACTGAATGGGCAAAAACTGGAAAAATTCCCTTTGAAAACTGGCACAAGACAGGGATGCCCTCTCTCACCACTCCTATTCAACATACTGTTGGAAGTTCTGGCTAGGGCAATCAGGCAAGAGAAAGAAATCAAGGGTATTCAGTTAGGAAAAGAAGAAGTCAAATTGTCCCTGTTTGCAGATGACATGATTGTATATTTAGAAAACCCCATTGTCTCAGCCCAAAATCTCCTTAAGCTGATAAGCAACTTCAGCAAAGTCTCAGGATACAAAATTAATGTGCAAAAATCACAAGCATTCTTATACACCAGTAACAGACAAACAGAGAGCCAAATCAGGAATGAACTTCCATTCACAATTGCTTCAAAGAGAATCAAATACCTAGGAATCCAACTTACAAAGGATGTAAAGGACCTCTTCAAGGAGAACTACAAACCACTGCTCAGTGAAATAAAAGAGGACACAAACAAATGGAAGAACATACCATGCTCATGGATAGGAAGAATCAATATCGTGAAAATGGCTATACTGCCCAAGGTAATTTATAGATTCAATGCCATCCCCATTAAGCTACCAATGAGTTTCTTCACAGAATTGGAAAAAACTGCTTTAAAGTTCATATGGAACCAAAAAAGAGCCCGCATCTCCAAGACAATCCTAAGTCAAAAGAACAAAGCTGGAGGCATCACGCTACCTGACTTCAAACTATACTACAAGGCTACAGTAACCAAAACAGCATGGTACTGGTACCAAAACAGAGATATAGACCAATGGAACAGAACAGAGTCCTCAGAAATAATACCACACATCTACAGCCATCTGATCTTTGACAAACCTGAGAGAAACAAGAAATGGGGAAAGGATTCCCTATTTAATAAATGGTGCTGGGAAAATTGGCTAGCCATAAGTAGAAAGCTGAAAGTGGATCCTTTCCTTACTCCTTATACGAAAATTAATTCAAGATGGATTAGAGACTTAAATGTTAGACCTAATACCATAAAAATCCTAGAGGAAAACCTAGGTAGTACCATTCAGGACATAGGCATGGGCAAAGACTTCATGTCTAAAACACCAAAAGCAACGGCCGCAAAAGCCAAAATTGACAAATGGGATCTCATTAAACTAAAGAGCTTCTGCACAGCAAAAGAAACTACCATCAGAGTGAACAGGCAACCTACAGAATGGGAGAAAATTTTTGCAATCTACTCATCTGACAAAGGGCTAATATCCAGAACCTACAAAGAACTCAAACAAATTTACAAGAAAAAAACAAACAACCCCATCAAAAAGTGAGCAAAGGATATGAACAGACATTTCTCAAAAGAAGACATTCATACAGCCAACAGACACATGAAAAAATGCTCATCATCACTGGCCATCAGAGAAATTCAAATCAAAACCACAATGAGATACCATCTCACACCAGTTAGAATGGCAATCATTAAAAAGTCAGGAAACAACAGGTGCTGGAGAGGATGTGGAGAAATAGGAACACTTTTACACTGTTGGTGAGATTGTAAACTAGTTCAACCATTATGGAAAACAGTATGGCGATTCCTCAAGGATCTAGAACTAGATGTACCATATGACCCAGCCATCCCATTACTGGGTATATAGCCAAAGGATTATAAATTATGCTGCTATAAAGACACATGCACACGTATGTTTATTGCAGCACTATTTACAATAGCAAAGACTTGGAATCAACCCAAATGTCCATCAGTGACAGATTGGATTAAGAAAATGTGGCACATATACACCATGGAATACTATGCAGCCATAAAAAAGGATGAGTTTGAGTCCTTTGTAGGGACTTGGATGCAGCTGGAATCCATCATTCTTAGCAAACTATCACAAGAACAGAAAACCAAACACCGCATGTTCTCACTCATAGGTGGGAACTGAACAATGAGATCACTCGGACTCAGGAAGGGGAACATCACACACCAGGGCCTATCATGGGGAGGGGGGAGGGGGGAGGGATTGCATTGGGAGTTATACCTGATGTAAATGACGAGTTGATGGGTGCAGCACAGCAACATGGCACAAGTATACATATGTAACAAACCTGCACGTTATGCACATGTACCCTACAACTTAAAGTATAATAATAATAAATAAATTTTAAAAAAAAGAAAATTTGAATTAGTTCCAAATAAAATTTATTAATGTAAAGTCAGCAAATAAAAACATTTTGCAATTATTTTATTAAAAAAAAAAACCTTTACATACAAAAAATAACGGCAGATATCTGATTAAAAGAAATTAACCATGACTCCAGTAAGCTTTTATAGCTCATAGTGTAGGTATATGCATATAAAGAATTAAGTGCACCTACTGCCACAGATAATCATCTGGAATTTGACTCTGTTTCATGGTACAATGCTGGTCCAACATGCTAACTTCTCCCAGTTTCGTACTCTTGAAAACCAGGGGCTCATACTGACCTGAGAAAGCCCCACTTCAGATAAGATCATGGATTTCTTTTTGAAATATATTTGGGGACTCTTGTTCACACACTTTATATCTTTGAATGTGCTATAATTCTAGAAAGATAGATTGCATCTGGTCGAGGTACAGTGAGGGCAAATGAGGGACGGTGGAGGTCATGATGGCTGCAAGGGGAAGATATGGATAACATTTGAGAATGACTAGTCGGAAACATGATTCATAGTATTTTCCAGAAGGGAGTTAGTACCTCATAGCGCACAATTTTACACCATGCTGCTGTATTCATTTTCAAGCTTCTTCTCCATTCTATTAGAGACGTTCATGAGTCATCCTGACACATGTTGTATTGTTCTGGACACCAGTTATTTTGAAGATTGTATGGAATAAAATGCTCTCTCATCACTTCATATTCCTGGAGGTATTGGTAATTTTATTTGGTTTGTAATATTTCTTTTTGGAGGGCTTGTAAACTAAAGCCTCAAGGTAATCATGCATGAAATAAAAACAGTAGAAAGCAAAAATTTACCCCACAAAATTTCCATTTTCTTTATGCTGAAGGGAGGTTTTCTATTGAGAATTAGAGTGAGAAGTAAAAAAGGAGAGAGGAAAGACAAGGACCTCACAGTTAAAGTAATTTTTAGTAGGCATGGAGGGAAAAATAAATAAATAAATAAATTACATTCAGTAAAACCAACACAAAAAGGCAGAGTGAAATGAATCACAGAAATAATGTCTGTTCAGAATCTGGAAATTAAAATAACTGTTCTGAATAGACAAGATATGATTCCCAATTGAACAATGAGCTGAAATTCAGGAAGCTTTCAAAAAATAAATAAAAGGTAATTACAGCGAAGAATAAAGATGAGTGTACCTTGTCATTTACATAAGCGGACAGTAGTTCTGCAGCCCCTTGCTTATTAAAATGGATTGTTAACCAGACTGCAAGAAGCAAAATGAAATGGATCATAAAGTTGTTCATTTTAATATTACATTCTCTCAATGAAAATGTATTTTTAAATTAATATACGATATTCAAGATGAAATCTCAACAACATTTGAATTATCATAGAGCTGGGAGAGCTTTTGAATTGGCCAACTATTTATTGTTTGGTTCAATGTAAGTTTTTCTCACAGTGACCCATCATTATACTTCAAGGGCTTGTTAGGAGGCCCCTGTATATCCCTCCCTCATAGACAGTCTCTGACTTTGTGTTAAGTGGTCTCATCTTTGCCAGGTAACTGTAGCTCTGCCTTCATTTCTGCAGAGTAACTGAAATAGCCATGAGGTTATTCATCTAAACATAGGGGACACAAGCCCTGTTCTCAGTGACTTTTCATACCTGTGAGTCAGTTATTTATTGGTGCTTAACAAACTATGCTGAAACTTAGTGACTTAAAACAATTTGTTGGCTCATAATTCTCCAGTTTGGGCTGGACTGATCAGTTCTTCAGCTCATCTTACCTAAGATCACTCATGGCAGCTGACTAGGTGGATGGTCCAAGGTGCCTTACATAACGAGATCTGCCAACTGGGGCACATAGGTTCTCTTCCACATGGCTTTTCCACATTTCTTACATTGAGGCAGCTGCCTTTGAAGAGGACACACTTCA
This sequence comes from Macaca nemestrina, assembly GCF_043159975.1. NCBI lineage: Eukaryota > Metazoa > Chordata > Mammalia > Primates > Cercopithecidae > Macaca > Macaca nemestrina. The sequence goes on from NC_092126.1 coordinate 172,408,283, forward strand.
ATATGTAAGTGCTTATTAAATCTCTGCTTACATCATATTTGCTGATTTTACTGGGCCATTCTTGCATTGCTATAAAGAAATATCTGAGACTGGATAATTTATAAGAAAAAAGGTTTAATTGGCTCAAGGGTCTACGAGCAGAACCGGAAGTATAATGGTGGCATCTGCTCCTGGGGAAGCCTCAGAAAGCTTACAATCATGGCATAAGGCAAAGGGGGAGCAGGCGTTTCGCATGGTGGCAGTGGAGCAAGCGAGATGGGGGAAGTGCCACACACTTTTGAACAACCAGATCTCATGAGAGCTCACTCACTATCATGAGGACAATATCAAGGGGATGGTACTAAAACACTCATGAGAAATATTCCTCCATGATCAAATCACCTTCTACCAGACCACACTTCCAACAATGGGAATTACATCTCAGCATGAGATTTGAGCAGGGACATCATCCAAACTATATCACTGATGTTCCATTGGCCAAAGTCACACAACAAGTCACATGGCCAAACCCAGAGTCAATGTGGGAAAGAAACCACACAAGCATATGGTATACCAGAAGTCATGATTCATTCAGGTTATGAATGTAACATTCTACTGAAACTTTCACTTAAGGTTGACCATAAAATACAAATGTCTAAGCCTGGCATTCATAACTCTATATTCTGCTTCCAAGTCCCATTGAGTCCCACAGAAATGTTACAGTAGCAAAAACAGCCACATGATTCAACCTAAAGATATATTTGCATGCTATGACAAAAATTCTGTCCTTTTTTTTTTCTTCTTTTTTTTTTTTTTTTTTTGGTTCTTCCACTTACCCAGAACTCTGATCATCCTTCAGGGCCTGAGTCCTAAATTAACTCTTCTATGAACTCTTCTGTTATTGTCCCATAAATGGGCATTTTCCCATTTTCTGAACTTATTATGAAGCTGGCACAGTGTAGTAGAAAGAACCCAGACTTTGGAATGAGATAGTTAGTTTCAAAACTGAACCTTTCCTACTATTAGCTACATAATCATGGTCACACTACTTCAACTTCCTTAGCTATAAAATAGGTGAAATAATACCTACCTTTTAGGGTTGTTGGGGGGAAGGATAAGGAGAGACAACATGGCAAAGCATCAAGTAGCATATGACAGTGTGTGGGTCTACCTAGTACTATGAGACAGAGCCCTTACATTTATGACCTTGAGGTTTTGCTTTTTATCCTTTTATGTTGTGAATTATTGTCCATCATAAAATGTGAGTCTTTAAAGATGATAGAAATAAGTGTTTTACCCCATTTTATTGCCCAGGGGTTTCTCTCTACCACTCCAGTATCTAGTGCTTGATCAGTGTTAGTTGAGGTAGAAAAAAGGAAAAAGAAAAGAGGCAAGAAGTATAGTTCCTCTATTTATGAAGGGGAAATTAATAATTACTACTTGGTAATTAGGAGATTGTTGCAACTACTAAGCTGCTAAGACATACTAACTATCATTATAGGAAAACATGTTTTAAGCTATAGTATGTTTCTATTTGATTAATAATAATATCATGGATTTATATGCTCAGAAATTGTTTAGCCAAGCTTCTCTCTTCATACAGAACTGCATCCAGTTCATCATGAGAAAACGGAAACTACTTTAGCACTAGAAAAAGGGAGATTTTTTTTTCCGAGAGAAAGCATGGCAAGCCCAAAACCTGAATAGACTCTCATTGCTGAGGTGCTACTAGGAAGATATCAATGGTGGACATGTGACCTCTATCAGGCCACTGTTAAAGCCACTCATTCCCCACCTTCCCCCCAGTCACAGGGATTTGTCTACCAGCCTGATTGCAGCAGTGCCAAAGGGCTATTGGGGAGATAATGGGAGGCAATTAAGCTAACAGGCAGGGAAACTTGGGACAATATGATTTGAGTTGGGAAAAGGGGAACTTAGGTAAATGGGTTTCAAAGTTGCCAATAGAAGAAAGCTGTCAAAAGAAAATTTTGACGTCTGTATAGACTTCTACGTGTCCTCATTTTTCACAGAACCATATAAAAATTTCTAAACCTATAATTTTACGTAATTATGAAAAACTACATTCCTTCCCCAAATCAGAACAAGGCAAGGATACCTAATCTCACAAATATTCAATATTACTGGAAATTATAGCCACTGCAATAAGACAATAAAAATGCACACAGGTTGGAAAGTAAGAATTAAAACTATCCCCACTTACATATTTCATTCTTATCTATATATAAATAAATAAAAATTAATTAATTAATTAACAAAACCATCAGAGCCTAGAACTAATAAGTGAGTTCAGTAAGATCAGAGGATACAGGACCAACACATAAACAATGAATTGTATTTCTATATGCACACAATGAATTTGTGGAAACTGAATTAAAAGTACACTATTATTCACAATTGCTTCAAGGAAAAGAGAATAGATAAAACATGTACAGAACTTTTATACAAAAATTACAACATAATAAGAAATAATAAAAACTAAATAAATGGAGAGACATGCCATGCCTATGGATTAAAAGGTTCAACATAATAAAGATATCATTCTTTCCTAATTGATCTATAAGTTTAATAAAATTACTAATAAAATCTCAGCAAGAATTTTTGTCAACATAGATAAGCTTACTCTAAAATTTATATGAAAAGGCACTGCCCCCAAATAGCTAAAACAACAATAATAAAAAATAAGTGAAAAGAGTCTCTCTACCCTATAAGAGGGAGGCTTACTCTATAGCTACAGAACTTAAGACAGTGTGAGATTGGTAGAGAGAGACACACATTAAGCTATGGAACAGAATAGAGAAACCATAAATAAAGTCACACAAATATGTCCAACTGATTTTTTTTAACCATTTAAACCATTTTTAAGTGTATGATCCACTAATGTTGACTATATTCACATTGTCATAAAACAGATCTCTAGAAAATTTTTATCATGCAAGACTAAAACTATATATATTGAGCAATTCCACATTTCCCCATCCCAACAGCTCATGGCAATGATAATTCTACTTTTTGTTTCTTTGAGTTTGATTACTTTAGATACCTAATATAAGCAGAATTATACAGTATACTTTTTGTGACTGGCTTATTTTACTTAGCAAAATGCCTTCAAGATTCATCCATATTGTAGCAAATGATGGGATTTCCTTCTTTCGTAAGGCTGAACAATATTCCTTTGGATGTATATACCTCATTTTCTTTGTCCATATAGCCATCAGTGTACATTTGGGTTGCTTCTATTTCTTGGCTGTTGTGAATAATTCTACAGCAAACGTGAGTGTGTAAATAGCTCAAAGATACCCTACTTTCAATTATTTTGGATATATACCCAGAAGAGGGATTACTGAATTATATGGTAATTGTATTTCTAATTTTTTAAAGAAACTCTATACTGATTTTCACAGCAGCTGCACCATTTTACATTCCTACCAACAGTACACACGGGTTCTTGTTTCCCCATACCCACACTTGTTATTTTCTGGTTTTTGATAGTAGTCACACTAATAAGTGTGGCGTAATATCCCACAGTAGTTTTGATTTGCATTTCTCCAATGATTAAGTGATATTGAGCATCTTTTCATATGTTTCTGGGCCATTTGTATAACTTCTTTGGAGAAATATGTGTTTAAGTCCTTCATCCATTTGTTAATTGTTTTTGTTGCTGTTAAGTTGTTCAAGTCCTTTTTATATTCTGGATATCAACCTGTTATCAGATAAATGATTTTCAAATATTTTCTTCTACCCTTTAGGTTGCCTTTTCACTCTGTCATTGTTTCCTTTGATGTGCAGATGATTTTAAGTTTGATGTAGTACCACTTGCCTATTGTTGCTTTTCTTGCTTGTTCATTTGGTGTCACATCCAAAAAACCATTGCCAAATCCAATGCCATGAAGTTTTCCCCTACGTTTTCTTCTAGGTGTTTTACAGTTTTAGAACTTATATTTAGTTCTTTAATCCATTTTGAGTTAGTTTTTGTATATGATAGCACGCAATGGTCCCACTTCGTTCTTTTCCATGTGAATATCCAGTTTTCTCAAGACCATTTGTTGAAGACACTGTTCATTCCCTAATGTGTAACCTTGAAATATTTGCCCAAGATTATCTAACTATATGTATGAGGGTTTACTTCTAACCTTTCTCTTCTGCTCCATTGATCTATATGTATATCTTTATGCCACTATTACAGTTTTAATTACTGTAGCTTTATAATATATTTTAAAATTGGGAAGTATGATGCTTACAACTTTCTTTTTCTTTTTCAAGATTATTTTGACTATTTGGTGTTCCTTGAAATTCCATTTGAATTGTAGCACAATTTTTTCTATTTCTGCAAAAAAAAAAAAAAAAAAAGCCATTGGGATTTTTATAGGAAATGCATTGAATCTGTAGTATTCACTTTGGGTAGTATGGACATTTTAACTGTATTGAGTCTTCTAATCTTTAAGCACAGAATGCCTTTCCATTTATTTGTGTCTTCTTTAATTTTGTTCAGCAATGTTTTGTAGTTTTCAGTGTACAAGTTTTTCAACTTCTTAAGTTTGTTTCTAAGTATTTTGGGATGTTATTGTAAATAGGATTGTTATTTAAATTTTCTTTTCAGATTGTTCATTGTTAGTGTATTAAAATGTAACTGATTTTTGTATGTTAATTTTGTGTCCTTTGCTGAATTTATTAATTCTAATATGATTTTTCCCAGAATCTTTAGGATTTTCTGCATATAAAATCATGTCAGCTACAGGCAGAGATCATTTTACTACTTTTTCAGTTTTGGTATTCTTTATTTCTTTTTATCACCAAATTGCTTTGGCTAGAACTTTGAATACTACGTTGATTAGAAGTGGAAGAGTCGGGATCCTTACCTTGATCCTTACGTTAGAGAAAAAGCTTTCAGCTTTTTGTCATTGAATATGATGCTAGCTACAGGGTTTCATACATGGCTTTTGCAGTGTTGAGGAGGTTTTCTTATATTCTTAGTTTGCTGAGTGTTTTCTTATCATACAATGAGGCTGAATTTTGTCAAATGCGTTTTCTGCATCAGTTGAGATGATCATACGGTTTTTGGTCCTTCATTCTGTTAATGTTGTCTCTTATGTTGATTGATTTTTATATGTTGAAACACCCTTGCATTCTAAGAGTAAATCCTATTTGTTAGTTGTATATAATTCTTTTAATGTGTTATTGAATTTCAGTAGAGTTTTTGCATCATTATTCATCGGAGATATTGGTCTGTATTTTATTTTCTTGTAGTATCTTTGTCAGGCTTTGGTATCAGGATCAGAGTAGTGCTGGTCTCATAAAATGAAATTGGAAGTGTTCCCTCATTTTCAAATTTTTGGAAGTGTTTGAGGAGAATTGGTGTTAATCCTTCTTTAAATGTTTGGTAGAATTATCTAGTGAAGTTGTCTGATTCTGGGCTTTTTGTTGCTCAGAGGTTTTTGATTACTGGTTCAGTTACCTTGCTAGGTCTGTTTATATTTTTTATTTCTTCATGAGTCAGTCTTGGTAAGTTATACATTTCTAGGAATTTATTCATTTCTTCAAAGCTATCCAATTTGTTGGCATATCATTGTTCATAGCAGTCTCTTAGGATCGTTTTACTATTTGTGTCATCAGTTTTAATGTCTCCTTTTTCACTTCTTACTTTAGGTATTTAAGTACTATTTCTTTCCTATTGTAGCTAAAAATTTGTCAATTTTGTTTATCTTTCAGAAAAAATAACTGTTGATTTTTTCTGTTGTTTTGATATATTTTATTTTGTTTATTTTCTATATTTCTATATTTTATTTTCTATATTTTATTTTGTTATGTTGAAGAGATATCTGTACTCCCATGTTCATTGCAGCATTATTTACAATAGCCAAGATATGGAATCAACTTGTCTCTTTCAACAGATGAGCAAATAAAGAAAATGTGGTATATATACACTACAGAATGCTACTAAGTTTTCAAAATAAATAAATTCTGTCATTTGCAACATGAGTAAACCTAGGGAACATTATGTTAAGCGAAATAAGCTAGGTGCAGAAAGACAAATACTTTATGATCTCACTTATATGTGGAATCATAGAAGAGAGAGTAAAGTGATGGTTACCAGAAACTGGGAATTGCAGAGATGTTGGTCAAATCACATAAAGTTTCAGTTAGACAGAAGGAATATGTTCAGGAGATCTACTGTATATCACAGGACTTATAGCCCATAAAAATATATTGCTAAGAGAGTAGATTTTAAGTGTTCTCACCACACACACACAGAATAAGTATGTGATGTAATGCATATGTCAACTAACTTGATTAGCCATTCCACAAGGCATACATATATGAAAACATCATGTTGTACATCATAAATATATACAATTTTCACTTGTCAGTTACATAAACAAGTAAGATTCTTTCTGTCTGACTTTTGACACTTTTGTTATATCTTGCTGTTGGCATCTTTGAGTTTATTTTATTTGAAATTTGTTGAGATACTTAAACTTTTATGCCAACTTTCTTCCTCAAATTTGAAACTTCTAGGCTATTACTTCTTCAAATAGACTTTCTGCTGATTTTTCTCTCTCTTCTTCTGAGATTGCCATAATGTATATTTTGGTCCACTTGATGGTGTCTCATATGTTCCTCAGACTCTTTTCACCTTTCTTCATTCTTTTTTTCTTTTTTATTACCTGCCTCAATAATTTTAAATAATCTATCTTCAAGTTCACTGATTTTTTTCTTCTGTTTTATCAAATCTATTGAACATCTTTAGTGAATTTATCAATTCATTTATTCTATTCTTCACTCCAGAATTTCAGCTGATTCTTTTTTACACTTTCTATCTCTTTGTTGATATTCCCATTTTGTTCATGCATCATTTTTTTCTGATTCGGGTAATTGTCTCTATGAGCTATCTTTTACTTCATTAAACATCCTTAAGATAGTTATTTTGAATTCTTTGTCAAGTAATAATAGATACCATTTCTTCAAGGCCAGTTTCTGAAGATCTAGTTTGCTCCTTTAATTGGGGTCTTATTTCTTGTTTCTTTGTATGCTTTGTGACCTTTTTTAAAATTTTGAGTATTTTTTTTTTAAAAAAGACCACCTCTCCCAGTCATTACTGACTGACTTCATTCAGGGAAGGTGTTCACCAGCCCGTGCAAATTGAGATTCTAGGGACTTCTCAAACCTTTTCTGGAGATATGTCTTATCTGGGCTTATGAAAGTAACTTCCCAGTTAAAAAGATTTTTCTCCATTTTTTTCCAGGAGTTCAACATCTGTTGCTCCCTGTGATGTCTTTGCATAATAACATTGTCTCTCTAATGCTTCAAAAAGCTGATTCATTCACCTTTGGGAACTTAGCAGCCCCAAGGGATCCAAACTCTGCCAGCTCTCATCAGGACTTTGTATCAGCTGAGACAGAAAGCAGCCCCTCAGATAGCTCCCCAAAAGTCAAAACATTGAATGCACATTTTATTCTTCTTTTTCCTTTCTAAGGGAGAAGCCACAAGTTGAGACTTTTCTTCCAATGAGACCACGATGTGCCAGCCAAGGAGAGGGGATATAGCAAGTAAATGCAACAAACCTTCTTACCTGCTTGGATGTAGTTTTTATTGGCTTTGTACCCACCTGGGGTCTGCAATCTGTTGAATGGTTTCTGGAGTTCTCAAAAAGGAATTGGGTCCACATATTGTTGTTTAGTTAGTATCTCAAGGTAGGAAAGAGAGACTAGAGCTTTCTACCATCACTCTGGTCAACTTTGTCAACATTTTAGCTCACTTAGGCTTAGGCTTTATCTCACTGACTGTTGTCTCTAACCTTCTGCCCAAATGACTTTTGACAAAGGTTAGAGAGCAACTTAGTGGAGTTTTCAACAAATATTCCTACAACAATTGAACATCTTTAGGGGTAAAAGAAGCCTTGCCGTAAACCTTACACTTGATTTAAAAATTAATAAGAATGAATCATGGATCTAAATGTAAAACTCCACAAAACTTTTAGAAAAAGAAAAAAAAAAACAAAAAAAACAGAAAATCTTCAGGATCTGGGCCTAGGCAAAGAGCTCTTAGACTTGATATCAAAAGCACAAATAATTGATAAATTAGACCTCCTCAAAATTTTGTTCTGCAAAAGATCCCATGAAAAGGAAAAATAGAAGCTACAGGTTGGAAGTAAGTATTTGCAAACTACATATCCTACGTAACTAATATCTACAATACGTAAAGAACTCTCAATACTCAACAGTTAAAAGCAAAAGACATAAAGATACATTTAACTGGAGAGAATATACAGATGGTAAAAAGGCACATGAAAAGATGTTCAACATCATTAACCACTAGAGAAATGCAAATTAAAACCTCAACGAGGTATCACTACATAACTATTAGAATGGCTAAAATAAAAAATAGTGAAACAACAAATACTGGTAAGGACGCAGAGAAACTAGACCACTCATACATTCCTGGTGGGAGTAGAAAATGGTATAACTACTCTGCAAAGTAATTTGGAAGTTTCTTATAAAATTAACATGCATTACCATATAACCCAGCAATTGCATGCTTGGTCATTTATTCCAGAGATACGAAAACTTGTTCACACAAAAACCTATACACAAATGTTTATGACAGCTTATTTTTAACAGATAAAAACTGGAAACACTTAAACATCTTTCAATGAATGTATGGTTAAACAGTGTTACATCATTATCCTCGAACACTATGCAGTAACAAAAAACAAACTATTGATATACACAATGGTCTGGATGAATCTCCAGAGAATTATGCTGAGTTTAAAAATCCAGTCTCCAAAGGTTACATACTATATGATTACATTTATAAAACATTTTTGAAATGACAAAATAATAAATGTAATACAGATTAGTGGTTGCCAGGGGTTAGGAGGTTAGGAGTGAGTGTCCTAATAAGAGGACAGAAAAAAGATTCTTGTAAAGGAATTGTTTTGTACTAATATCTTATCAATGTTAATATTCTGGTTGTGATTTTGTACTCTAACTTGCAAAATATTATTATTGGATAAACTCTGTAAAATTTTCAGAAGATATTTCTGTATTATTTCTTACACTATATGTGACTCTACCATTATTTCAAAATAAAAAGGCTACTTTAAAAAAATCACTAGGGAAGCAAGTATAGTAGTTGAGGGTTTCTATACACTGAATGCTTGTGTCATCCCCAAATTCATTTATTTAAACCTAATTCCTAATGTAATTGTATTCAGAGATGGAATCTTTGAAAGGTGATTTGGTCATGAATCCAGAGCCCTCATAAGTAGAATTAGGGCCATTATTAAAAAGACTCCAAAGAGTGCCCTGGTTTTTTCACCATACAAAGACACAGTCGGAAGACAGCCATCTATGAATCAGGAAGTGGGTTCTTACAAGGTATAGAATCTGCCAGTGTCTTGATCTTGGACTTCCCATCCTCTAGAACTATTTGAAACAAATTATTGTCTTTTATACACCACCGGTATTTTGTTTATAGCAGCCTGAATGGACTAAGACAAGAATAGAGAGCTTGTTGTCAGATGAAACAAATTTGCAGTCCCAATTCCATCATTAATAGCTGTTTCACTTTGGGCAATGTCTTAACTTCCCTGAAACTCTAATCCTTTGTCTATCAAATGGGGTTAATAATAGCATCTATCCCACAAGTGTATGGCAAGGACTCAATGAATTAAGGCATAGGAAGCCTTATCCCAGAGCTGGTCACATGGTAAGCACCCCATAGAACACTAGTCCTAATTATTATTGCACAGCTCCTCTCTCTCAATATGGTTCATAGTCAGCAAACATCATTTTAGGTTCACAGGAGAAATAACAAGAGATAAAAATTGGAAGACTGAGCTTTACATTGAAACCGTATAAAGATTTAGTGTAGAATATCTCAGATGCATACATTATAATGAGACACAAATGCATTTATTATTAAACTAAGCAACTTTGTGAACTAGAAACAAAACCACTGCCCAGGTTTATGTATCTTCTTTTTTATGAAACAAAGTTCCAATCAAACAGCCTGAGTGAAAGCTTGAATGAGCATTAAATGGAAACATAAAAGTGATGAAGATAATTCCTCACTAGTTTTCTCAATTGTTAATGATACTAAGCAAAATTAATTAAAGTATTTTTAAGATGACCTTTTCTCTTGCTTGCAAAAATTTTTTTGAGATACTCACACTTCTGTGAGAATTGAATTTTCCAGGTTTGTGTGTTGTGTGTTGCTTTCACTTGGGGAGAAATCTTTTCAAAATCAAGAGAGGATGTAATGGCATGTAGACCATCTTTTCTAGAACAGTAATGGAAAGAGATAAGACAAACAACTGAAGACTCTTAAAAAATGTAAATTTGTTCTAGCAATTATTTTTATCTTCTTTCCTACCAAACAGCTAACCATCAACCAAATAGACTGATCAGCAGTTTGCATGTTTATTCTGCTTGATTTATTCCATCAGTGTATCACCTATTGATAAAAAGAAGAGAAGAAACATTCTTGGTAAGGGTAAATTTTAAACTGTCTATAGTATCCAGATTATCTTGATAACATTTGTACTTTGAAGCATAATGAATTCCAGAATTTATGAAACCCAAATTAAACTATGAATTACAGAATAAAAGAGCACCACATAACATGGAGAATATTATTTTTTAATGAGATTCTAGTATTAGTGTAGATGAAGTTATTACCCTAGGGCAATGGAAAGAACATGGACATTAAAATTGACAAAATGTAGTCAAAACTCAAGCACTACCACTTACTAGCTGCATGACTTAAGGTATTACCAACCTAACTTGCCTTTTTTTTTTTTTTCCATTTGTGAAATTGGAGTTAAAGTAACTATCTAGCTGGTAGCTGTGGAATCAAGTGAGATCATGTGGATTATGTGACTACCTCGGTGCCTAGCTTACAGTAGGAGCTAATGTTAGTGTTAGGTCCTTTCCTTCTTCACCCTTGTATCTTTTGATTCTCTTGTGTTGTGGCTCATTATTATGCTCAAGTTATCCCCAGCTTTTGATAATGAAATTTATTCTCAAAGACTGTACCCTGACATTTCATAGTAATACTTAAGGAACATGTGATGTCTATCAAGCATAGATACTCCATTTCCAGGTTATTGTTGACAAGCAAATCCTTATGAATTAAATGCGACTCACACATACCAAAGCTGACATAATGTTCATTCTTTGGAATATTAATAAACAGAGAGGGATAGGTAAAGAAAATGGAAGTTGGAAAAGTGCTTATAATCACTGACAAGAGGTACTTGGTAGATCTGTGGGTTCATTCTCATGATCTTAAAGTAAATTATCTCCCCTATAAGCTTAAGCAAAATTTCCTAATGAAGTGAAGCTCAAAAGTCTACTTTTAACATAGTTTCAGCCATCAAGAAATTCAAAATAATGGGAGCAGTAAAGTGGTTGTCTCCTTGAAAGAGAGAAGGGAAGTAGTAGCTATAGATCAAGAAGCAAGAATCTGGGTTTAAGCCAAGGTTGGAAGCTCTGCTGATTCCTTATCCATTTTGCCCTCACTTTTGTATTTTTTTATGATTGGATAGAAGCAAAATATCATTTTAGATGTATTCTGATATACAACCAAACACTAATAATGTGCATGACACAGTACAGAGTCAGAAAACTCTAATCCATTTATAAGTTTCTGGTTGTTTGTTCATCACAGTGTATATGGTAGATTTGTTCCAATAATGACTTTCAATGAATGACATATCTCTATGTCCCCACCTCTTTGCAATGTGACTTGCCATTCCTCTCATCAAGGGTTAGTCTGTTTCCCCATTATTTGAAACTGAGCTGGCCTTGTGACTTGCTTTGACCAATAGAAAGTGGTGAAATTATTGTTTGTGACTTCCAGGGCCAAGTTTGAAGATGCTTTCCAGCTTCTGCTTTGATTTTCTTGGAACACTTTTGCTGTCATGTAAAGACGTATTTTCATATGGAAAATGAAATATGCACATTGAGTATGATTCTCAGCATTACGTTTGACAAAACTGAAAACATTTGGAAGTCTCTTAAGGGATCTTGGTATCAAGAGATTTCCCACCTGACTGAAATTTTGCATATTAAATTACACTCAAAGTATTTTGCATCTTCACTGAGTAAAGCAAAAAGTGGAAGAGTACTATTCTTATTGCAAACTCAAAGATACTAGATGAATATAAAATTCAAGTATTAAATACTCACATATAACCTGCTGCTTAAATACCTTTTTGTGATCCTCACTTGGGTATTCAAGGATGCTTCTGCCAGTTCCAAATATGAATTCACATGTAGCTCTGGGCTTCAAAGAATGAAATAAAACAATAATTTCAATTTTATAAGTCCTTGGAGTGAAAACAACTGAGATGTAGCTTTTCTTTGGCTGTTGTGTGTTCCAATCCCTGCAGGCCAATTACGTTCTTTCAAAGCCCCAGCAAGGGCTTGAAGGTTAATTAAAATGTGTGAGTTTTTTAAAAAGAAGAAAAACCAAACTGAGAATAATATATAGTGCACATACTCCACAAGCTGCCTTGGAATCAACATTTAATTAACCAGCAGTGAGCTGCAGCACCTGTTTTTTTCTCCATTTCTGTACAAACACTGTGGGTGCAAGCACCAAAGTCTCCATAGCTGATGTTTGCAAAGACTCCTCTCAGTCTATTTCCTCCCCTTAGAGAGGACTCTGCTTTTTGGTGACTTTATCATTGCACCATCCTAATACTTTCTCCGATAAATAGATTCTTCCCCACTGTCCCTCCTCCAAAACTCCAAAGAAAATTTTTTCTTATACCTCCTATCAACCCTCCACACACAACTCACCCATATATGCTCTGCTTTTCGTGGTTGCAGCTACTTGGTAAATTACCGAACGGCCTGTGATATGCTAACCGTCTCTGGAAAGACCTGCATTTTAACTGAAGGTCCCATAGGATTGTAAAGTCCACCAGTAGCAAGTGTGGCAGCCAGCCTCAAAGATGACCCCATTGACTTCTGCTTTCTGATATTCACACCTTTGTAAAATCCCTTCCTGAATTTTATGAGGGTTTATCTGGGTAGTCAATGACATGACAGAAATAATGGTGTCTCACTTCCAAGATTAGGGTTTTTTAAAATTCCATTTTATCCCCCTCCCCTGCCCCCCACACCCCCTTGTTACTTGCTACGTGCTCTGGGGAAAGCCATACTTCTGGTAGGTCTATGGAGAAGCCTCCACAGCAAAGAACTGAAATTCAAGTGCATAATCTTGGAAATAGTTCCTTCAGCTCATTAAGCCTTCAAAGACTACAGACTTGATCAATTCTTTGGCTGCGGCTTCATGAGAGTTTCTAATCCAGAGCTACCCAGTTGAGTCCCTCCCAGATTCATAACCTACAGAAACTGTGAAATAAACATTTTGCTGTTTTAAGCCACTAAATTTTGAGGTAACTTGTTATACAGCAATAGATAACTAATATAGAAAGTTTGGGTCTTTCCCACATGATGGAGCAATTTAGCAGCTCACTGAGGTGACCTGATGCAGTAGAGCAAGCTGTGCCCTCTTTTCTGGGTGATTCTAGTAAGGAAAGAGAAGGAAAGCAGGCATTTAAGGAAATGTACCACATGGTGTGTGGGGACCAACAGGAAAGTGTTGCTGGGCAGACTCATCTAGGACTGGAGAAGGGAAAGGAAGGTTGAATGTTCAGGGGTCCAGGGATTTTCCCTTATAAGGTTTGACTTTGAAGCCTCCTCTTTTCCACCCTTTCTCTCTTCCTCAAGCCTCAGCCACTCTCAGGCTGTAGATAGACCAAGTGTTGCTGTCAATCTGTTTAAGATTGCCCGTCTCATGTAATCTCTGCTAAGGTGTACGTCTCTTTTCTTTCTCTGAAGGTATTCTTAAAGGTCCAACAAGATAACAAATAAATCCCGTGGTGCTCTTGGACTTGGTCAAGACCACAGTAGATGCCCTAGTGTTTGTGTTTGAGAAACAATTTGCTACAGTTTGAAAAGCATGTTTTGGCACCAGATGCCTCTGAGTCCTCTGCAACTTAATAGCAGTGTTAGGTGGGTTCTTCTGAACCTTAGTTTACTCATCTATAACACGGGAATAATATCTGGCTCATTAGCTTGTTAAGTTCATTAAGTGGTACAATATACATATATCTCCAAAGACAGTTTCTGGCATCCAGAAAAAGCTCGCCAAATACCAGTATACTTTCCTTCTATTCTCCCATCTGAGTTATTCAAAGCAACACTAATAATTCACAGAGATTTAGATCAAGGTTGGCCGGGTGCAGTGGCTCATGTCTGTAATCCCAGCACTTTGGGAGGCAGAGGCGGGCAGATCACTTGAGGTCGGGAGTTTGAGACCAGACTGACCAACATGGAGAAACTCCGTCTCTACTAAAAACACAAAATTAGCCGGGCGTGGTGGCGCATGCCTGTAATCCCAGCTACTCGGGAGGCTGAGGCAGGAGAATTGCCTGAACTTGGGAGGCAGAGGTTGCGATGAGCCAAGATCACACCACTGCACTCCAGCCTGGGAAACAAGAGTGAAACTCCATCTCAAAAAAGAAAGAAAGAAAGAAAAAAAGAACTTCAAGGTTTACTGTGTGATTCAAGAGGGAGTAAAGATATGTTATGACCCATTTGTATGTGCAGTAACTTGCAAAGAAAGAGGAAATCAATTTTATATCCCAACTTGTATGTTACTTGTGCTCTACCACCAGATAGTACTTAAAATATATACGGTTCAAATAAGTCTATACAAGTTATGTAAGTCACAGATGAAGCATGGATGGATTTTTAACTGTTACTTTTGTAACAAGAATAATCTCTATTAAAAAGACTTAGAGGTGAAAGGCAACTCAAAGTCTTGACCATCTTTTAGAGACAGATGGTAAATAAATGCCTAGATTCAAATCCCAGTTCTGCCCCTAATGAACTATATGACCTTGGGCAACAAACTCTCTGAACCTCAGTCCCTTTACCTCTAAAATGGGAATAATGCTCATACCTGACTTCAAGGGTTGTTGTGAGAATTAGATAGATAGATGATAGATAGATAGATAGATAGATAGATAGATAGATAGATAGACAGATATGTAAATTGCTTATACCAATGCCTGACAATGACTAAATGTAAGAAGTCACTTTTAAGTGTCCCTTGAGCTCTAGGTTGAAATTTTAGAGACAGGGAATTCAGGGCCCTAAAAGACAGACCTTTTATTGTTGGACAATGCCAGTGCTGCCCTGTGGGTCAAAATAAAGCAAGGCTACTCTTTATACAGCAAGGCAGACCTCCTGATAATCAGGAGCAACTAGGTCCTTTCTGTCTTGTGCCTCTTATCGTGAAGGGTTTCTAGATCCTCCATTCTCTGGCTGCTCTCCTCTAGTTGCTCCCGGTTTGCCAATGATCTTTCTGGTGTGTTGCATGCAGAATTAATGCAGTGCTCCAGATGTGACAGGGTAAAATGGGACTAGGGTTTCCACTAACAAGGAATAACTTGTACTTTAGTAACACTCTCTCAATGCGTTCATTTTGTTGTTGTTGTCTTGTTTGCTTATATATAAGGTTATAAGATTAAGCTTATTTTGTACTGAATGTAGGTGTTTGTCTCTTGAGTTTTACCTTATTGGTTTGATTTCAGCCTTCTGTCCATTCTATCTTACTAACAGCACTTTGAATTCTATTTTTCCCAATTTTGTGTCAGCCACAAAGCTACAAACCAGACAAGTTTTCACTCAAGTCATGGGGAAAATAACATTTTCTTAAATTGCTGATAGTGGCTGGGAGTGAAGGGGAGCCAGGAATTGCTCTATCTCAGTGAATTGAAGAGAATGAGGGTGTTGGGCATTTTTGAACCCAACTATCCGTGTATGATGTGGCCCAGAGTGATATAATCTCTATAAGCCAAGAAACACCGTTGATCAATAGCAAAATGAATGAATGAATAAATTGTTAGGAAGGCGCTTGGAGGAAGAAATACTCAGGCTAAAATTTACACAGAGCTAGGAATGACCAGTATCAGATACTCCTTGAGAAATGTTTTATGGGAAGAAGGTGACTTGATTCCTTAACAGGGCAGGGGGAAAAACGTCATACAAAAGAAGATAACTGAAAACATTCAATAGAAGTTTTAGTTATTTCACAATTCACTGGGCTCTACTAATACAAGCAAGACTTTTCTAGAAACCTTGGAAGTTTATTATTATTTTATTAATTATTATTATTATTATTATTTTGAGACAGAGTCTTTCTCTGTCGCCCACGCTGGAGTGCAGTGGCGCGATGTTGGCTAACTGCAAGCTCCGCCTCCTGGGTTCATGCCATCCCCCTGCCTCAGCCTCCGGAGAAGCTGGGACTATAGGCGCCTGCCACCGCGCCCGGTTAATTTTTTGTATTTTTAGTAGAGACGGGGTTTCACCATGTTAGCCAGGATGGTCTCAATCTCCTGACCTCACGATCTGCCCGCCTTGGCCTCCCAAAGTGCTGGGATTACAGGCGTGAGCCACCGCGCCCGGCCAGGCTTTTAAAAAAAATTCATAATAGATATAGACATCAGGTCACATAATTTAGGTCTTCTGTGTATGCAGATAACTATGTTGATGTAAAATGCATAGATTTTTTTTTTCCTTAAGGAATTTGCTTTAGAAGTAAAGACAGGGAATGAATACATATAAGTAGAACACAGGAGTATCAAACACAAGAAGCAGCTATGGGAGACAAAAAGAAAGAAAAATGGAAAGAAAACCAAAATATTATTGAGAGTGCATTGTGTACTGAGTACTTTCCATATATGATCTCTTTTATTCTTCTGCAAGATTTTTCAGTGTAAATAACCCATGTTTTTAATAGAGGCCAAAACTGATGCTAATGAGTTTAAATAATTTTCTCAAGGCACACAGGTAATAAGAAGCTGAATATGACTCAAACCACGTTTGGCTGTCTCCAAATCCTACACTCCTTTAATGCAACACATTGTCTCTTTGGTTTATAGTCTATTTGGGGAGAATAGAGATATATATATGTAAACTGAACAAAACAAATTATACCAGAGAAAATTGAATGGACAAATTGATGATTCATAATATTGATAATCTCATAATATAGACTGAAAATGGTTTTGGAGTTCAAAAGCAAAGAAAACCAAAGAGGTCTAGAGATGTCAGAGAAGGTAGCTTTGCAGAAAAATTGACCATGTTTTGTTAAGCCTTGAAGGATGGGGATGGAATTTGACTGGGGGTCAGGGGCTAAGAAAGCATAGGCCATTTTAGGAAGAAAAGAATAGTAATTTCTTAAGAAAATTTGTTAAGACCTAATATGAAGCATGATACAGAATGTAAAGGATAAAGAAGTATAATGGTGTAACCACTGGAAAGGGTGAAAGGAAATAAGAGAGAAAGATGCTTTTAGGTGAAAGACAATAAATTATTTTTTTAATTGTTGAATCTAGGGTAACAGTGAATCGTACAAACTAAAGTATCAGTAAAATAAACACAATAAAGTTGATGAGAAAATAGGGCTTGGGGTAGAGACCTGAGAGGTACTTCAACATTGAGATACTAATTGAATTTAAGGATCTTATTGATAAAGATAGGAGCATAGGACAAGACACAGAGTATTGCTGAAAATTCAGTTTCATAATTAAAGGATCTAGTGAAAGGTCATCAGAAACCTAGGAAGAGACTCAGAATGATGCAGAGACACAAAAGCCAAAGTAGAAGAGTGTGTCAGATGTGACAGACTGAAGGAATGGCTTCAACTCTCCACCACTACCTACATCTACACTTTGACCATGACAATGGTTGTAGTGCTTCAACCTTAAACTTTGGGTTTATCCGTATGACTTGTTTTGATCAATATCATGTGTAAAGAAGTGATTGTGCTAGCTCTATGCCTAGCCTTGTGAGGCTTTACATGTTTCCACTCAGCTTTTGTATCTCTACCATTTCAACGAGAATAACATGCCCCAGCTTGCTTGTTGGTCATAAAAAGTGGACGTGCAGAAGAGCCTCCCTGGATGGCATTAACGTAAAGCAAAGCCACCCAGCCATGAGCTGAAGCAAGAGCCACCACAGAAATGTATCCTATGTCAAGCAAATCCCAAGCAACCTACAAAAGGAGAGAGTAGTAATGTGTGGTTGCTGTTTCATGTCACTGAGTTTAAGGTTGGTGTGCAATACAGTTACACTAAGCCTTAGGGTAGTCGACTGTGGCAAATATGTCAGAAATGACATATAGAAAAGACTATTAAGTTTGTAAATAGGATAGTCACTATAGAGCTTAGAGAATGAATGATGGTGTTTTAGGAAAGTAGCAAGTGCAAAAACTAGATTTCAAAGAATTCAGCACAGCAGAAGTGTCCAAGAAATAAAGTCATAAAAAGAGATTACATCGTTGAGAAACCTTGAGGTTAAAATAAACAAGAACATGGTTAGTATCATATACTATTGGAAGTGTCTTAACGTAGAGGAAGCAGTCTTTGTGGGGGAGGTGAATGGCTTAGGGAGGCTAATGATGGTATAGCAGAGAAGGGTCCTCAGAAATCAAATAGGAATAGAATACAACACAGAGAATAAAATCAGTGACTTCTGCAATCACCAAGGCAATATAATAAAGAAACTGAAGTCAGGTAGTGTCAATAGGCCTCATTTCATGAAGGAGGTTTTTTTTTCAGGAGAAGTATCCAACTCTGTTGATTGCCAATTACAAAAGTGTAAAAGAGTATCATATGCTTGTCTGAAATTTCTGTTGTCCTTACATTGAATAGGACCCTGAAGAATCAAATTTGTAATCAAGACATGCATTCAAAGAGTTATAACGCAGTTTTTGTGATGAGAGAAGGAAATTGACATGCTCTATAAAATTCAAGTCCATTGCTTTGATTTTAGGATATTTCTAAGTGAGTAATCATAATTTCAAATGGGAAAGTGAAAGGTCAAGTTGGTCACTATGTGAGGAAAGACGTGTTGTGCTGGTACGGTGGGAGGAAGTATGGTGCACAGATGTTGTTTGCTGTTTCTGGGCCACTCCAGGCTAACTAGAGTGCTGCAAACTTGATGTTTCTATTACCTGGAAGTTCAAGAGATTTTCTTTTGTTGAACTAACTCACAATTTCCAGTCAAATATATGGGCAGTGTCTGTCTGGGAGCCCTTTAACATGACATAACAGGACTATGGAAAATGCCTATGAGCAATTTATAGATGAGGCTGGTTCTATTTTTGAACACTGGTTTCCAGTGATGTGCCTCAAATGTATTACAGCTGTCTGTGCAAAATGGAATGGGAGCCGCCTTCCTAAGATGTATTCTCAGCAGGGCTGCTGCTGACTCACCAGGAGACAGAGTGAGCCCCACATCAACCATGCCATCATTGGCAAGTTCTTCTGCCTCATTTCCTCTCTAATAGCAAGTCAGGATAATATTTACTTTGTCTGCTCTGTTCCCAGTGGGGTATTATGAAACCTGCCCCATGGTTCAGCACCCCTTCCTGCCTACATACCTCAGGCTGTATCTAGATCATCAGTGAAAATTGGAGACTCAGATGTATGGTGCCACTGGCCCACTGGCTTCAGCCACACCTGTAAGCTGAAACCTGGGTTTATGTATCCCCAGAGCATGGTCAGGTGGGAAGAGCATACTTGTGTTTTAGGAAAGTAGCAAGTGCAAAAACTAGATTTCAAAGAATTAAGCACAGCAGAAGTGTCCAAGAAATAAAGTCATAAAAAGAGATCACATCATTGAGAAACCTTGAGGTTAAAATAAACAAGAACATGGTTAGTATCATATACTATTGGAAATGTCTTAATGTATGGGAATGTAACGTAAGGGAATGGGAGAGAGTGTGGGAGAGTGAAGGAATCATCTCTAAGGAGTTCCAGTAAAGAAAATACAAATACATTCTGCAATTGAAAGAGATGAGAATTCAGCAATCTTGCATACTCCTAGACAGTTATTTCTAGAGGCACATTTGGAAGTATTACTTGGGGCAGGAGAGAGGAGTGCAGGATGGATCTTATGATGTTAGGTAGAATAACCCTAGGTCCCCCAGGATGAGATTTAAAATTTTTCCTTTGCAGATGTCAGATAGCTGATAACTGGCATGAATAAACTATATAAATCATAAAATGAGAGTAGTTTCCTAATCAATGAATAAATAATCTGTGCTGGATATTGCCTGTTAAAAATCAGAACCACTCCATCCTTCTAAGCTCTGCTCTATAGTGCAGGGTTGAGAAGCTCAAAAACTGCAGTTCCCATATTCCTTTGGGAATCTAACTGTAGAGCCCAGTCAGAATTGGGCAACGAGAAGCCCTTGTTTGAGATTTGGGGGATAGAAAATAAGAGCTTTGTTTCCTAAGCTGTAGATCAGCGTGTAGATATCAGCAGATGGCAGGTGTGGTAAGGATTTTACCCGAGACTGTCAGGCATTCTCCTGGGAGTCACCCACTTCTCCACACAGGAGTCAGCTGAGAGCACTGATGACAGCTTCCTAAAGCCTATTCTTCCAGGTTTCCTGGAAGCAACCTTTCTTACCTTTGCTCCCCCAGCCTCTCAAAGTAAATCTCCAATTGTGCTGGAGTTTAATTTCCTTGATTAAACTTCTTCTTACTTTAAATACCTAGAGTAACTTCTGTTTTACTGACCAAGCTCTGACTGATAATCTATATGCTTCTGATTTTAAAATGTTTATAAATATTAGAATATCCTGGTTCTTGCCCCAAACTAAGTACCAGCAAGCCACATACTCATCTGGGTTGAAAAAGCACAGTTCATGCTCATGAATTCATGAGTACTATGCATTCATTCATGCAAATAATATTTATTGAATGCCTCCTAGTGCCGGTGCTGTTTTAGCATTAGAAGGAGCTTACATTCTAGAGAAATATGATGCCTCAGATGGTGATGGGTACTATGGTTTATAAGGCGAAGTAAAGGGGACATGGTGCTGTGGGGAGGGGGTTCTTTGAGAAAGGCCTCATTGATGAGGTGATATTTGAGCAGAGATCTGAAAGAAATGAGATAGTCATGGAACTGTCTGGAACACGAGTTTTCCCTCAGTGTAAAGTCTTCGAGCCATGAACGTGCATAGCCTGAGTGAGGAAACAATATGCCTGGAGCAGAGTGAGCAATAGGGAGGAGGGAAAGAGATTGGGTCAGAAAGGTGACAAGGTCTTACAGACCACGAGAAGGATTCTGGCTTTTACTGTAAGTGAGATGGAAACTGCTTCCTTCACTGCATAGTTTCAAGTATGTATTGCTTTTGTATGAAGAAGACAACAAACTAAAAGACACCTGCATTTTAGAAAAATAGAGGTTGCCGGGAGTGGTTGGCTCAAGCCTGTAATCCCAGCACTTTGGGAGGCTGAGACGGGCGGATCACAAGGTCAGGAGATCGAGACCATCCTGGCTAACATGGTGAAACGCCGTCTCTACTAAAAAATACAAAAAAACTAGCCGGGCGAGGTGGCGGGCGCCTGTAGTCCCAGCTACTCGGGAAGCTGAGGCAGGAGGATGGTGTAAACCCTGTAGACGGAGCTTACAGTGAGCTGAGATCCGGCCACTGCACTCCAGCCTGGGTGACAGAGCGAGACTCCGTCTCAAAAAAAAAAAAAAAAAAAAAGAAAAGAAAAAAGAAAAAGAAAAATAGAGGTTGAGAAAACGTAGATATTGCATTCTATCCTCAAAACTACACTGCACCATGGTTCCCACTGGTCAACGATTCCTCAAACATAATCCTATCAGCTTCTTGGTTTTTAGTTGAAAATCCCAGTTTTTACCATCCTAACAATCTGGCTTTTAAAATGATTATAAAGGAATTCCCCAGCTAACCTTTTCCATAATTTTCTGCAAACTGCAAAATAAAGGCTGAGTTCCTTGGAGGGGTATAAGATAACGTTGGATTTAAGGAGAGACAGGAGGCTGAAAAATAATAATAACTTAATGCTAAGAGAGAAACACATGTAATTTGGCTGAGATGACTTCCGCGGGAAGAGTGCCCACTTGATATTACAATGTCTCACTGGAGGGAGCTGCGGCACAAGTAGCACCATGAAAGTTTTTCATAGTTGCACTCCACATTCCACTGTGTTGAAGAAGACATCAAGAGGCACTCATCCTTTGGAAGAGTTCATTTCAGTTCTTAAGGGCTAATCACAAATACTACACAAAGACTTGTCCAAGCTCAGGGACTCCAAGCAAACCGCCTGAAACAAGCAACCGAAAGCCAAATGGGTATTGGAAGAAAATGATGGAGGCGTTGGGGGAGGAAGAAAAGGGGAGGGGAGGAGAAGCAGCAAAGAAAAAGAAACAGAATATTTTCTGTCCTAGGCAATACTCAGCATCTATTGTGAGGGGGTGAAGGGAATCCCTCAACAAAACACTGGAAAACAAAGAGAGAAAAATAGCTCAGTTTAATTAACTGAGCTTAGCTAGTAACACAAAGAGGAATTCTAGTTTGGCTTTGGAAACATTTTTAACTCAAAGAATGGAAGAGGCTATCAGAGCTCCTATTTGCTGTTTGGTTCAATCAGGCCCTTTCTCTCATAAACTCCTCACCTGAAGTTTCATTTGAGAAAATAACATAAATCCAGTAAAAAACAAAAGCCATCCAGCTCTATGTATACATGAGAATATTTTAAAATATCAATTGTACAGCCAGAATTCAGAGGGTTGTTAACATACAAATAATCACATTTTTAATAAAGGCATTCCTGTCTCTAATAGCTCACCACATCAAGACCCTCCTCCCCACCCCCAGCCTTTCTCCTCCAACACCACACACACACAAACACAATACACACCACACTTTTTTCACTCCACTATCCACTTTGGGTGTCACCTATTTACACATCCATACACATAAGGCTGTCTCTCTCATCTACTTCAGTACCGGACACGTGTCAAATGGGGTGTTCAACCTCAGGGCCATTATTCTGCTTCAGTTATTCTGTCCCTGGCATGTATATTAGTCAGTTTCTCCAGAGTGACAGAATCAATAGGATGGATAGCTATACAGATGAATGAATAGATAGATAGATAGATAGATAGATAGATAGATAGATAGATAGATAGATGAGAATAATAATAATGATGATGAAGATAGATGATAGATAGATAGATGATAGATACATGATAGAGATAGATAGATAGATAGATAGATAGATGATAGAAAGAGGGGATTTATCATGAGAAATCGACTCGCGAGATTATATAGGGTTGAGAAGTCCCTCGATGGGCTGTCTGCAAGCTGGAGACCTTGGGATGCCAGTAATGTGGCTCAGATCAAGTCCAAAAGCCTCAAAACTGAGAAAGCCAAAGGCCTGAGAACTCAGGGATACAAGTCCCAGAGTCCAAACACAGGAGGACCTAGATTTTCAATGTCCAAGTGATGGCAGTAGCTGCTTCAGATGGCTTGTTGCTGTCATCAGGCCAACTGCATCAGAGAGATGCAGTGGGGCTGCAGACTCCCTGGAGCTGGCAGGAGCCAGGGAAAAGTGGGAGCCCTGCCCCTTCCAGGTTGGGGTGGGAGCTCCCCAGGTGCCACTGCAACTGCCCAAATCATGGTTGTAGACCTGGGTCTCCCACTTCTCAGAGCCCAAGAAAAAGAGGCTGTAGCTGCCCAAGTTGTGGCTGCAGACCTGAGCCTCCCTGTGCTCTTGGGGGACCAGAGGCAGGCAGGGGCTGCCCCCCACAACCCACAGCTGCAGCCACTCAAACCATGGCATCCCGGCACTCTTAGGGGGCCTTGGAAGGCCCCCCTGCCCTCACAGGCTTTGAAGCACCTGCCCCCACTGCCTGGCTTCCCTCTGCTGTCAGTGCCTGCTCCCATCTCCAGGTGAGGGGCACCATGAGCAGCAGCAGGAGGTAGACAGATTCTTGGGTGGAAGGGGATGGGTCCCTGGTGAAGCCCCACCTTCAGGTCAAGGAGGGCCTGAAGGCTGAGGGCCAGGTTGTCTGTTGTGGGGACCAGAGTGGGAATTTGTGATGCCTTTTCCAGGCCCATCCATGGCCACCAATGGACCAATCAGCATGTGCCTCCTCCCTTCTGAGACCCATAAAAGCTCCGGGCTCAGCCAGAGAAGAGCAGATGATGGGCAGACCTGCTGCAGAGAGGAGTTACCCTCTCTGCTGATAGCAGGAGACATCAGGATGCCCAACAGCAGAGAGGAGCTACCCACTCCAGGGCCTCCTCTCTGCTAGGAGCTCAGGAGACGATGAGACGGATGGGATGGCTTGCCTGCAGACAGGAAAAAACCACCCCAGGGCCTCCTCTCTGCTGAGAGCTTCAGAGACCACATGACAACCTGCCTGCAGAGAAGAACTTCCTACTCCAGGGTCTCCTCTCTGCTATGAGCTGAACACTCATAGGGACACCCTGGCTGCAGAAAGGAGGTACCTCCTGCAGGTCTCCTGTGAGCTGTTCTGTTGTTTAATGAAGCTCCTCTTTATCTTCCTCACCCTCCACTTATCTGCATACTTAGTCACAGAACAAGAGCTCTCCAGACCTGCTGAATGGTTAAACTAAAAGAGCTATAACACAAACAAGGCTGAAACATGCCCCTTTCTCCCCACGTTGCAGGTGAAGAGAGAAGAGCCATGGCACCTCAGAGAGCCCAGATTTGGGAGCTTCCAGAGCCAGGACTGTGACTCCCTCTTTGGGATCCTGTGGTGCCTGGCATCTCTGAGATTCCAGGTTCCACTGCATTCCCCGGTGCCAGCCAAGGAAGCTGCTTGCAGTGTACCTGGTCCAGCTGCAACCTTGCAGAGAACCGGCAACCATGCTGGCACCTGGAGCTGCCCATTCAGCTGCAGCAGCTGGTGTGTCTGACTGTGCAGTGACCAGACTCCATGTTCACTCACACACCCCTCACGGCTGCATGCCTGGCTTGCCCTTGGCAGGTGTAGGATCCAGGCTGGTAGCATGAGCCAAATGCAGTTGCCAGACAGAGTGGGTGAAGTAAGCCCAAGGGACCTGAGCAAAACTCAGGCAAAGGTGCCACTGGCCAGAGATTTTAGGCCAGAAAACTGACACACCAAAGATCCCATAACACATGGGCAGGAGAATGATATGATAGTTCCAGGAGACAGAGAATGTGAATTCACCTTCCCTCTGCTGTTGTATCCTGTCTTGTCCCTAGCCAACTGCATGATGCTCACACACAATGAAGAAGAATGTTCCCCACTCAGTCCACCAACTCATATGCCAACCTCCTTTGGAAACAACCCCACAAATACACCCAGTTATCTAAGTATTCCTTAATCCAGTGAAGTTGACACGTAAAATTCACCATAGCAGCATGATTTGAGAAGCATTGAAAGCCTCCCTGCCCAAAACAACACATCTCAATTTTAGCTAGCCACATTTCAAGTACTTAATAGCCACCTGTGACTAGTGGCTTCAGTCTTGCTCTGTCTCACAAGATTGCTGTGTATAATATGATAACTTATGTGAACACATCCTATAAGCTCTGAAATGCTGCTATATGTACGGTACTCACAAATTCAATGATCATTTCAGTGTGACAGATGCTGTGTCAACTATCATGGGCCCTATTTCCCCATTCTACTTTCTCTCTGATGGTGAACTAAGAACAGGACACACACCCTGCCAATGCAGTTGTAGTTGCTGCTACATTTGTGGTCCCATGGAAAGAGCACAGGATATGGAATCAGTATGCACAGACGTGAGTTCTTGACCACATCCTCACTATACAACTTTGGGCAAGTCTTGTTTCACTTTTCAGCCTGTTTCCTTATCTGTAAAAAGGAAAACAATACCTCTTCTATGTATACCACAAAACTCCTGTGGAGATAAATGAATATCATATTGAGCAAGTAAATGATTATATATTATAAAATGCTAGGTATTGTCATTCTTGTATTCATTAAACTTAGCATACCCTCACATAATTATTGCTTGAGTACCAAGACCATAGATAATTTAAAAAACCTCAAAATTGTATTTTTAAAATTTAAAAATATATTTTAACTTTTATTTTAGGTTCACGGGTACCCGTGCATGTTTGTTATATAGGTAAATTCATGACTCGGGGGTTTGATATACAGATTATTTTGTCACTAAGTATAGTACCTAATAAGTTTTTTTTTTTTTGCCTGAACCTCTCCCTCCTCCCATCCTCCACCCTCAAGTTGGCCCTAGTGTCATTGTTCCCCTCTTTCTGTCCATGTGTTCTCATTATTCAGTTACTACTTATAAATGAGAACATGGGTATTTTCTTGTCTGTTCCTGTGTTAGTTTGCTAAGGATAATGGCCTCTAGTTCCATCCATGTTCCTGAAAAAGACATGATCTCATTCTTTGTTGTGGCTGCATAATATTCCATGGTGTATATATACCACATTTTCTTTATCCAGTCTACCATTGACAGGCATTTAGGTTGATTCCGTGTCTTTGTTACTGTAAAAAGAGGTGCAATAAACATGCATGTGTATGTGTCTTTGTGGCAGAATGATTTATATTCCTTTGAGAATATACCACAAAAACAACCCCATTAAAAAGTAGGCAAAGGCCATGAACATACACTTTTCAAAAGAAGACATACATGTGGCCAACAAGCATATAAAAAATGCTCAATATCAATCATTAGAGAAATGCAAATTGAAACCACAATGAGATACCATCTCACACCAGTCACAATGGGTATTAAAAAAGCCAAAAACTAACAGATGCTGGCAAGGTTGTGGAGAAAAGTGAATGCTTATACACTGTTGGTGGGAGTGTAAATTAGTTCAACCATTGTGGAAAGAAATGTGGTGATTCCTCAAAATTTTAAATATGTTTTCTATTCATTATCTTTTCTAACCCAGAACCACTTTCAAGGTTTGGTGTGCTGGGCTGTGCTCTCAGATGTGATACCCACAAGTGTCCCCTTTGCTGAAGAATGCATCGCTTTTGCAGGGAGTATGGGGAAAGTGGCCCAAGCAAACTCAGGTTAGAATGATGTTAAGAACATGGGTTTGAGTCAGAAATAACCAGCTGTGGATGTTTGTCCTGTTACTTACGCTCTGAGCTATTTTCCTTTTTGAACCTCAGTTCCCCATCTGTGAATAAAGCTACTGCCTGGCATTGTTATGAGGCTTACAGGAGAAAATCTAGTAAATACCTAGCACTATACTTGGCCCATAGTGCACCCTCATTAATCTGTAACTTTTTCTATCATCATCTTGGCATACCAGATGCCTGACACATCATGTTGGGAGAGTGAGAAAGCTTTTGGTTCCAGAGTGACCTGGCCATTTACCTAATTTGTTTTTTTGTGTGTGTGTGCAGAGGCTGTTGGCAGATTTGTTTAGTGGGGACAGTCTCTCAGTTGGCACTTAGCTTTATAACTTCTAGCCATTTAGTCACATCCTGCTGGACACTCATTATTTCTGAAGAGCTGGAGAAGCAGCTCACAAGACTGATGGCTCCTTCCAGTCTGGCACATTCTGTGGGGCCTCTCTCACAGCATTTGGCTTCTCAGGGAGAAACTTTCTCTTTGATAAGCTTGGGCAGATTGAGCCCTGCCTCACATGTTCTCACGTCTGGTATGCCCTCTGTGAGGTTATTTTAGCAATGACCATGATTCTGGGTGGATAGTTGTATGAGGTGTTTTAATCCCATCAGATCTCAAATGACTTTCCATAGCTCACCTATTGTGAGGGGCCTCTTCTAGGAATGATATTTTTCCAGAGCCAGACAGTGGGAGCACTGGAGGGAATGGCACAGGGCCAGAGCAATGACGTCTAGCAGATGTTTATCATTATGACCAACTGTGCCTTCAATGATAGAAGGTTGATCAACCTACCATCCCAGTTTGCCTGGCACTCAGGGGGTTGCTTGGGATGCAAGACTGTCATCAGAATATTGAGAAGCCCGTCCTCAGGGGCAGTAGGGTAGAGAAGCGCTTCCCAAACTTTAATGTGCATAAGAATCACCCAAGGACCTTGATAAAATGCAGATTCTGATGCAGAAGGTCTGAGGCGAGCCCTGAGATTATTCATGTCTAACAAGCTCCCAAAGTGAGCCACACTTTGGACAGTGCTGGTTTAGTGGACCTACATGAGGCTTTGGAAAAACCTGGGTTGGCATCCTAGCTGCAACTCTTCCAAGATATTATTCTCACTTTCCTTATTTGCTCCATCCTCCTGCCCATGAGGATCCAGTCACTTCCCACCAGGGCTCACTTCCAACATTGGGGATTATAATTTGATGAGATTTGGGTAGGGACACAGATTCAGGCTATATTAGAATGTCAAGAGTTTGGCCAAGCAAACATTTGCTGAGATTAGTATAGACAGAAGGAACGCAGATGCTGTAATTCATCAGGACAATGGGGAAAAAAAGACCCAGAACGCATTTCTGAGAACTTTGTGGCTGACACACCTATCACAGGCCCAGTGATCTAGGGTCTTGAGGGCAGAATGGTTTCAAGGAGGAGCCCACATTGCCTCTAGGGCCTTGAGACTCACTGCCCAGGGTCACCTGAAGTTTCTTCTCCACACATTCAGGAGGAGTTCCTTGGCCACCCCAACTATGGCTCACTGTAGGCCAGGTTTAGCTCAAGCTGATCCTTTAGATGGAGCAAGCATTAAACCTTGGTGACATCTACACAGTGCCAATTCTGCAGCTGTGCAAGAGCTGGGGTCCACCTCCACCTAGATTTGAAATTGATATCTCAGGGAGCCTGAGGGCATAGGCAGAGAACTGCCACAGGAGCAGGGCTACCACAGAGAGCCCCCAGTAGAGAAATTCTTAATGGAACCATGGGGGCAGGGCTGCTCTCAAGCTCCCAGACCTGTAGACCCAGCAGTGTGTAACCCCAGCCTGGGAGAGCCACAGGCACCAGACTCCAAAACCTGAGACCTGTGGCATAAGCTGTGTCCAGAAAAGCTGGCTGTCTAGGGTCTTGGGGGCCCAACTCTCACACCAGCATGTCTAGAAGACAAAATATGGGGTCAAAGAAGATTATTCTCAAGCCTTAAGGTTGCCCTGTTGGGTTTTGAATTTGGTCAGGATCCATCAATCCTTTCTTCTTTCCTATTTCACCTTCCTGAAATGGAAACGTCTCTCCTAAGCCTGTCCAACTATTGTATTTTAGAAGCGTGTAACTTGTTTGATTTCACAGGC
The DNA here is from genome assembly GCF_043159975.1 of Macaca nemestrina. Classification (NCBI taxonomy): domain Eukaryota; kingdom Metazoa; phylum Chordata; class Mammalia; order Primates; family Cercopithecidae; genus Macaca; species Macaca nemestrina. The sequence goes on from NC_092126.1 coordinate 172,437,376, forward strand.
TCATAGTTGAAGAGAAATTTGCCTTAGGACGAATTATACCTTGGTTTCATACATATCTGATTCAGATAAAATGTAATTGAGACTTTAGACTTGAACTTTAAAGTTGATGCTGGAATAAGTTAACAGTTTTGGGGCTATTGAGATGGAGTGAATGTATTTTATAAGAGGGAAGGATGTGAACTATGGGAGGCCAAGAATGGAATACTATGGTGTAAATGTTTGTGCCCCCTTCAGAATCTATGTGGAAACTTAATCACTTAATCCCTAATGCCACAGAGTTAAGAAGTGGGACCTTTAGGAGGTGATTAGGCCTTGAGGGTTTTGTCCTCATAAATGGGATTAGTGCTTTATAACAGGGTTGGAGGGAACTAGCTAGGACTTTTTTCCTTCCACCCTTCCACCATTTGAGTACACAGCATTAGTCCCCTCTGGAGGACACCTGAAAATCAAAACTAAAATGCTAAGCTCCACAACTTATTGAATGGACCTCCCTCTTGGCCAAGGGGATCCCCAAGAAACCTGAAAAACTAGTTCAATCCATGCCTGGAAGTGGGGATTGGATATGCCCCATTATTTTCTCCTCCCCATGGAGTTTAGGCACAACTGACTAGCATCAACTTTAAAACAGAGATCTTAAGACTAACAAAGCAGGTTCTTTGTAGAGTAAACATATGAAATTCCAGCTTGACTTTCGTATAGCATTGCATGACAGATAGTAGGCCCTGAAGTAAATCAGAGTATTTTACCCTAAAATATATTCTGTTGACGTATTTTGAAATGGCCCTGCAAAGCTGTCTCTTGTGGGAGAAATTTGCGTCCTGTAGAGAATTGCCTCCTCTTGCTAGGTCTTTTCCAGAGAGTCTGGCACCTTTTAACGTCCAGTAAGTGACATTTACCATCTATTCTCTCTGAAGCCTGCTACCCCAAGGTTTCATATACATGACAACAACCTTGGTTTCTACAACTCCCTCTTATCTTAAGCATTTCTTTATGCTGACTTCAAACACTTCAGGAAAGTTTGACATTTTCAAATTGGGAAATCTTTGAATCCACCTATGACCTGAAAGGCCTCACTTTGAGATGTTGCATCTTTCCTGGCTGAACAAATGTATACAACACATATATTGATTTATATTTTGGCCTGTATCTTCTGTCCCCCTAAAATGTATAAAACCAAGCTATAACCCAATCGCCTTGGACACATCTTCTCAAGACCTCCTGAGATTGTGTCACAGGTCATGGTTCTTAACCTTGGCAAAATAAACCTCTAAATTGACGGATACCTGACTCAGATACTTTTTGGTTTACAGCCCTCTTGGAAGCAGGCAGCAAGTCCTTAACAGACACCAAATCTGCCAGCACCTTAGGATGTTTGGGTTTTCAGTCAAAATAATTTCATAGCTATTTCTCATAACTGTGAGAAATAAATTTCTGTTACTTACAAATGACCCAGTCTAAGATGCTTTATTACCACAGCACAAAGAACTAAGTCACCCACCAACACCTACTCACATCCGTACAAACTTTCTGTTCCTCTTTCCTGCTTTATTGTCTCTCCCGAGCACTTATTAACATCTAAAATATTTTATTTATTTGTTTTCTTTTTGTTTGCCTTTCTCTCCTGAAGAATAAATTCTAGAAGGTCAGGCATTTTGTCTGTTTGTTCACTGTTCTAGCCCCAATACCTACTAGAGGTTCTGACACATAGTAGGCCCTCAATAAATATTAATAAATAGATAAATATTATAAACTTTTGATATATTAAAACATTGTACATAAGAAAATAACCAGAGTTAGCCAGATTGAGACACATATTAACCACAAAAATAAAATGTATTCTGACTTCTATTCCCTTTATAATTTTTTTCTGTAGTATTTATTACTTGAGCTTGAATACTTAAAAATGCCTAGGTAGGTGTCTATAAATTTTCACATGTGTATCTGGCACAAATGCACACACGTACACAGAAAGCTTACTACAGACTACAAAAAATATGCACTATAAATGTTTCTTTTGTGGGAAAGTGAATTCTTCATGAGCCCTGAAATACAGCATGGCGCCAATTGCCTTAGCAGAAAGCAGTAGAAACTTGTCTTGAAAAGAAAGGTAGTCCTGATTTCTGTATAAAAAGAAAGATAGAGAAGAAAGAATATTTGTGTCTAAAAGGCTTCTTGACTGTTTCCTGATGGCCATAATTTAGTGTTAATGGTTTAATTTCCAGGTTACACCTCCTCCCTCCTTAAATAGCAGTTAGTGTAACTGATGCCAAGTTAATCATTGTACTGCCAAGAGAAGTGTCCATGGGGTAGGAACTGCATGCTGTTTCACCTGTGCTTAAAGAGGAAAATGTCGCCGGGCGCGGTGGCTCACGCCTGTAATCCCAGCACTTTGGGAGGCCGAGGCAGGCGGATCACAAGGTCAGGAGATCGAGACCATGGTGAAACCCCGTCTCTACTAAAAATACAAAAAATTAGCCGGGCGCGGTGGCGGGCGCCTGTAGTCCCAGCTACTCAGGAGGCTGAGGCAGGAGAATGGCGTAAACCCAGGAGGCGGAGCTTGCAGTGAGCCGAGATCGCGCCACTGCACTCCAGCCTGGGCGACAGAGCCAGACTCCGTCTCAAAAAAAAAAAAAAAAAAAAAAAAAAAGAGGAAAATGTCACGCATCTCTGAAGAAACAATGTTGACTGAAAAATAGCACCAAGTCTCAAACAAGATCTTTGTGAAAAATAAAGCATGAAGCACAAAATGAGAGAGTAGAGCTTATCATTATCTAAGAATTAAAATGATGATTAAGGTGATTATCGTTTTCTTCTTTATTTTTAAATAGTTTGAAAAATTGTATTAATAGGTATGCATTGTTTTATAATTATTGACAACATGGTGTTATGTAAAAGAAAGTGTATTATATGAAGAATATTCTCAGTTTTAGTTGGAGCTATAAAAAACTGTAAGACTATGCAGCAGCACAATAAAATTTTGCAAGTGAATATCTCTGAATAATGGGATTACTGCTAAATTTTATCCCATTCTCCTTTGCTTTTTACTATTGTCTAAATTTTGAGCAGTGAGTATGTGCTACCTTTGTAATTTAAAAATAAAGTTGGTTAATTTTCTAAAAATTGTTACCACCCTCTATTTACAATAATAAAGCATTTTGTTTGTCTGCATTGGGTTTATTTTAAATAAGTTTCATCTCCTTTTCTTGTGACATACTACTAAGAGGATAAAAGGTTTAATTTAGGGGAAATAAAGGAGTGTTTCCCTTAAAGTGTATTACTTTTTAGAATAAATATTTCCATCCCACCTTTTCCTGTGATTCTCTATCACAAGTGGAGGAAGTGCAAGCATGAAGCTTTGCACCCCAGGCTTACATTCTTCTGAATCTAGGGCTAGACCATACTTCAAGATCAACCAGCACCGTCTTCTTTCACAGTGGAAGAAACAGAGTTCCTGAGAGAGAATGGGATTTGTTCATGGTCACACAGTGTTGTGGACATTAAACAAAGCCAGGTCTAGAACCCTGGCAAGAACATGTGTCTCTCTTTTCTATGTGTTTATTCTGCCTATTCTTTGCATTCAAAATAGAATATGAAAAGAATTCCCAGCACAGTGTCTTGTATATAGAATACTCAGTAAGTGAATAATGAATGAATAGGTAAATTAACTAAAAAAAATGTTGAACATCAAGAATAACTACTTTATATAGTGAAAAAGAGGCTCTGGAAATAAACATCAATTCCTTTTTCTTATCTTAATAAGAAAAGAAAACACAAAGAAAGAGCTACCTTAAAAGTAGAAAGTCTGCCACTGTCTGTGGCACATGTTGGCAGTGGGTGCCCAGGATTACCCTCAGAGAGGCAGCCATAAACCTCTAACGACAGAAATGCATGGGAAGACCCACATATATCCTTCCCTGAGTTTAAGTGGCCCAAAGAACTTGGAGGAAATATGAAAGTGTCTATATTTTCCTGGCAGGAAAAGAGAAAACCTGATTCGGTAGTCACAAGGGAGTTCCTGTAAGAAACTGATTGAAGTGCCTCCAAAACCCAATGGGATGTTGCTTCACTCAGTGAAAACCAAAGTGGCTAACACATGACAAACTTCAGGTAGGAAAGGGAGGTTTAAATGCACCCTGGAGGCCTTAAAAGAAACAGAAAATATTTAGTCTTAAAAGCAGGGATGGTTTTAGAACCAAAGACAACATTTTCAGAATTTAGTAAGACTTACTAATAACAATGCACAGGCTTCTCAAATGATGGCTCCACATAAAATGCATGGCTTGCTTTTCTTCTATCACATTCAAAACAACTAAATGTTTCTCAATTGCTTGGCTTACTCTGTAAGTCAAACTCCTTTCATACAACTTTTCATACAACTTGGTAAGCCACATCATTCACAAAACTTGGCAGCTGCCAGAGTTGACAGAAAATTCCCTATCATCCTCATTTCAAGATGCTCCAATACCACACTTCATATTTGTCCATCCGGAGATACTTTTTCTGAAGATTTTAAATTGTCTTTTTTTTTCTATTTTAGAGGAAAGGTCTTGCTCTGTTGCCCAGGCTGGAATATAGTTACATGAGCACAGCTTTCTGCAGCCTCAGACTCCTGGGCTTAAGTGATCCTCCTGCCTTCGCATCTGGATTAGCTAGGCCTACAGGTGTACATCATCATGCCTGGCTATATTTTTTAATATTTTTGTAGAGAAGGGGGTGGCCCAGGCTGTTCTCAAACTCTTGGCCTACAGTGATCCTCCTGCTTCAGTCTCTCAGGGCACTGGGATCACAGGCCCTTTTTTCATTTCTACAAATTATGGTTGTGTCAGTCCATTTGTGTTACTTGAAAGAAATACCTGAGACTGGGTAATTTATAAAGAAAAGAGGTTTATTCTGGTTCGGTTTTGAAGTCTGTACAATACGGCATCAACATCTGCTTAGATTCTGGTGAGGCCTCAGGAAGCTTATAATTATGGCAGAAGGTGAAGAGGGAGCAGGTGTATCACATGGCGAAAAAGCAAGAGAGAGAGGGGAGGTAACCAGATCTCATGTGAACTCAAAGAGTGAGGACTCACTTATTACCACAGGGAGGGCACCAAGCCATTCATGAAAGATCTGCCCCCATGACCCAAATACTTCCCACCAGGCCTCACCTCCAATATTGGGAATCAGATTTCAACATGAGATTTGGAGGGGACAAATATTCAAACCATATTATTTACCCCTGGCCCCCAAAATATCATGTCCTTACTTTGCAAAATACAAATTGTGCCTTCTCAATAGTCCCTAAAGTCTTAACTCATTTCAACGTCAAGTCCAAAGTCTCATCTGAGACTCAAGACATGTTCCTCCCACCTATGAGCATGTAAGATCAAAAACAAGTTATTCACTTATAAGATACAATGGTGGCACAGCCACTGGGTAAACATTCCCATTCCAAAAGGGAAACATCAGTCAAAAGAAAGGAGCAACACACCCCATGCAAGTGTGAAACTCAGCAGGGCAGACATTAAACTCAAAGCTCCAAAGTAATCCTTGACTCCATGTCCTGCACCCAGGGCACACTGAGGTATAAGGTGAATCCCTGAGGCCTTGGACAGCTCGACCCCTCTGGCTTTCCAGGGTATAGCCCCAAGGCTGATCTCATGGGTTGGAGTTGAGTGCCTGCAGCTTTTCCACGCTCAGGGTGCAAGCTGCTGGTAGACCTACTGTCCTGGGATCTGGAGGGCAGCAATGCCATTTCCACAGCTCCAGTAGGCAGTGCACCAGTGGTAGCTCTGTGTGGGGGCTCCAGCTCCACATTTCCTCCAAGCATTGCCATAGGAGAGGCTCTCTGTGGGGGCTCTGCCCCCGTGGCAGGCTTCTGCATGGGAACCCAGGCTTTTTAATACATCCTCTGAAATCTAAGTGAAAGCTGCCAAGTCTCCTTCACTCTTACATTCCATGTGTCCACAGAGATAATACTATGTGGAAGTTGCCAAGGCTTATAACTTGTGCTCTTCAAAGTAGCAGGTAGATCTGTGCCTGGGGTCATTTTAGCTGAGGCTGGAGCTGGAGTGGCCTGGATGTGGAGAGCAGTTTCCCAAGGCTACACAGAGCAGCAGGGCCCTGGGCCTGGCCCATGAAGCTGTTCTTTTCTCCTAAGTCTCTGGGCCTGTTATGGGAGTGACTGCCTCAAAGACTTGAAAATGCCTTCAAGGTCTTTTTCCCATTGTCTTGGCTATTAGCATTTGTCTCCCTTGTAGTCATGCTGATCTCTCTAGCAGCTGGTTATCCACAGCCCACTTGAATTCCTCCCCTGAAAATGCTCCTTCCTTCTCCACCACAGGACCAGCCTGCAAATTTTCCAAACTTCTATGCTCTGCTTTCCTTTCAAATATAACTTTGAACTTAAAGTCATTTCTTTGCTCTTGTATCTGATC